>NW_026999361.1:763459-1085012 GCF_037126465.1 Ornithodoros turicata
AAAAGCAGTTCGTTATTCTGTGTCACCCGTTCATAAAGAAAAGCCGGCGACGAAGAG
The DNA here is from genome assembly GCF_037126465.1 of Ornithodoros turicata. NCBI lineage: Eukaryota > Metazoa > Arthropoda > Arachnida > Ixodida > Argasidae > Ornithodoros > Ornithodoros turicata. Next base: position 763,517 of record NW_026999361.1, read on the forward strand.
AAGCGAAACGCCTCTACATGCAACGATGCGGGTGCGACCTTGCTGCAACGGCACCACACTGGTATCAGCGTGCTTTACGTAACACCTGTGACGCAATGAGTGAGGCCACACAGCCGCGTATAGTTTGAGGAGGCATGAGAGTAGAATCGGCGAGAGAAAGGAGGATGCGGATGACAAACTTCAATCGCGCGTTCTTCTACATGGTCTTCTCGTGGATGTCGCCATATAGATTCATTCACATGACGCCATCGGCAGGAGAGCGCCAATCCTGCTAGCAGATTTGTCGCCATGATGATGGTCCTCATGTTTTGAATGTCGAGTCCTTCACCCACATCGCATTCACCGTTTCAAGGTTATTGTACTGTGTGAATATTATCTGTACCATAATCCAGGTAATTCGCATGTTTTCAACGTTAAAGGGGCACTACAATGCAAAACCAAGTTCACTTCAAATTAGGTTACACGCTATGTTAATTTCGTACTTGTTATAATAATTCAAAAGATTGAATCCGTTACGAAGCTGCAATCAAAATTACACAACACTATTTCTTGCTTTGGCGCTAAGCAGTGAGCAACGCCTCACCTCGTGCATCGGTGTTTTTATTCCATGCTGCGCGTGCACACGCGTGCCACGCCATGGAGCAGTACCGGTGAATAACATGGTGCCCGTTGCGAAGCGGACGTGCGTCGCTGTCCGAAGGACTTCAAGATAAATGTGGCCAGTGAAACATTCGCGAAAACTGTTGCGGGCTACAATTCAATCAATTGGTATTGAAAAATGCAGCCCTGCGCATCACGCCGCGCATATACGGAACACTACTATCGGATCCGTTCCAAATCCACATGGCCACGATAGGTATGCGTGGGGCTCTCCTGCTGTCTCGTTGGATGCCGCCAATCTTTGCCTCCTCGGCATCCCATTCGTTGCCGCCAAAGAGGGCTGTGTTTTCATTGCGTTTTTCTTCTAAACGGTAGCATTTTCTGAACTAATTTTGTGCGAATTGCACTTATTGAAACACTAACTTTCATTTGAGAGCAAGTTGTTTTTGCATTTTAGTGCCCTTTTAACAGTCCTCCAAATAGCGTAAAGGTAGCGAACAAAACCCACACAAATCTTTGAGGAACCAACATCATAGAGGCAGGCGATTTCGCCTTTTCGAACCTCGTGCCCTATGGAGGACTGGCGTCAGTGAATAAACTCTATTGAAACCGCAGCGTCGTCTAACCGGGGTAGCACGTTGAAAGACCGCACAAGTCAGGGACTAGGAAAGCACACGGGCCATGTGCTTTCACTCTGGTGTAGCGTTCTTTCTCTCTGGTTGGTGCTGGCTTCAAAGCACTGGGTGTGAGGCTGGCTGGAAAACGGTGCACAGAATGGAGCAATTTCGCCCGGAAAAATTACTAGCATGTTACTTTCTCGACAGGAAGAACCGTTACCGACAAAAAAAGAGAAAAATAAATACGGGGGTTTGGGAAATTTTATAGTCCCTTTAACGGAAAAACCTGCCAGCTTGTATCGATGATCGAACGTGCACTTTACAATAGTTGTGCCAAACCAAGCTCACGTTCAACACGTTCGGTGGACTGCCATGCCCATAAATTATATTTTTATTGGTGTTTCCCTTCTTGTATTTTCAGATTAATCTGCGATATGAAACACTCAAGTCAATAAAAGTAAGAATCCGTGTCGTTGGCTTCACGTTTAATTCCCACGTAAGTTAACATCATATTTTCTGTTTTCCATCCAAAACTGTCAAAACGTGGCATAAACTGGTGTGTTTTCCAATCCAACAACAGGCTAGCCATGAGCCATACATCGTGCATTTCCCGGGCAGCGAACGAGGCGACATGGGGACAACACTGAGCAGCTTTGGGAATCATTACAGAACCAAGCAGGCTCGTTGTTCAAGCAAGTCGATATGATCGCATTGATCACAGGGTGCGTACAGACCCCTCCTCCTCCTCCACCACCAATAGCGTGCCGCCACACCGGTAGGCAGATCACCGGTAGGCAGATCACCTCATCGTAGCTCAAAACCCATGTAGTAGCGCCATACAGGAGCTACAACAATCAACACAACAACGAGTTGGGAGCGAAATTTATTTCATTTAAACGTTTTTAGTCAAAGATGTGTTGGCCCATAATATCGTTGTTGAACAAATCTTCCGCTGAAGGGTGCGTGTATTTTATTACTTACTTCGTGGCTCTACGTATAAGGGTTGTGTAACCATTTCCAAACTTTTGACGCAATAACCTTGTCAGTATTTCTGCTAAACATGCACATCGAAATGCTACGTTTCTACGATTTCGGGTTACGAAGGTACTGCACTGCGACCATCGCCCGCTGTGCGAACTCCTGTGCCGCTCTCAACTCCTCGACGGCTTTTGGAGTGATGGTTCAGAGTGATGACAGGAAGTGCATACTTTTCCGTTTCTATAACGACGCAGGCGGTCGTAAAGGCAGCCGGCCACCGAAGAACGGCCATCGTTATGGTGACCTTCGTGTACTTCCGGCAAACTTTAGAGCTAAAACGTCACTTCCCGTCTGTCTGCCAACGCCTCTCAGCGCTGTTCGGCGCAACCGTCAGCGCTAGCTCGAAAACTCGCAGTTTTTAAAAGCCAACAGTTAAAAAACCGTTCAAATGAGGAATGTGGGACTTTGCGTGCCAAATCCATGGACTACAACATATGATACGGAGGCATGCATTTGGAAGGTTGCATAGGGTTTCTCAACCCCAACCCCTTTAACAGTCACACAACACCAGCGTGACGCAAGTCTACGAGGTGGTATCAGAAAGTTCCGAGACTAGGCGCATACGAAGGCAATATCTACTTTGTTTAAGTTTGCCCATTCTAAACCTCAAAGAAGTCTCTTCGTGCACTTATAGACCGCTCTTAGCGCTTTCCTTCTTTCAAAGGGATCTCTGGAAGTCGGTCTTCGTTCACGGTTTCGAAATGACACCCTTCACACTATGCTTCATTGTTGGGAAGACGAAGGAGTCGCAGGGGGACAAAACAACTAGCGAGAAATCGTGATTGTTTTGCTGCGACCTAAAACCTACGGAGTTTCTAATGCGAGTTTCTGTTCGGTGGCCAGAATCCTTGGCACCAATTTTGCCGCAATCTGGCGCATGCCAAAAACAGATGTCAGGATTCCCTGCACTGTGCCATAGACACATGGTCAAACTGAGCAATGTCGTGAATGGTTCCTTCTACTGTCCTCGTGCACAAGTTGTCTTATCACATCGCTATTTTCCGGGGTTGTGCTGGTGCATGGCCTCCCTGCCCCCCCCCCCCAAATCTTCAAGGTATTTTCTGCCTTTCTTCAAGCATGGGTGCCACTCAAAACACATTACCATAAGCCTGCTGGATCATTTCAGGTGTAACCGTTGCCGATTTTCCGAGACTGACACAGAATTTGATGTCTGCTTTCTGCCCCAGTTTACAGTCAGTAGTGAAATCGTAACAGCTCGTGTGCATGTGGTCACGAAAACGTGTGGAAAAATAGATGCCACTCGGCATGAGAACAGACGAAGGTCATTGACATCAACCTCGTCCCTGTGGCATTGTGCTTTAGAACCACTTTCCGAACTTTTTGATCGCACCCCGTATTTGGGACAAGCTTGGTACCCGCACAACGCAGTGCACAAGTTGGGTATGCAGCATGCGCAGTGAAGACCCTTTATTTTTTTGGTGCCCCAAAGTGCTTGGGTATCCTATTCTGATGCTGCCGAATTATTCTTCAATGCGTTTGGCTATCACTAATTTTCTGTGAAGACCTTCAGTGCGTAATAGTGCTCGAGGCAATTTTCCAGAATACATGCGTACCGAACTAGGATGCACAAAGACGCGTGCACCGTTTAGCTTGTTGTGAAAGTTGGCTCTAATGAGACGTGCAAATTGTCCGACTGACTGACTTCTCGCAGGAGAGACTTGTGTACCGAAAAGAACAAGAGGATATCATGCAGCACATCTGGTACGTGGACATGCTTATTTTTTGTGACACCTCTCTATACGGCGCAGATTTGTTTTTGCACAATGACTAAAACCCTTGTCATAAGACAGGGTATTAGTCAGGGAAAACTTAATGTCATTCCCAACGCATGACATTTGTATGAATGTCAGTTGTTGAGTGCTACAAGAGCACGCAGATTGACATTATATGAGACTGACATTCACTCATCGAATGAGTTCGAGGAACTCATTCGCTTTTCCCCCTCGCACGAGCTGCGTACCCCAGACTGCACAGTGACAGTTAAAAACAACAACGTCAATCATTAAGAACAACAGAAATGTGACAGGAAAAGTTGCCGATCATTATTTTTTGTGAAAATTGTGATATATGAAACGAGGAAAGCAGATTTAAAATAATGTTCACACTGGTACCCCACTACTGTTGTCCGCTGTCAAAGCGGACGCTCTGCTCAATGCCATGGTGGACATCAATGCGGGAGTTTCACCTATGGTTCACGATAATTCACCCCTATCAGCTGTTGCGTGTGGAGACAAGGAACGTGTCCAGTGGACAGATCACAAGAAGTTCGCTGCAATTAGGTTATCGGAAGACCACTTTTCCAAGTTTGCTCATCTAGCTTTGCGCCCAAGGGATCGTAAAGACAATGAAGGAAGTTAAAACCAAGACAGAAACATTGGCCAACAGGTACCGCTCGGTGCAGATTTTTTCAATAAACAAAACATTACTCGGTGTCTTTGCGCGTGCTTGCTAACAACAACAACTTTATTTTCGACCTTGGAGAGTGGGGAGTTTCATCGCCACAGGCGATACTCTACCCCATTGCTGGGTGGAATGGGAGGAATAAAATAACGAGCCCCTTCACAATAACGATCGAAGTCCGATGGTGTCTAGAAATGTCAGAAGAGCTTTGAGCGCAGAGCGTTGCTGGCTGGATTGGGCCAGGGACCAAGCAATTTCGATAGGGAGAAAGGGCGAGTCCAGCTGACGAAGAGACTCGGAGAGTGTGGTTCGGGAAGGTTCGTAGTGAGGGCAATGAAAAGAATGTGCTCCAGATCCTCAAGATCACCACAGTGGCAGCAGGTGGGAGAGTCAACTTGTCTCAAGCGGTAACGCCACTGAGTTGTAAAGGCCACATCGAGGCGCATTCGGTGGATTAATGCAGTATCTTGACGAGAGGTGTTTCGTGGCATGCGGAAAGCGAGCGTGGGATCAACTCTGTTCAACATAGAGGGGGGAAGAATGTCGGTTGTCCGTTGGCGGGAAGCCAGGGGTGTCACTAGGCGTCGCAGAATGGAACGGCGGTCTCCTCTCAGCAGAACAATACGGGTCCGTTTCCGATACGAGAGTCCTGCTTCTGCGGCGCTGTCGGCCTGCTCGTTCCCCACGACACCACAATGGGCTGGAACCCACTGGAGAACTAGCCTGTGGCCTGCGGAGTAGATAGTGTGGTAAGCCATTAGCACGTCTGTGACTAGGGGTGCGGATGGGCCTCGTATGCCGGAATTTTCGATTGCTTGAAGGGCAGATTTGGAGGCTGTAATGACTGCCCATTCCCGGGGTGGAAAATCAGCGGTGTGTTGTAGAAAGAAAAGGATGGCATAGAGTTCAGCAGCTGTGGAGGAGGTTGGATGTGAGAGGCGTCTTCCGTGCACGACGCCTTCGGATGGAATGACGAAGGCTGAGGCAGACTTGTTGTTTCGGGATGCGCCATCAGTATATGCTGCCGTAAACGTAGAAAACTTCGCGTCTACCAGAGCATGAAAATGGGCTCGGAGGACTTGAGGGGGGGACCTGATGTCTTCTTTCCAGAAGGTTTGGGAAGCGTACAAAAGTGGGCGGTACCGGTAGAGACCAGGGGGCTTCCGGCGGTATAGTGTCCTTAGTTATGAAGCCAGTCAGAGTCTGGCGTGTCCTCTGCGCTACTCATAGAAGTCGCTTTCAGGGCGGTATCGAATTTTTCTGAGTAGCGGGTGGCGGGGAATGTGAGCAGGCAAACGGAGGTAGTGCCGAGCCGTTTCCCGTTCACGGAGAACTTCAATCGGGAGCTCACCAGCTTCAGCCAGTACTTGCCGTGTTTCAGCCATTCTTGGAACTCCGAGGCATCGACGAAGGCTTCGAGCAAACAGGGACCGAAGTGTATTTAATGAAGTTGTTGATATCCTGTGCAGAATAGGAAGGCTGTAACGCACAGTTGCCCTCACCAATGCCGCGTGAACCGCGAGCAGGGAACACTGATCACAGCCTCATCCTGAGCCAGAAAGATGTTGAATTGCGGGGAGCCATCGCTGCACTTTAGTTTCAAGATGTTTAATGTGCCGAGCCCCGCGCAAGTCCGAGTCGATTACCACGCCAAGGAAGCGGTGAAAGCGTACCGGGTCAAGCTTCTTTAAACCAAGCCAAAGAGGGAAATTGGCCATAGCTTTACGCGCTTGCTATAGTTGTGTGTGGCTCTTGCAAGGCCGAAACGATCATCATAATTCGTCAGTAACACGTATCGCGGCTGCTACGGTTGGGTGTGGCTTCATCAGGTGTGATGTGAGCAGAAATCTCCTGTCGCTCAGAAATACTGGTGCGACAGGAAGTACCTGAACGGCTGATGCTGGCAATTGAAAAGAGTCATTATCCTCCGATTAGTGAAATTTTGAACAAGTGTGCACATCAGCATTGTGGCACCTGCCTGGGCTTTCCACATTTATGTGTAAGCACCTGGAGTGGTGATCAACCAGTGTCAAGGGTATCACGCTATACTTGCACAGGGAGAGAGCAAAAACAAACATGAGACCAGTGGAATGTTCGCAAATATGCAGTGAATTGAAAAGTATATGTATAAACCACTTCACACTAATGTCACCGCATACACCCACGATTCGTGGGATTCACGTTGATGCCAGAAAATAAACCTCAACATACGCAAGTGCAAACTGAGATTCTCATTACAGCTGAAAAAAATACCGAGGAAATGCAGCACATAACTTACCACACTTTGGAATTGTGATAGTCGACAGCGCTGTTCTCGCGCAGAGATCCAGCGGTCTAACGGACGGTCTAACTAGCTAACTAACTAACTAGCTCTCTAGCGGTCTAACGTCCAACGGGCAGCCGTCTAACGCGCCCAGAGCCTGCGGGAAGCAGGTGACTGCGTAGAACTACCGCAAGTGCACAACCATTTCTTCGAGACGAATCATACGTAGCCATTCGCCTTCGATGTTCTCTATGACTCCCCTCACACACTGTCTGTACACGGAGTTAACAGTTGACCGGCCAATTCGAAACAAGTGGGCAATCGTCCTGGCTTCTGCAGTTGAGAACAGCCTCAGCAGATATCGCGGCCCTCATAATTGTAGTTTTGCGCTCCGGCAACCCCGTGCAAGATTCCAGAAGAAATCGAAATGTTGCAGGGCACACCCGAAGAGCCTACTTGAAGTGAAACTCTCCGAAATTGGGCAGCGTGTCCTCGAACCAGCGTTCGTTCCTCCTGGAAGCCCTTCGTTCTCGGGAGATCCCGGGAGCAGTCGCATAAAGCAAAGCAGCAGTTCTTAATGCATTTGCTTGCAGGCGTAGTTCGATGTTTCAAGCGATGGTTTCGAGCTGGTGGGTTCACGTCGAGCAAGCTGCTGACGTCTGTGGTCCTTTTCTTCTTCGTTCTCAAGCACAAGAATGCGGCTATCATACGCATGCATTGTTCTACGCAATCGTTCTCGGCGCATTCGGCCATGTCGTTTGCTGACCTTCTCGCCTCCTCCGTCCAGATGGGTAGTCGGTTTAGCTTTCGTCTTGTACGACATGCCAAGCACAGCCACAAGGCAAAGCGTAGGTTCGAAGAAGAGGTTGAACACAGTTTTTAGAAGCACGCAAAAGCATATAAGATTGAATGTATGCACTGCCGTATGAAGCTGTCCAACTATTTCACGAATCGCCATTGTCATCAGCAGGGAATGGCATTTTGCTTTGCCGTGTAGCTACACCTAGCCTGAACGAATGGCATTCATTCGAATGTCATTCTTTGGGAATGACATTCAGTTTCCCCATTGTGACAAGGGTATTAATGTTCGTGCATATGGAGTTTATAAATACTCAAATGTCGTCAGCTGGACGGACGACTGTTTCGGCCTTATTGAGCAATCGTCAGCAGTGTGCAGGTAAGAAACGTTTGACCGGATGGCGTCAGAAGGTCAAGTAAAACGTGATGTCCTCCCGTCAAGGGGGAGAGCCTCACCACAGAAAGCCCTGTGCAAAGTCAATGATTTCCCTCAAGTATCAAAATAAAGTACTTCCTTTATACAGGTATGGCCTACGCTGGCGGGGCATGCGGGTTCCTCAAGTTATCTATAGGTGAAGACAGACCGTGGTCTTTTAACGTCGTTCGCACAATGGCGCACGAATTCGCCCACAAGTAAGACGTTCTTAATATATAGTGTCGAATTTGCAGCTATTCAATTACTTCTGTCCGGCCCCTCCTTTCCACAACGAAAGAATGGCAGTTAGGAACAAGGCGTAGAGTACCAGAGAACGTGACTCCCAGTGGCACCTATGCTTCACTCGTGTTTACCGGTATTCGCGTAAGGTATCAGAACCAAAACGCTGTGGACAATGCAAAGTGGAGGAATACGTGTCCTCACTGGTGGTGTGGTGGTGGTGGTTGTGAAAGGGCTCGCCGTTGTCGACCTCACACAGGTGGGCAACGTGACGACTGACGCCCTGCGGGAATGTGCTTCTTGGGCCAACTCCTAAGGGAACTGTGCCGACATATGTCAAAGCGTCTGAGGAAATCCCCAGACGGCACCTCCTAACTTCCTCAGTCAAGGCGCCTATTTGACAGAAAAGATTGAGTTCCGCCACTAATACGACCAGCCTTTCCGTGTAACGCCATCTTCTCCCTTCTGCAATCGCGGAAGGGGACGACGTATAAATTTGACGTTATTGAGGGATTCTGTCGGATTCCCGGGCAGAGCTTTGGCAGTGAGCTTATCAACATATTTGATACTTACACAGGGTGCTTTTTTACCATTTACCGACTTCTATCAAAGAAGCTATGAGAGCAGTGTACACGTCATCTCGCAATTGAGTTGTCGGCCATGCGGACATCGTCTCGCCGAGTATGTAACTACAAAATGACTCATTAATGACCTAAAACTCATTAACTAACTTTTAATTCGCGAATTTCGAGTGAAACAGCAGAATGAAAGATAACTCTCGTTGAAAGCAGCCACTCAGTTCTTTAAGAAGTCCTGATACGCGCACGTGCCTTGAACCGATCACCGAACTTATCCGAATGTCGAATGCTGATCTGCAAGTAGCAAAGATATTGGTTTTCTGTTGTGCTCCTTTTCCTCTGGATGCTCAACAGCAGTGAATATGAATAGTTTACAACAACTGCAGAACCAGAGCCAGCCAGGCATGTTTTCTGAGCAAGCCAGATTCATCCAGTCTTATACTTGGTGTCGAGAGAAATTGTGGGGGGATCAGGACATCCGGACGACCTCCCGTCCCCGCGCTTCCATACGCGCCTGTTTTAGAATGTGTACATGAACATATCGTGAACAAGATGCCATGCATAAATGATGCTGAAATTATTCCGAGAATTACGAGATTGAGCTCACCTAGTGGCATGATAATTATTTATACATACATATTCTACAGTGTATGTATGGAGATATGTCCACAGCTGTTCAAATTGCATAAAATGAACAGCTACAAATCACATATTCACCGCAGTAAGTATACTACACTGATATTTAGAGGTTAGTCACATGAGGGTGCTTTCGAAATGATGAAATGCCATTTATAATCGTAAAAACATTTGCACAGTAACTGAAAGTGGCACTTGCATTTACACGGCATAGTATAGGCTATGTCAAATGCCAATGCAGAAACCAGTAAAAATCTGAAAATAAAATCAAAGGTTTCACAGCCTTAACAAAGACACAGCCACCGTTGAGCCTCTGTCATAGTGCTCGTGCTTCTTGTGGCCATCTTATCAAACACATAAATGCACGTTTGCTCTTTCACTGACGGACCTTGAGACACGTTAGCAGTGACAGTAGTATAGATCTAAGCGGTATAAGAACCGAGCTGAACAATGACACCCTTTTTCTAATCCAAGATGGCCGATTCTAATCCAATTCTAAGCAAAAAATCCAGTTCTAAGCCAACACAAACCACTTGTAATCCAACACAAGCCAAATCCAAAGCCATCTGATTGGCTGCCATTAGCCCCGCCCACTTCACGTTGATTGGCCACCACGCCAAGCCCCACTGATCTTTGATTGGCTGACCGTAGCTCCGCTCCTTTATGCTAATTAGTTGGCTGGGCTCCGCCCAGTTCACACTGAATGCCCGTGCTAAGCCTTGACTGATCATTGATTGGTTGACTGTAGCTCCGCCCCTTTATGCTAATTACTCGGCTCTGCCCACTTCACACTGATTGGTGCACGCGTATCGCTGAGCACAGCTCCGCCCCTTTATGCTGATTAACTGGCTCCGCTGATTGGTCCATTCAAAGCCTACTGATCACTCTCCCATACTTTCTAAGCCCTCTGATTAGCCGTCCCCCGTTTAAGCCTACCGATTGTCCCCATTCTAAGCGCACTGACTAAGCCTGCTGAACATAGCCTTCGTTGGCGCCCGCCAGATGGCGCGCTCGGCAGCGGCCCCACTGCGGCTTTATCTCAGATGTTCAAACTTACCTTGTGGTGTGCAACTTTCCGCCCACTTCATGCTCATTGGTCTGATTCAGACGTCTAAGCCAAAGCCTGCTGATCACCCTCCCAATGTAAGCCTGCCGATTGGCCTGTTCTAAGCCCACTGACACCGGATGGTGCAACCCTTTATTGGCTCCGCCCACTTCACGCTGATTGGCCCATTCTAAGCCTACCGATGGCTGGCCCTGATTGGTCCACGCTAAGCCTACTGAACGGTGATTGGCTTACCTGAATTTGTCGCTCTTAAGCAGCTTCAGACAAGACACACGACAATTGTTGATTTCAACCTTTATTTGGTACAACAGCCCCCTGGTCAGGCTGTGGGTAGGTTCAGCTGCATCAGAGAGATCATTGGTCCATAATTCTATGTGGACATCTCTCACGCTCATTGCTCACTCAGCTCCCTCGTAGATTCCAACTGTTATTGGTTCATCTGACTGCACGTGGCCACTCACCCAGCTCCTTATTGGTTCTAGTTGGTCACAGCTTCCTCATAGGCTCCAACTCCGATGGGCCCATCTAACAGCAAGTGGTCACTCACCCACTGCTATTCATCCATTGAACCGCAAGCCACTCATTGGTCACTCACACTCATCTCTAGACGAGATAAATTTAACTCTGGGAGATTGTAACTTTTACCATAAGATAACTTTAGCGGGGGTCATACACTGGTAGGCTCCAACTGCTATTGGCCCATGCTAACCGCATGCCTCCACCCTGATGCTCATTGGTTCACAACGCGCATCCTCTGACGGCGCCGAAGAAGGTCCCCTACACATTTAATAGAAATTATGCTATTGGTTCAGCTGCGTCATAGGGCACGGCTTGGTTCTGCTGTGGCTGGCCCTGATTGGTCCATGCTACTTAATTCGTGGTGCAACTCTTTAATGGCTCCATCCACTTTGCATTGATTGGTCCATTTAAGCCTACTGACTTCTAAGCCAGTCCACGCTAAGCCTACTGATCACTCTACCAGCGCTCTGATTGGCCGCTACCAATTGGCCCTCGTTCTAAGTCCACTGACACCAGATGGTGCAACTCTTCACCAGCTCTGCCTACTTCATGCTGATTGGTCCATTCTAAGCCTGCTGACTTCTAAGCCGAACCACGCTAAGCCTACTGATTGTCCCTTCACGCCAAAGCCTACCGATGTCTGGCTCTGATTGGTCCACGTTAAGTCTACTGAACAGTGATTGGCTAGCCTGTCGCTCCTAAACCACAATGCAGCAGCTTCAGACAAGACACACGACAATTGTTGATTTCAACCTTTATTTGGTACAACAGCCTGTGGGTAGGTCCAGCTGCATCAGAGAGATCCCGGTCATCTCTTGCGCTCATTGGTCACTCAGCTCCCTCGATAGACACCATGTGGCTCATCTAACTGCAAGTGCTCATTGGCCCATCTGACTACAAGCCTCTCATTGGTCACTTATGTCTAGAGCTCCCTAACAGGCTCCAACTGCTATCGGCTCATGCCTCCATCCGTGGCTGCTCACTGGTTCACAATGAAACTTTTTCACATGCTCTGCCCTACACAGACAAGAGATCGCGCCGCTTGTCTTTGCAAAGATGGACAGCTGCCATTGCATTGGTGACTCATTTCTATCCAACTGGTTCATACTTCTAGAGAGCCAGCGTTCTGAACAGCTTACATGCCGCCGCCTCCCGCTATTCACATAGCCACAGTTGGAAATGGGGAAAAAATTTCAGGGTACACATCTCAAAACACACTCTACACGAGTAAAGTTAGCTTCCCCCGGTTGCAGGCGTGCGTTAGGTCAAGCCCACCCCATGAAAACAAGCTTAGGATCGTTTAGGATGTGTGTGCTTTGCAGTTCGACCTAAAAATTGTTTCAATCAAGCAGAATGGCAAATGATGCAATGGAGCGCGTTCATTCTTGAGAACGAATTTTGTGACAGAACATAAACAAAACAAAACATTTCAATGTGCAAAAAACTCATCGTGATGCTAATCAGGGAAGCCAGCACGCGTTAGAAATAAGCAAGAAGAAGCACATGATCGTGAAAACAACGATAGTTGATGCTGTGCAGAGAAGCTGGTTTGAGGGAAAAACAGCTTGTATGGTCAATCAACCCCATGGAGCTTGGGCCTGTTTTTATTTTAGACAGCGCGCATTCAACACGCGAAATTAAATAAATCGAGCAGAATGACAATATCATAGTGGCGCTATGTGGTGAAGCTGAAGACGCACTGACACTCCAACTCTTATTAAACAATGCTATGCACGCACGTACTGAAGCTAAAAAAAAAGCAGACTCAACCCAAGCTGAGTTGAAGAAACACAATTTCACATTGCTCCCCTCAGAATACTCTGTTCAAACATAGCCAGTGTACACGACACAGCTCGCACTCCTGGAAGCACTCTTAGAAATATAAGTCCAAGGCACAACGTCGCACTATGAACGAGTTCATCTCGGAAAAAATGCGCGCTCACCTTCGCAGACGGGTAAATAGATTCACGAGCACCATGCCCCAATATCTGAAACATGCTGCGCGTGGACAGCTCACGCGACTTTAGCCAGGCTGTGTTTACGCATATTGCAGTTTTAGACTTCAACATAAGAAATTAACTAAATCAAGCACAAAGTACAGTGATGCTATGTCGTGACTGACGCTCCAACGCTTATTAAACAATGCTATGCAGTGAAGCTTCGCACGTACTCAATGTTAAAAACGGACACTCAACCCAAAACTGAGTATGAAGAAACACAATTTCAGATTGCTCTCTCCCAGAACATCCCGTGCAGTCGCATCTCCGCGTTCCTTCTCTATACTGGAAGCAGCAATATTAAGATCGTCGCACTATGAACAAGTTCATCTCATTAAAAAAAAGGAAAGGCTCACCTCGAACAAGGGGTTCGCTTATGCAGTTTCCAAGAAGTTCCAAATGTCCTTCGCAGCTAACGGGCGCGCATCACGGGCCGTTCCTGCGCGATTGTGTAAACAAAATCGCGCCACCCTCCAAGGCGCATTTGAGTTCCGTCCGTCGGTCGACTCTGGGTCAAGCGCACAACGAGGAAGATGAGGAAAGTTCTCATTTTCAGTTCATTCGGCAGTAAAATAAAAGTATTTCCTGTTTTTAGGGGGGCAAATTCTGTGTTGTGTGATGGAGAAGCTATACAGATAGGTGATAAGGAGAAGGATTATATAGCACGTACTCATCGACTAAGCCAGTATAGTTTGTGGAGAGGGCCACGCTATTCTAAAGCATTTTATATCATATCCCAAACGTTCTGCGCGATCAAACAGCATTATGGAAAGAAGAAAACCGTTTCACGCATCACGGTGCGTGCGCGTTTCAGCGTGCTCAAACAAGTTCTGGCTATTAGTAAAAGAAGTAGTTTTGGGTTCCCAGGCGGGTTCTGCATGGTGTTTCCAGCGCATCAGGCGATGTTCTACAACAACGTAAACTGTTCTGCGCGATCAAACAAGTCCCGCTCCCACGCGCGTGGCATCTCATAACTTGTTTCAGCGTGCTCAAACAAGTTATGGCTTTTGTGGTGGGACTCGTATGATGGTGCAGATTTGTAAGAAACACTGAAGAGGTTCAAGAGGATGATCCTCCGACATGAGAAAAGTGATGAGCATCGACTTGACAACCGCAAAAGTGCAAAGACCCAGTGTGTCGTGTGAGATGGATCAGTTCGTATGCAAACGCATGCTGGCAGATTTACAACGTCTAAACAACTTTTTAAGTGGACACGGAGAAGAGAGTGATTTTAGCGACATTTTGAGAGCTATTCCCGTGCGGAGTACTCATAAAATAAGACAGTTTGTGAGATACAAGTTGGAACTGTTGGAGCGATATAGAACGGAGAACCCATCAGCGAGACAATCATAAATGCCGGGTTTTCCATCCCCGTGGTGCGTGACTACTGGAAAAAGAACCACACGAGCTTGGACATTACCGTTGTCGAGGGAAAGGAACCTGTTGTCTCCACGTTAGAAGACTTCCTCGCTAAAGTGTTGTGAATACCGTGTTTACTGTAAACAATTTCTTCGTAATCTTTATTGTTTGTAACATAAAGTTCGCACGAAATAAATGCGGGAATGAAGCAACCACTATATTCTTATGATGTAAAGCAAATCCAACTCGCGAACGCGAACTACGCGGCATATTGCCCACATTGAGGAGATATGTAGTGACAGCGCGACATCTTCATTGTTTACGTAGATTGAGATCATCCATAGATTTTTATGCAAATAAACGTTTATTTGCCTGTGCTGTTTCACTCAATCCTTGGAAATATAAACCGGCCGCTCACTTGGTGAGTGAGTTGAGTTTGTTTATAGAAAAAAAAACGGAAGATATTGAATTCGTCACTGACGAATTCTGCTACTCCCACAAAAGAAATGAAATTAATGAAAGGAGAAAGAAAAGAAAAGAAGAACGGGTTCCCAAGGTCAAAAGCTAAAAACAACAACATTGATTCCACCGATAGAGCAGCATGCGTAGCAGAAGGAGAGCTTGAAGAATATCTACAGGTACAATGTCTTCGTAGCTCGACCTCCTTAGGACTTCATCGAGATTACGTGATATTTTGAATAGAAATGAGGCTCCTTGCTTTCGCTCGATTACGTAGTACATGCGTAAGATCTTGTCCACGGCGCTGTCTACCCTGTCATCTGCGCTGAATCTTTTGTTGATGAAGGCTTAATATATTCCTTCCGGCACTTCCTGTTCAGGTATCCATTGGAAGAAGGTTGTTACAACATCGAGGACCGCGCGTCCTACAGAAAATGTGATTTTCGCCAGTTCTGTGAAGAGAGGGCGGGGGCAAGAAATTTACCCCTTCTTCTATCAAACACCATGCTGTGTCGATGTGCTATCCCGAAGGGTGTGCGGTGGGAGCTCTAATTGCACAGCGTGTTACCTATTTACAGATATAGAGGGAGAGTATTTTCGCACCACTTACATCAGGCTTCGAAAGTACCTTATTCCCCATACTTTCTTTTAGGGTTATTCCATGTGTGGTTATAAAGATACGCGATGTCAAACGCCCGCGTGGCAATTTCAAAAAAATGCGTCGAATGAGGTAGGCTGGACGTTCGAAACCGTCTGTTCATGCATTCAAAAATATTTTGTGCGGAAGAAATAGCTTTATTTTACGTGAGGATTACACAGCAGTTTCACTCGATCTTTAGGGGGCAGCCATCCGGTTCGTACATGATACGACAGCATTCATTCCAGAGGTAAACTAAGACGTGCAGCAGATGGAGAGCTTGAAGAATATCTATGCCCGTGATGTCTCTTTAGGACTTCGCCGAGATCGCGTGATATCATGAATAGGTTCGCATCTCCTTTTTCTAGCTCAATTTCGTGGTATACTCGTAGGATCTCGTCCACAGCATCGTCTATTCTGTCGATGGTGGTGAATCGTTTTCCGATGAAAGCTTCATAGTGATCCCGCGGTACTGCATCTTCCGGAATCCAACCGAAAAACGCCGTCAAAACATCGAGGACCGTTCGCCCTGCTGAAAATAGTGCTTTTGATTAGACAGCGAGGATAAAATCGCAATACCTTTTCTAATTCGGCTGTCGATTTCCATAGTGTGTGCCCTTGAATCTCTTCAGTGTTTCTTACAAATCTGCACCATCATACGAGTCCCACCACAAAAGCCAGAACTTGTTTGAGCACGCTGAAACAAGTTATGATATGGCACGCGCGTGGGAGCGGGACTTGTTTGATCGCGCAGAACAGTTTACGTTGTTGTAGAACATCACCTGATGCGCTGGAAACACTATGCAGAACCCGCCTGGGAACCCAAAACTACTTCTTTTACTAATAGCCACAATTTGTTTGAGCACGCTGAAACGCGCACGCACCGTGATGCGTGAAACGGTTTTCTTCTTTCCATAATGCTGTTTGATCGCTCAAAACGTTTGGGATATGATATCAAATGGCTTTCAAATAGCGTGGCGCTCTCCATAAACTATACTCGCTTAGTCGATGAGTACGTGCTATATAATCCTTCTCCTTATCATCTATCTGTATAGCTTCTCCATCACACAACACAGAATTTCCCCCCCTAAAAACAGGAAATACTTTTATTTTACTGCCGAATGAACTGAAAATGAGAACTTTCCTCATCTTCCTCGTTGTGCGCTTGACCCAGAGTCGACCGACGGACGGAACTCAAATGCGCCCTTGGAGGGTGGCGCGATTTTGTTTATACAATCGCGCAGGAACGGCCCGTGATACGCGCCCGTTAGCTGCGAAGGACATTTGGAACTTCTTGGAAACTGCATAAGCGAACCCCTTGTTCTCGGTTAGAGAAAGCTTGTTTCGGCAATGAGCAGGTGGTGACGTGGGCTCATAGGAATATTTTTTTTTTCTACGCCTAGCGTGGTGTGATCACTGCTTACTTTTGGTTTTAATACGCGCGGCTTCGGAAAACATGATTTACAAGGTGACCCAGTTTCTCGGAGAAGGCCTATTTACATCACCTTGACGCAACATTTTTTTTTTCCGCTAGGGTCCGCCGCAGAGTTTGGCCATGACGGGTGGAAGTGCGTTTTTGATATAAAACAGATGGCTCCAACACAGCTTCAACGTGACCCAATTTCTCGGACTTCCAACCTTGCGGAAACGAGCGAGCACTGATATAAATGAGATGGTGCCAACCGGAGGGGCGTGTTACGCGCCTGCGTTTCGGCTATCGAGTCTTCCGTGCGGCTGGCACGGTAAGTTGGCGACATGCGGGTGAACCAGGAAGGTGCGCGACATTTTGGTGTGTCGGCGCATGTTGTGAGGTGTGCGCGGGCAGGCTGAAATCGTGTGAGCTGTCCACGCGCCCGTGTTTCCCTACCCTGCTGTAGCGCGTCGCGCGACAAGAATCTACGTGCCTCATACCGGTGTGATGAGGTGAGCCTTTCCTTTTTTTTTATGATATGAACTTGTTCATAGTGCGACGATCTTAATATTGCTGCTTCCAGTATAGAGAAGGAACGCGGAGATGCGACTGCACGGGATGTTCTGGGAGAGAGCAATCTGAAATTGTGTTTCTTCATACTCAGTTTTGGGTTGAGTGTCCGTTTTTAACATTGAGTACGTGCGAAGCTTCACTGCATAGCATTGTTTAATAAGCGTTGGAGCGTCAGTCACGACATAGCCACACTGTACTTTGTGCTTGATTTAGTTAATTTCTTATGTTGAAGTCTAAAACTGCAATATGCGTAGACACGGCCTGGCTAAAGTCGCGTGAGCTGTCCACGCGCCGCATGTTTCAGATATTGCGGCATGGTGCTCGTGAATCTATGCACCCGTCTGCGAAGGTGAGCGCGCATTTTTTTCCGAGATGAACTCGTTCATAGTGCGACGTCGTGCCTTGGACTTATATTTCTAAGAGTGCTTCCAGGAGTGCGAGCTGTGTCGTGTACACTGGCTATGTTTGAACAGAGTATCCTGAGGGGAGCAATGTGAAATTGTGTTTCTTCAACTCAGCTTGGGTTGAGTCTGCTTTTTTTTTTTTAGCTTCAGTACGTGCGTGCATAGCATTGTTTAATAAGAGTTGGGGTGTCAGTGCGTCTTGAGCTTCACCACATAGCGCCACTATGATATTGTCATTCTGCTCGATTTATTTAATTTCGCGTGTTGAATGCGCGCTGTCTAAAATAAAAACAGGCCCAAGCTCTATGGCGTTTATTGATCATACAAACTGTTTTTCCCTCAAACCAGCTTCTCTGCACAGCATCAACTATCGTTGTTTTCTCGATCATGTGCTTCTTCTTGCTTATTCCGAACGCGTGCTGGCTTCCCTGATTAGCATCACGATGAGTTTTTTGCACATTGAAATGTTTTGTTTTGTTTATGTTCTGTCACAAAATTCGTTCTCAAGAATGAACGCACTCCATTGCATCTTTTGCCATTCTGCTTGATTGAAACAATTTTTAGGTTGAACTGCAGAGCACACACATCCTAAACGATCCTCAGCTTGTTCTTATGGGGTGGGCTTGACCTAACGCACGCATGCAACCGGGGGAAGCCAACTTTACTCGTGTAGAGTGTGTTTTGAGATGTGTACCCTGAAAAAAAAAATTTCCCTATTTCCAACTGTGGCTATGTGAATAGCGGGAGGCGGCGGCATGTAAGCTGTTCAGAACGCTGGCTCTCTAGAAGTATGAACCAGTTGGATAAAAATGAGTCACTAATGCAATGGCAGCTGTCCATCTTTGCAAAGACAAGCGGCGCCATCTCTTGTCTGTGTAGGGCAGAGCATGTGAAAAAAGTTTCATTGTGAACCAGTGAGCAGCCGCGGATGGAGGCATGAGCCGATAGCAGTTGGAGCCTGTTAAGGAGCTCTAGACACAAGTGACCAATGAGAGGCTTGTAGTCAGATGGGCCAATGAGCACTTGCAGTTAGATGAGCCACATGGTGTCTATCGAGGGAGCTGAGTGACCAATGAGCGCAAGAGATGACCAGGATCTCTCTGATGCAGCTGAACCTACCCACAGGCTGTTGTACCAAATAAAGGTTGAAATCAATAATTGTCGTGTGTCTTGTCTGAAGCTGCTGCATTGTGGTTTAGGAGCGACAGGCTAGCCAATCACTGTTCAGTAGGCTTAACGTGGACCAATCAGAGCCAGACATCGGTAGGTTTTGGTGTGAAGGGACAATGAGTAGGCTTAGCGTGGTTCGGCTTAGAAGTCAGTAGGCTTAGAATGGACCAATCAGCATGAAGTAGGCAGAGCTGGTGAAGAGTTGCGCCATCTGGTGTCAGTGGACTTAGAACGAGGGCCAATTGGTAGCGGCCAATCAGGGCGCTGGTAGAGTGATCAGTAGGCCTAGCGTGGACTGGCTTAGAAATCAGTAGGCTTAAAATGGACCAATCAATGCGAAGTGGGTGGAGCCATTAAAGAGTTGCACCACGCAGTAAGTAGCATGGACCAATCAGGGCCAGCCACAGCAGAACCAAGCCGTGTCCTATGACGCAGCTGGACCAATAGCATAATTTTTATTAAATGTGTAGGGGACCTTCTTCGGCGCCGTCAGAGGATGCGCGTTGTGAACCAATGAGCATCAGGGCGGAGGCATGCGGTTAGCACGGGCCAATAGCAGTTGGAGCCTACCAGTGTATGACCCCCGCTAAAGTTATCTTATGGTAAAAGTTACAATCTCCCACAGTTAAATTTATCTCGTCTAGAGATGAGTGTGAGTGACCAATGAGTGGCTTGCCGTTCAATGGATCAATAGCAGTGGGTGAGTGACCACTTGCTGTTAGATGGGCCCATCGGAGTTGGAGCCTATGAGGGAGCTGTGACCAACTAGAACCAATAAGGAGCTGGGTGAGTGGCTGTGACGAAAATACTGTCACACGCGTGCCTGCTAATTTCAAGAAGCTCACTACGCACGAATTTTTCAAGTAGTGATCTTTTCGATGTTTTCTTGACTGGAGCTATAAAGAGCTGTCCCAAATTTTTCAGGTTTCCACGGAAGTATGCTTGGTCCGGTTATCCGGAAATTCGTTATCCGGACGAAAAGGGACGACTCCCGAGGTGTCTGGATAATCGATACATGACTGTAATTGTTATTTAAATTATTATCACTTTAGGAACACGAGAAAAACGTTTCTGGGCTCAGGAACCATATACTGCACACATAGCATGACATAAAACGTACGCAACGCACACTGTTTGCAATTGACATCAACATCTGTTGTTGCGCCGCACCCTGAGTCCTGAAGCGTACCTTGTTCTGTACCTATATGCATTGTAGTGTACAGTTTATATATACGAAAACGTAACTGAAATGTTTTTATTCCATCGTTGAGATTGCGGCACCATCTTTTGCGTATAGCATGGCGTGACTGCTTCCTCCTTGCCGTTTGTGTTTCTTCAGTGGCATGTGCGATGTCAGTCTCAGTATTTCGCCCCAATAGCTCACATATAGAATACTTTTTATTCTGTTTTGTGTAGTGTCATTTTCTTACCCTCCTCAGAGTTAGTGCAAACTGCTATGGAATGGCCATTCCGGTGAGCCGTGATCAAACTACTTCTGAAGTCCTACATGTATGTCGATTTTTCAACGACATCAGGAGCTAAAAGGAAGGAAGAAAAAAAGCCAATGCTTTGCTTTTAAAAAGAACATAAAAAAGAAGTCGAATCTTGCGAACCTCCGCGAACCTGTTGAAAAGTTCGAAGGTTCGTCGAACCATTCGAACCCCCAGGTTCGACATCGAACTTCGCGGTTCGAAAAAGGTTCGTGACATCCCTAGCGGCAACCAACCTAGGTGGCAGGCCCCGATCGGCGACATCTTTTTTTTTAAACCGAAACCGAAACTAACGACGGCCAAAACTTGAAAACTAGAGGGCGCTTGGTGGGAATTTCAAACCGAAATCAAAACTACACATGGTCAAAAACCAACCAACCTAACTGGCGCTCTAACGCGTCAGCCAAACTAGGTGACGGACTGATCGTGACGTCAGCTGGATCGGAAGATCCAATTAAATGCAACCAGATGTTATTACGCGTCACTGCGTGTTATTAAATGACATGTCGTGTTATTAAATGTCATTAAATGTGCATCCAGGTGTCTATCAAGCTCTATCGACACATGAGCTCCTATTGTTTACCTGACTTAACCGTTATCTTATCCTGGCGGCGCTTGGTATTGAAATCTGGGAACCAATTGTTCACACTATCGATACATGATTTCCCATTGTTTTCTGAGATATCCTATCGTGCGTGTGCGTGTCGCATGTAACCTGAGCGGCCCATTGTTACGTACTGCTATATCTGTCACTACTCAGTAGCATCTCGCTAAATAGAGCCAGCGCACCCGCTTCGTAATAAATTCGCTTAAAGAAAAACTGCACAGTTTTGGAAGGAGATATTTCGTACACATGTCCCTGACAGCCGGAAAACTACAGATATACCACAACCTTTACCGAGATTTTTTTAGCGGTGTCGCACTCGAGTAGTATGTAGCAAAGTTATCACCTCCCGCATAGCATTTGCAAAACTTAGGTCATGGTCCACCACCTTACATCAGCTGTTGGGTCTTCTAGAATATTCTGATGGAGACCGGCCTCACAAGCGAACTGTAATCGAGCAATGCAATCAAATCAAAATCATCTCATCTCATTCATTCTTCAAACGGTAATGGGGCAGACGTGAGCCTCGATGACAGGCAAGAGTTCTACTGTATTATAATTTCTGAGTAAGTTTCAGTTTGTATGTAAACAATTTAAAGGACGGTTACGCAATCGTAACACGATTTTCAGCGTGAGCTGTGTGTGAATCAATGTTTGATGTTGGTATAATGCAATGACGATCATAGGCGATCTCGAGATGCGTTCACACATCGAGCAACTGTAGAGGAGATGTAGATGAGATGTGGAGGAGAGATGTCCTGAACGGCGGTGACGGAATATCCCAGCCGGCAGATGTTCGGTGCCGCACAGTATGACGATGCCTGCTGACTGCGATGCCTGCACGTCGTCGTCGTCGTTGTCGTCGTCTGTGGCAGGAACAGATGGGCCGCCACATACGACGATGGCGGTGTTCTATTTACGGATATAACGCCCATTCACGTCACCCCCGTGCGTTTTCTGCGGACCACCTCGCGATCTACGGTGGGTCTGCCAGCGCTTTAAAAAAAGGGGAGCAGTATGATCATTTCTGTATCATCACTTTGTGCGTGTGCATTGATGGGCGATAATCAACCAAATCTTTCAAATATTTCCTTGTTGAGTGATCACGATTTCATTACTATTAGCACTAATTTAAGCACGACTGATCCACTAAGATCTGCCATGCTGTTCCAGCTTAGGCTGTGTCCATGACGGAGAACCACCAATGCAAGGTTTCGTTGGTCATCCCGGGGCGATTGCCTGCCCCTGGTCCTGGGGTTACATCATGAGTTATGTTCAAGAAGACACAAGAGAATACTACTTCTCCTCGTGCTGCGCTGCTCAGATTCGATACTTCGCCAGGTAAGAAAGGGGCATTCTGTGCCGATTGAATCTTCCCACAGAAATATGCAGAATTAACAAGTAAGGATTTTTATCTGCATTGCATTCAGCAATATTGATTGCTGCTCATATATAGAAATCACTGGAAAGAAAACACTACATCTTCTTACTCGCTACACTACATCATTTCTCTTTGTGAATTTCGCGATGGCTTACTACTGGTTTCCAGTTTTCGGGACTCATTCGACCAGGAATTCGGAGGATGGGGTTGTTGATCATAATCTGTCCCGTTTTGTTAAAGTCAGAATCTCTACTCATATTTAGTCTAGAAAATAAATGCCTGAATTCAGGTTCTGATTTATATTAGAGAGATTGTGTACTGTTTACTATTTTAAAATATTCAGCGCCCTAGCGTGTGCGACCCGTCACGATAAGCGAATCGCTCGTAATGTGGCACCGTACGTAATACCACACTACGCTACGTTCATTTCTCTTCCCCCTGATGATTGCTTCACACCCTTCAGATTGCTTTCTCTTTGTGTGCTGGGAGTTCAGTACTGGTCAAAAACCCCTCGATTGAGCAAGATCGTTGGGGGAGCGCCTTCCGTTGATATGATACCAGCACGCCATTTCCTAGATATGAACCATCCTCGCAAAAGGGAAATTGGCTTCTGTTGGCTACGTGCTGATCTGTGGTTCTGACGAGAACTGGCCAAATGCAACAGAGTTTATCACACCCTACACTGTAGTCGCGTGAATGCAAATACAAGAGAATTTGCTGGTGGCTATAGAAATAAGTTAACGGCCTTCAAACTCAATCTCAAAGTATATAGTAGGAATGTTATCGCTTTGGTCGGCCCTGTGTTGCCTGTCATCCCAAGCGTGGATTTCACTAAAATGCGAAGTGAAAGTATAACTAAACAAAGAGTTTAAGGTTCTCCTGTCTTTAAGCAAAAGACGAGACCACTGCCTCAGTAGAGCAGTTGACCACCGACCACCCTTGACCACCGAACAGAAGGAAGTTACCCTATCAAAAAAAGAAGGTAAAATAATAATAATAATAATAATAATAATAATAATAATAATATTGAAGACTTAGGACTGAAAGCAGATGTTCAGGTTAGAGCACTGCACGGGCCTAATTTTCAGGCCCGTGCCCGGCCCAGGCCTGGCTGCTACGGCCCACACCCGGCCCAGGACCGACGTCTTCTATGTATTTCCAGCCCGGCCCTGGCCCGAGCACGACTACGCCGGTCCGAGTCCAGCCCGTACCCGACTGTTCACATGCTCAGCCCGGTCCCAGCCCGCCTATGCTTTATCTGTTCTCGAGGTTCGGAGGCGTATTTAGATTTACTAAAGAGCACAGCGCAGCAAGGAAAAGGACGCAGCTAACTGGTGGAGAGTCAGGAGGAACATTTGAATGCACCAGCGGCTGTGCGGCAAACCGCTCTGTGTTTGGTTGCTTGGGAACGCAGCGCGCAGAGGCGTATGTACATTGCGGTTCAAGAGAGACTATTAGCCGCTCCATTGCACATGCTCCGGTGTTAGTTCCCCGTTCTCGAACTCTCACGTGATCGAAATATATGTCAGAACACTTAACCTCACTGACCCTGGTGTCGGACCCTCAGGAGAACGAAATATGTCCCAATACCTAACCCAACTGATGCTTGTACAGGACCCTCAGCGCGCCCGCCACACCAATCGTGCCAAAATGTGCGTGAGTGCATGCGTGAAATCCAGACCCATTCACGAAATAAGCATGATCACAAGTAAAAAAGTGATAGTTCTCGGGTAAGAACACCTGATATCCCATACTGAATGGGGGAACAAAAATAACGTGAAAATTCAGCTGTCCAGTCTCGTGAGATATGTTCCCGTACATGCCCGACCATGGCTGGCGTTGTCAAGCCCGTACCCGGCCCGGGTCCGGTGGTTGTAACCCGAGCGCGGCCCAGGCCCGCCTAAAAAACGCCAAGCCCAGGCCCTAGTGCAGTGCTCTAGCTCAGGTATTGTTTTTACCATTGCCCAATGTAGGGCTGTCCTTGCCCGTGTTGGGAAGCACACGCACGCCGTGTTAGGAAGCACGTGTGGGCATTTCTTGTGACTGATGTACCTGAACAAAAAGTTACGGTCACAGCAGTCTGGCCTTTGTGTGCACGCTGTGACTAATGCGGGGATTAATCCTGTCATTTTTTTGATTTTGTCGTCTAATTTGAAAATGTAAGCAGCAACAACAATAAATGAATGAAGAGTGCTGATGGCATGGGATGGCAAAGGCGACCATACAATACGTAAATTAAAGATGATTTCAGTGCTACCGAACACTGTCACTGTCCCGTCACTGCGCTTGTGAAGACTTACGCATTTCTTTGGGAGCATTTTCATCTTCAGTACCCTACTTGGAAAACCAGAACTCGATTTGTGTTTGAGGCACCTGCAGTAGAGCGTGTGAAAGTAGATTTTAATCATCCCTAGCAAAAGCCTGCTCAGCAGGTCACAAATCATTCCCCATCGAATTCACACGTACGTTTCTCAAGTTACGGTGAGTGGTGACACTTCGTGTATGTGTGGAATATCGGTGACATCGTGCTACAAGATTCTGCAAGTGTAGTGTCGACAGAAGGCCGTTCAACTGTTGTTGAAACTATAGACCTCGTCCCACACACGACACGGAATTGTCTCTAGCTGCCCTAATGCAGCAACATGGTTGGCACGCCCTTGATCCCATTGTCTGTGTCGATAGGCCCGCAACGAAGCAAAGACGTCGCTCTCAGTGCTCGGGAGAAGAGTCTCCGAACCGAAACAAAACCGGAATCCGAAAAACACGCCCACACACGCTATTTTGGGTCAACCGGAATTGAATGAAAACTTCAATCTTCGTGCCGGAGCAAAACCGACGAATAGTGAAAAAGCTTTTAGGTTCAAGTGGAAAGTTCGGGCATCTAGAATTCGAAAGTACGCACCAGTGTGACGCCCCACCTTGAAACCGCCGTCAGTGGGCTTTCGCTGCCGTTCGGTGCTACAGAGTTGTTAGCTTTGTTTTGCCGATCTTAAGGTGGACTGCGACCAACAAACCACCTTCTGGCATTTTCGTGTTTCCAGGTGGCGCTGCTCCAGAAAGTTTCTTGAATCTGTCTTAAAACCTCGAATGGAATGGCCGTACCACCGAGGAGAAATAAGGAGACCGAACTCGGCCTCGCGAATGACGGCCCTGATTCCACGTCTGATTTACGGCCGGGGAGCGGCGCTGGCCTTCCCTCCGGTGCAGAGCCGTATATTAATAGGGAGTCTGGCCATTAATGGGTCATGCCTATACCTGAAGCTCCACCCACTTTTTCAGCTTTCCGACAAATGAAGTCTTGAAATATGGGGCGCTATCAATCAGCCTATCCTCACTTTTTCCCCCGATCCAACATGGGCAGCGCCATTTTGGGTGGCAAGTGGATTGGATGGGATTGAAATGGATACCACTAGGTATCTGCAAAAGTAGTGAATTGTTGGTGCAAATTTGATAAGCGCCAGCTAGGGAGCGTAAGGCACGTCGGGAATTGTCGTCTGCTTCCGTCGTTGTTGTACCGCTGCCGGCAGAACCACCTGGTGAGACACGTTCTGTTGTCGGTATGATTTTTAAATAAATCTACATGAATAGTTGGAATATAAGAGGCAAGAATGTTTATATCCATGAAATTGATACAGCACAGCGCCGTTTTTGTTATGATTTCGTTGTGATCGCCGTGTTCACTAGGCCTAACACCGGCGACAAAACGTATTATTTTCAGTTAGATATCGATGGATGAGCATAAGTTGAAACTGATTTCCGAGAAATTTATATTAGGATGTACATTTGCAGCGCAAAATCAAGTTAGTCTGCGAAATTTTTTTGTCACTAAATCCCCGCTTCACTGTGTTTGTTTTCGTCGTCATTTTGGGTGGCAGTATGGTGTCATGGCGACCCCCTTGGTAAAAAGCAAACCAATCAGAGGAGCGAAACTGTGATTGACAGGTCGAGCCTCTTTTTGTGACTCCTCCCAATGGCCAGACTCCCTTTTAATATACGGCTCTGCTCCGGTGCAGAGCCGTTCATTGGGATAGTTTGTCCATTGGGAGGATCCTCTCTTAAAGCGCGTAAAACGGGTGGCGCCAAGGCCACTATTTCGGACCACCTTGTAATCTCCGTTTCAATTTCAATTTATTGAATTTCTGCGGTACAGAAATTTGCTCCATGTATACAAAAGGCCCAGGCCTGATGAGGTACATGGACCAACGTAATGCAGCCGATGGGAGCACAAGATGTGCCAGTGAACATAGAAAGATCACACATCATTTGACATACAATCAGTATTCAAGCAAAGTAATGACGCCTAGTGAATACAATCAGTATTCAAGCAAAGTAATGACACCCAAACATAAGTGATTGCACATTAAGATCCATTCCGCACTTCGAACGAAAGAAGCAACAAAACAAAAGAAGCTGAGAGAGAAGGAAAAAAGGAAATAAAAATAACACCTATGCAAATGCTAATTCAAAAATGGATTATAGAGCAAAGCGAACGGCAAGGAAGAGAAATGGTTAAAAATGTCTACAGTAGAGCGCTATCTGAATTTTTTGCCACGTGTGATCTGAACACTTGTTTAAATTGCGGATACGAATACAGAGGCTCTATGAAATGCACAAACTTATTTAGGAAAAGGGGAACCAGGTATCCCACTGACTGCCTGCCGTAGTTTGTTCAAAGCAAAGTTGTTTCGAATTTTTGGACATTTCTTATTGGGTATAGCATCGTCCTACATGTAAGCACAAGGTTCCCTTCCGTTACCAGTTTATGAATATATACTCCCAGTTTAAATGTAAACATGCTTCCAAGAGTAAGAATGCGCGGATTGGAAAATAGTTCTGCAGAAGGGGTGAAAAAATCATCATTTGTAATCATACGCACAACACTGCGTTGAAGCACACGGAGTTTACGTAAGTTCCCGGTCGTTGTATTGCCCCAAACCAGCTGACAGTAATAGTAAACTATTGCATAATAAATCGTTTTGATCAACCATTTCGGAAGAATATTCCTGATTCGACTTATTGCGCCTACTGATTTTGACAACTGGTGAGCGAGTTTACGGTTAGGATATTTAATATAACCAAGTAAACTTGTGTAGTACAAGTTCAATACAGTGTGTATTCCAGTGTAAGTTTTCGTGAAACCACACACCTAAGAATTTTATTTCACTTGTCCGCTCGCGGGGTACCCCATTAATATGTAACAAGAATGACGGATCTACTGGTTTATTGATCGGTCTAAATATAATAAATTTGGTTTTCTGGATGTTCACTCTATGTCGGTTAGAAACAAGCCACGTGAAGAGGTCCTCTAAATAGGAGTTCGCAATCCAGCATAAGTGCGGTAGATTATTGTTGGAGATAATATCGTTGGAGGAAATATACTGGTGTCATCAGCATATAAGACTACATCGGGGGTGTTGGGGATGTTGACTATATCACTAATATAAAGCAAAAACAAAAGAGGCCCAAGAATGGATACCTGCGGAACACCATATTTGATCAGTCCCTTACGGGATTCAACGCCATGTATTTTTCCATACTGGTAGCGACTAGACAAGTAACTCTCAGGTTATCAGGTTATATGCTATCCCGCGGATGCCATACAAATAAAATTTTTTTAGTGAAATTTCGTGACGAATAGAATCAAACGCTTTGCTCAAATCTAAAGATATTCCAACCGTGTATTAGTTTTGCTCAAAGTTTTGTATAATTTTGTCTCTAATGTGTATCAGCGTCATTTCTATAGATTTGCCCTTTTGAAACCCGTAGTGTGCCTCCGATATTGTGCCATGCTTTTGAAGATATTTGGAAAACCTTACGTTTATTACCTTCTCAATCACCTTGGAGAACAGAGGAAGTATTGAAATGGGACGGTAATTATTTAGATCTTGTTCATCACCCCCTTTGTTGATAACTGCTTTTGTTATTTTTAAGACATCAGGGAAGACTCCTGATTCTAAAGTATTGTTACAAATTTGACAAATTTGCTCATGCACGAGGCGTAGAACGTGTTTAATAGCAACAACTTTGAACCCATCAATGCCAGAGGCAGCGGAGTTGTCGAGTGCCCGTACCACAGTTTCTATTTCAGAAGCTGTTGTCCGAAAAAGAAACATTGAAGATTCTGGTAGCTCCGTGGACAACAGTGACAGAGCACAAGCGTATGCATACTGATCCATAGCCCCGTGGGTTTGACTCATATTTCCGGCTCCGACGTTTAGGAGATAATCGTTCACCTTGTCAGCCAGTTCCGTACCGGAATAGGGACAAGAGTCAATACATATCTCCGTCGGAACAGTAGGGGTCTCATAGCCAAAGGCCAAGTTTCTCACTGTTTTCCAGACTTTTTGGGGATTATTGTGATTATTCTCAAAATATTGAGCATAATGATCCTCTTTTGCCTACCTTAGATCAGCAGTGAGCTGGTTACGTGCTTGCTTAAATTCAGCCCAAAGTGCAGGATCCCGCGTTTCAAGAAATTTTGGAACAATTTGTGTTTTGCTTTAATACGGCGGTACAGCGTCATTGTTATTCACAGCTTCCGTATTTGAGTGGAACGGGGTCGTGTTTTTTCTAGCGGAAACGATTCGTTTTAGCATTGCGTTATATTTCGAGCAAAGATAGAGTACTGCGGATTGACGTCGTTTATACTGTAGAACGTTTGCCAGTTAATGTCAGACGTAAATAAAAATCGGCAAGTGCAGCATCATTGATGATACGGGCGTAGCTTTCAGCCTGGGGAATGCGTACTTGCATTCTAGTCGATGTTTCCAGAAAACAAAATACAGGTAAATGATCGCTAATCGGGACACCAAACACTCCAGATGACACAACGTTAGCATTGCTGATGCACGGATAGAGCAACGAGAGTGATGTGGGGCGGGTGGGTACACTAACAGTGTTTACACAACCAAGTGATTCAATCAGCTCAAGAATATCATATTTAAAAGAACTAGAATCTAGTAGATTTATGTTAACATCGCCGAAAGGAGAATAAGGAGCTTAACACAATTGCCATAGTTCAAGATGGATTCAAGATGATCGAGAAATGCTACTCTGTTCCCGAGGGAGGACGGTAGACGACTGCCAGCATCATACCACAAGTCTCGATGACAACTGTTTCTATATTACAATTAACAAGAGACAATGAATCGCAACAAACAAAAGGCCGTTTAGTGTATACAGCAACACCGCCTCCTGACTTATCTACTCTTGCCTCTGAGATACAACTGTAACCTTCAAGTCTTATTGGAATGTCATCCAACCGAAACCATGTTTCTGAGAATGCGAGTACATCAAAGGTATAATTCAAGGAACCCACAAATATTTCAAGAGCTTCGAATTTTGCTGACAAGCTTTGCACATTTAAATGCATGATTGACACACAGGTGCGACTTGGAACACACTTGTAAAAGAGAGTTGGGTCGGTATAGTCAAACGCCAGCTGGTCTGTCATAACAATGACTGACAATAATTACACCTTGTCGAGGTCACTCTCTTGTAGGATTTTTAACGAATGGGTCACGCTCAGATTTACGGTTGAAGGTTACCCCGTCTTTGTGCCAAGCATACTTTATCTTGCCTTCTCTCACTTTTGTGCGAGCAAGAAAAAAGATATGCCGATTACGTTTCGTCATATTTTCATCTAGAATCTGCTCTTCGCTGCTGTTGTTCTCTTGTAGTTTTCGTTTACAACTAAGCCATTCATTACGTTGCTTTCTATGCACAAATCTAACGATAATGGGCGAAACCTTTCCAGGTTCCGCGGGACGCCGGTGAATCGCTTCAATTTGATGGAGTGTTGGTCTCGCAAGCCTACGTTTGTCAGCTATCTTACACAGCTGCTCATGTAAATGTTCATGCTGAGAGACCTTGATTCTATGAACCTCAATGTTGTTCGCTCTCTCTCATCAATGCCATTCTCCTCGAGGTGCCTTACTTGAACCCGAAGGTCTTCAGTGCCTTTTCCTGTTCTGTTTTCTCAGCATTTCGTCGTATTTTGCCGACATAACCTCGACGGATAATTTTATCTCGTCAGTCGTTTTGGACAGCTCATCTACCTTTCTGCTGATGGATAGCAACATGGATAACATGTGCTTTATCTCTCAAAGCTTGTCGTTAAGGTCCTGAGAGGTCTTCCTTTACTAGCCTGGCAGGTTGGTCACTTCCACATATCATGAGTACCTTTCTTGCTATTTGTGCGATACGAATTATCCAACACCCTCGAACAGTTGCCAAGGTGATACGAAAAATTACAATCAGTGCATGTTAAAGACGTACAATTAGGATCAAGTTCCTTATGGCAAGAGAAGCACACATCATTGTGATGAGCCGTTATAAGCACGTACACTTTCACTTGGAGTCGGTGGCAGATAAAGTAATCTAAAAAATGATATTCATCACCGAATTCTCACCTCAAATTACAAGCACAAGTTGTTAACAGTTCGACGGACTCGCCACCGACTGCAGCTTCTACCGCGTTGACATCGGTTTTATGCGCTTGTTAACCACGTGACTCTCTGAAGGGAATCCCGGTACAGCTGTTGATAAGTAAAACGTGGAATCCAGCAGTTGTCCCACAGTCTTATGCGTGCGGTGTGTCGGACGATCCCGGTCGTTGTGAGCTATAACCACTGTGGATAGAGTGGGATCTGCGTGTCTCCGGAACACTGAGAGTACAATCACAAGTTGTTAACAGTTCAACGGGCTCGCCACCGACTGCAGCTTCTACCGCGTTGACATCGGTTTTATGCGCTTGTTAACCACGTGACTCTCTAGAGAATCTTGGTACAGCTGTTGATAAGTAAAACGTGGAATTCTGCGGTTGGCCTACAACCTTATACGTGCGGTGTGTCGAACGATTCCAGCCGTTGTGAGCGATAACCACTGTGGATAGAGTGGGATCTGCGTGTCTCCGGAACACTGAGAGTACAATCACAAGTTGTTAACAGTTCAACGGGCTCGCCACCGACTGCAGCTTCTACCGCGTTGACATCGGTTTTATGCGCTTGTTAACCACGTGACTCTCTAGAGAATCTTGGTACAGCTGTTGATAAGTAAAACGTGGAATTCTGCGGTTGGCCTACAACCTTATACGTGCGGTGTCTCGAACGATTCCAGTCGTTGTGAGCGATAACCACTGTGGATAGAGTGGGATCTGCGTGTCACCGGAACACCGAGAGTACAATCACAAGTTGTTAACAGTTCAACAGACTCGCCACCAACTGCATCTTCTACCGCGTTGAGATCGGTTTTATCCGCTTGTTAACCACGTGACTCTCTGTAGGCGATCCCAGTACAGCTGTTGATAAGTAAAACGTGGAATCCAGCCGCTGCCCCACAATCTTATCCGTGCGGTGTGTGGGACGATTCCGGTCGTTGTGAGCGATAACCACTGTGGATAGAGTGGGATCTCCGTATCTCCGGAACACAGAGTACAAGCACAAGTTGTTCACAGTTCAACGGACTCTCCACCGACTGTAGCTTCTACCGCGTTGACATCGGTTTTATGCGCTTGTTAACCACGTGACTCTCTGTAGGCGATCCCGGTGCAGGTATTGACAAGTAAAACGTGGAATCCAACAGTTGTCCCACAGTCTTATCCGTGCGGTGTGTCGGACGATTCCGGTCGTTGTGAGCGATAACCACTGTGGATAGAGTGGGATTTGCGTGTCTCCGGAACACTGAGGATACAAGCACAAGTTGTTAACAGTTCGACGGACTCGCCACCGACTTCCGTTTCATTCCGCCATTTTGGAGCGGAGGTTCGGCCTCCCCGCGCCTCCGCGGGTCGCCATTCATTTCGGCTAAGTGGGCGGAGCGATGACGGATCTCACGTCACGGCTGGTCCCCATCTCCGGGCAGCAAAAGACAAGAAAGAATGTCAAACTCTCCCCATAAACGGCTCTGCTCCGGCGCTCACTTTGCGTGGTATGTGGCCCGGCAATGCTTCGCTCCTCTTTTGAAGAAACCTCTACGGAAGAAAAGTCATCGTGACGTAATGATTTCGTTGGTAGACATATCCAGACCGAAACAGCGCGGCTGGCGAACAGCGCCTTTTCACAAAGCCGTATTCCTTCACGAAGGTCACGGGTTGCTTCTTTGTATTACTGGTGCACACAAATGAGGACACGTTTTTTAGTCGCTTTTGTGTCTTCATTCCCGTTCCAAGTCAACCGCGGAAAGCAAAGAAGGCTTCACCCCATGAGTTGCATCGCATCAAAGTCAATATCGCAATCCTGTGCCGAATGTGGTTCGTTATTACGACTCAGTTCGTGCTTGCTTAGACACCACATGCACTCCGAGAGAAACCGGTGCCCTTCAGGCTGCAGAAGATGGAAGAGTCCGGTAACCATCTTTAGAAGAGGCTACCGAAAAGATAGGGCTAGCGGTAGAATGGAGGAGAACGAGGCCATACAAGTAATAATATATAGGGTATTAGAAAAACAAATCTTACAATTCGAGAATCCACGATTAAACGTGGCTTTCTTGTGACTTATTGATTGTTTTCTATAGTAGTTCTAGTCTACCAAGTTTGCGGCGCTGTTGCACCATCTGACGTCATTTGTTTGTAAACAGGAAAAGGTCTTTTCTCCATGAAGAAACGTTGGAAAAGCTAGCTTATAAAGTGAACACGGACTGGGAGTCTTAAGCGATAAACTATTATTTGTATGCTTGACTACGACGACTTTTCCGTAAACTTTTTGCTGCCTCGTTTTCCCGTCATGATTTGAAGCAACCCATAAGGATAAAAGGTTGTGCGGAGAAGCCACGTACATGAATATTGAGCTGTGGTGTCAAATAGGCTTCTGTAACAGTTGAATGTAGTAGGGTACAGTAGGATATGCATAGTAGAGTCGCGCGCTTCGGGGGTGTTGCAAAAAAAAGTAAGGGCCTTATAGCTCTGCTTACATGTGTCAAGGAAGAAAGTTCTATGTGTGAGGTTGGGGCCGTGAGAGGGGTGCAGGTGGGTTCTGGATAAACCATACATCGAAAGGTATGGACGGAGGGTTAAAGGGTGAGGCGCATAGAGGACCAGCGATATGTTCGCACTGTGCGCGTCGCAGTAATACACAGAGGCGGGCAAATGCCTTCATCATCTTTGCCTCACCTCAGTTATTCCAGCAGAGGTATCACCTAACGTAAGGTTTCTCTCTAAGAATTTTCCTTACCTCGCCTCACATCTAACTTTTTAAACAATTTCCTCATCTCACTTCAGTAATTATCTGGATATTCTTCTCACATCCCCTCACCTCAGTCATTTTCTGTAAAATCCTCATCTCACCTAACACTTTTTGGAAAGTTTTCCTCACCTTGCCTTACTTCAATCATTTTCTGTAAGCCTTCCTTAGTTCACCTCGCCTCAAACTTTATCTAAAAAATCCTCAGCACAACCTTTTTACTAAAAACGTTTCTCACCTGAAGAGAATCTTTTGACGAGAGTACGTCTGATAAATCGGGATGCTCATTTGAAAAGCATGATTTTCTGCTTTTTCTCTTTCGATTGATATTTATTTGTTGATTTACTTTACCCACCAGCAGCCATTGGCCTATGCGGTGGTGAAACACCATATATTTAAAATACAGCATAGCAACAGTAAAAGAAAGAAAAAGAGCAAAAAAGGTAATAAGCTCTGGGTCAAGTTGACTAAATCTGAACTGGGACACTTAAGCACAATGCCCTTTAATGCCCTCAAGGAGATGAATATGTCCAGGTTGCCGTCGCTCACAGAATACATACCTATTGCAGGTGATTATCATTCGCGGCAACGGACTCGACTTATTTGAATTTTTAGATAGAGTATTGGGGAACTTCTATGCGCCTTATGGGTACAAGAAAACCGACACAGTTCAATATCGGTGAGTCAATGATACCGTGAAACACTTTGAACAAGAAAATAAGACCAGATATATCTCTTCTGCCGTCAAGGTGGTGTAGTCCCAACCAAGACGTCATTGAAGCATGCGAGTAATAAAATTTACGATAGTAATACCTGTCATACACAACTGCGACAAGCTTCCTTTGAAACCTCTCGATGGCTGCTGACGAAGTCAATGTTAAAGCATTCCAAACACTTGAGGCAAACTCCAGCTTGCTTCTCACGAGAGTTTTATAACGATTAACCAAACACAAATAATGGA
Organism: Ornithodoros turicata; assembly: GCF_037126465.1. Taxonomy (NCBI): domain Eukaryota; kingdom Metazoa; phylum Arthropoda; class Arachnida; order Ixodida; family Argasidae; genus Ornithodoros; species Ornithodoros turicata. The sequence continues at coordinate 798,331 of NW_026999361.1, forward strand.
TACGTCGTCTTGCAATACTTTACAATCTTCCACTGTACGGATGGGTAGATACAATTTGATGCCATCGGCGTACAGAAGCTTGTTAGAGTGAGTTACGCAAGAAATGATATCATTGACAAATATAAGAAAGAACAGCGGTCCAATGATGCTTTCCTGAGGTACGCCTGAGCTTGATCTGAACCGTGAAGAAAAGGTATTCTAAATTCTTTCTAAATTACGACGGTCTGATAAGTAACTTGAGAATCACTTACAATAGGCAGGGGACAATTTGAGGAGTGGCAGTGAATGGACAACCCTGACAAAAGCCTTACACGTATCAAAATATATACAATCCCCTATTGTGCACACATTGCGTGAAAGTTAATTTGAACACCGCTCCATCCTGCGAAGCGGGAAGAGAGCACCTCGGCAGCGCATAACAGAAAACAATTCCTTCATAACGAGGGTCACCCCTAAATAGATGTCCAAAACACCCTCCACCATTATTTCTATTAAGCACTACCAGAGTCCTCACACCGGGATGGTGTTCACATAAACTGTGATGCGAACTGTACTACAGGAGCAGCCACATTAAGGAATGTGCACAGGTTCGTTTCTACAGATATTCCTTTCATAAAACCGTGCTGCTCCAAATCAATCTTTGCATGAAAAATAGTTATATAAACGGTCGTGTAGTATTCACTCAAAGACTTTTGGAAAGCTGCATAACAAGGAAACAGGTCGATAGTTCTTAACCGAACAATGGGCACCGTTTTAAAAAATTGGAAGACCAACAGAGCATTTCCATCGGATAGGGAAAATACCTGAACGCAGTGACATATTAAAGATGTGGTACAGCGTTGGTGGAAGCAAATCTTCACACTCGTTAACAATACAGCTAGGCACCCCGTCCGCACCGGCTGTGAGCTTCGGCTTCAACGTTTCAATTGCTGCTAAAACTTCACTTTCCACCACTTCAGTACAAGATTAGAACTCATTACAATGAATGTTGCAATTGATTGGTGACAATGATGACGACGAATAACACGAAGCAAAGGAATGGGCAAATGGATCAGCAACAAGATGTGGCTTGGAAACTCGGGCCCATCATAAAGTGTAATACAATGACCTTTGTCATTTCTTAAGTTTTTCACGTACTTCCAGATGCTACTGGGGTTAGAATACACGATATCTTCAAGAAACGTTATATATGAAAGCTTATCCCGATTAACAATATCCTAGCTAAAGCACGAACTTCACTGTAGAGTACTAAGCGATGGGGAGAACACGATTTCTTGTAGAGGCGATGATAGTATGCCTTGTTCTTGATGCAGTCTGTGAGCTCCTCGCAAAAAAAAGGAGGATATTTGTGTTGTCATGGGCTATGCGTCGGGATGAATAGTTCCACACTACAAGGAATGGGATGAGCTCACCCATAGAAACCTCGAAAGTGCCATGGCCGTCATGACCGGGGGTCCCAAACAGCACACAATATTGGGCCCATAGTTGCTGGTCATTGGCGATACGTGTCCAATATGGGGCTCGTTTCGCCAAGATTGCCCCCATATTGGCTGAAACTGGGCAATATGGGCCCCATATTGCCCAGTTTCAGCCAATATCGGGAAAATCCTTGCAATATGGGCCCTATATTGCCAAGTGTGAGCCAATATTGCGAAATTTCTGGGAATGTGGACCCCATATTTCCCGTGTACACCCCATATTGACTGAAAATACAGAAAATGATACATACCCGTGTTGCACAAATGCCCAAGCAGCACGGCAAGATTTGACGTTGAAGTGTGTGAGATGCCCAATTCAGTACCATGTTACATCCAACAACTTCCCGCAGATGATACACATTGTGCGAAACAGTCAACGTTCGTGGCAATCCCATTGGAACGTTCACTAGAACTCCACAACTCAACTTTCCACGTTCTGGAAGCAGCCGCCATCTTGCTTCGGGATGCCAATACCAATCGATCGAGCCGGCTGAGGGCGAGCGTGGTCGTTTGAGCGAAATCACGCGTCCTACAACTACTGCGCATGCGCGACAGTCTGATCGGACGTTTTATACGGGCTAAAATATCGCTGGTTCCTGTAATAATAACGGAATTGCGGCAGGTCAAAGAAAAAAATACAATGTTTGATAGGAAGGGACGGCTCTTCTGTAAAGTTAGGGGCTTTCAAGTTGCTGCAAGCAGTGTCAGTTGCTCTGGCGTATGTCTGTTACCGTCAAGAAAATGTTTCGTTCCTTTGTACTCTCGGAGGGGGTTGGAACTTTTTGGTTCATAGACTATTGCGACACCAGTAAAGGCTTCTGAGCGATATTTGGCATTGGCAGTTCCGTGGGACTGCTTGTGTCCTTCAACAAGACGGGCGTAGCACCCGTTCTTCGTTTTTGGGCGATGCAGTCTTTTTGCTGGAATTATATACAACGTGGATCAGTGAGATCTGCAGAAATGAAAAAATAGAAAAAGAGAGAAGTAACATTAATGGTGGATATTAAACCGGATAATGCTTTATTATTACACGGACTCCCCGTTGGCGTTATTACAAGAATATTGGCAATATTGGCGCAAAATGCGCTTGCCAATATGGAGCCTGGTTGCACTCCCCATATTGGTCCAATATTGGCAGCCCATATTGGACCAATATTGGTAATCTTGGCAGTCAATATGTGTCCAATATTGGACCTATATTGGCGGGCTGCTTGGGATATGTCACATAGATATGTTTTGTTTTTCCACTCTCACATTTTCCAGCGTGTTTGTGAAGACACTACGCGTTCGTTGATCTGGTGTGTAGTTTGTAGGGCTTTAGCAGTGACCACATTGACCACTGAGTCAAATGCTGCAGACCAGAGTAGTAATTATACAACCCAAGTTTTGCACAGCAAAATCCATGACAAGTGGTGCACTTTTTACTTTTTGACTTACTTTAAAGGGACGGTCTAGTACACCCTGGCCCATCCACAAAGCGTACCATTCGATTCCTCATTGCTGAAAACGTAATACTGTGAATTCGCTCGTCCAGAATCGTCACGGTTATTAAATAAACGAATTAAGTTGATAAGAACAGCGCCAGCACATTGCGATTTCTGTTGGCAACAGCGATATCCGCTACGATGGCAGACCGCTTATTGGATGAAGAAATCGTCTGCTCTCGCGCCTTTTTGCAGCGGTGAGAGCAGACAACTTCTAAAAGGTGCTCGAGGATCACGGCGACGGCAATAAATTTGCTGCATGTGGTCTGGTCAAACAAAAGACACGTATTGTAAAATGTGGCGGAACAACAATGTCAATACGTCTCGCATCTTCATTTCAAGCAGGAGTTTACGTGGATGACTCCACCTAATAAAGGCAGTTGAAGCTTATTTACTAACTTGTCTCATATCGTTCGGTATTTTGAGCACTTCTAGTTCGTCTTACCTGCGAAAAGAATATTCCGTATGGAAGTGGTGGAAACGTAACCCGGGTGTATAACAACTCTTTTGTCGACGACAATGTGACGAAAGTGGATATAGAAAAGCACCTGTTGGGAGTCACATACTCGAAGCATCTTCAACAAAAGGTCTGATTGTCACACGCGTGCGTGTACTCCGCACGTTTCGTTCACGATGCATATGAGGTAAGAGACGTTCTGCGAGCACGATATGTATGGGATGGCGCCGGACGCAGCTCAAACTAAAAGACGTCGACCGCCACGCAGTCAACGCAGTCAACTTTAACACAATTGGTCAGTGCTGTGGACGTACATTACAATAAGGGACAATAAAAGATGACTACATAAACACTCAACTTCCGCAACCTTTATATTCAACGTGCTGGACATGTTAGTCTGCAACCCCTGATATCGAATCAAAATTTGAGCCAGTATGGGCTCATGAACACACCGGTGCAACATGAGCAAAAATAAGACTGACGACATGTCGACAAGTTGCAAACCGCTGTTCCTTCTTACAGATTTGTCATGCACGTCTAGGTATTTTTCATATTTTTTTAACACTTACACATCTTTCATATTCAATGTGCTGGACATCCTAGTGTGCAACCCCTGACACAATCAAAATCTGAGCCAGTATGGGCTCATGAACACACCGGTGTAACATGAGCAACAATAAGCCAGACGACATGGAAACATGTTGCAAACCGCTGTTCCATCTTACACATTTGTCATGGACGTCTAGGTATTTTTGATATTTTTGAAAGTTTCTAGACATTTCCACATCTTTTATATTCAACGTGCTGGACATCTTAGTGTGCAACCCCGACACAATCAAAATCTGAGCCAGTATGGGCTCATGAACACACCGGTGTAGCATGAGCAACAATAAGCCAGACGACATGTAAACATGTTGCAAACCGCTGTTCCATCTTACAAATTTGTCATGGACGTCTAGGTATTTTTGAAAGTTTTTAAACATTTCCAAATCTTTTATATTCAACGTGCTGGACATCTTAGTGTGAACCCCTGGCACAATCAAAATCTGAGCCATTATGGGCTCATGAACACACTGGTGTAGCAAGAGCAAAAATAAGACTGACGACATGTAAACATGTTGCAAACCGTTGTTCCATCTTGCAAAGTTGTCATGGACGTCTAGGTATTTTTGATATTTTTGAAAGTTTTTACACATTTCCACATCTTTTATATTCAACGTGCTGGACATCTTAGTGTGCAACCCCTGACACAATCAAAATCTGAGCCAGTATGGGCTCATGAACACACCAGTGTAACATGAGCAACAATAAGCCAGACGACATGTAAACATGTTGCAAACCGCTGTTCCATCTTACAAATTTGTCATGGACGTCTAGGTATTTTTGATATTTTTGAAAGTTTTTAAACATTTCCACATCTTTTATATTCAACGTGCTGGACATCTTAGTGTGCAACCCCCGACACAATCAAAATCTGAGCCAGTATGGGCTCATGAACACACCGGTGTAGCATGAGCAAAAATAAGACTGACGACATGTCGACAAGTTGCAAACCGCTGTTCCATCTTACAAATTTGTCATGCACGTCTAGGTATTTTTCATACTTTTTAAACATTTCCACATCTTTTATATTCAACGTGCTGGACCTCTTAGTGTGCAGCCCCTGACACAATCAAAATCTGAGCCAGTATGGGCTCATGAACACACCGGTGTAACATGAGCAACAATAAGCCAGACGACATGTAAACATGTTGCAAACCGCTGTTCCATCTTACAAATTTGTCATGGACGTCTAGGTATTTTTGATATTTTTGAAAGTCTTTAAACATTTCCACATCTTTTATATTCAACGTGCTGGACATCTTAGTGTGCAACCCCTGACACAATCAAAATCTGAGCCAGTATGGGCTCATGAGCACACCGGCGTAACATGAGCAACAATAAGCCAGACGACATGTAAACATGTTGCAAACCACTGTTCCATCTTACAAATTTGTCATGGACGTGTAGGTATTTTTGATATTTTTGAAAGTTTTAAACATTTCCAAATCTTTTATATTCAACGTGCTGGACATCTTAGTGTGCAACCCCTGACACAATCAAAATCTGAGCCATGATGGGTGTGTATGGGCCCATGAACACAGCCTGAGTATGGGCTCATGAACACACCGCCATAACATTAGCAAAAATACGGCTGTTCCATCTTGCACATTCGTAATTCACGTCTAGGTATTTTTGATATGAAATATTATAATCATCAATGATGATAAGGGCTTATTCGATGCAGAAGCATGGTCTTTGATGCAGATATGTTGGATGGTCCTGAAAAGGGCTTTTTTGTCATAGGCCAGAGGTAATTGAAGACGTTAACGTAGATCAGCTTATCCTTGATTTTGTCATTTGCTCCAGGTGTAATGACATGAATGGAAAGCCTTCACTTATCACGTTGACAACCTCCTGCCGCTTGCGGGAATGGATAGAGAGAGCAGCTTTCTTCAGCAGTCATCCAAGTTCTGATACATATGATGAAATGCCAAAATCTGAAATTTTGCATAACGTACCTTGAAACACTCATTTTTATATGCAAATAAAAAGCTGCGGAACAAAAACAAACCTTACATCACCTTTCAGGAGAATACAACACCATGTGTACGTGACGGATCGAAACAGGTTCCGTATTGTGCGCACAACACATGCTGGTATTGGCGAGTAGTGGCTACACACACACCTGCAATGTTTGTACAATTTAAAATGGTGTCACGTTCAGGCGGAACATATATATGCTAAAAGTGCGCTTTTATGGATGAGTCTTACCCGTCAATCGATTCCGGATCATCCACTACTTTCACTGGCTAGCCACGTTGTTGTGGCAAAGGGTCAGTAGCTAAAGGTTCGTCGACGTCCCCGGTTCTTCAATCGATCGGCGCCGATGAGCTCATCTTCACCGCTTAGTGACAGGGACCCGTCACTATCGCTAAATTTGCTATCAGACATTACGACGTCGCGCGTGACAACTTCCAAGCGCAAAGCGCATACACCTCCGACTGTATTGTGCATTGCGCTTCGGTCGCCCAATGGGCGACCTGCCACCATAAATACCATAACCACGTCACATGTGACGTTGCATGAGAGGGAGTTGAATCCAGCTGCGACTTCCGTCGTCTGCTGTCACGGCATATTCCTTCAAATTTCTCGAAAACCACTTCGTTGTTCTGGTTGAAACTTCGCGACTGTGTTTCTGTAGCACTCTTGAATATAATTTCAGCTAAGTTTCGGAATCGCTCGATCTGTACGAGACCGTCCCTTTAAATTATTTTAAAATTTCTTTAAAATTGCTCATTTTAAAATAGTGCATAATCTGACTCAATGCGACACTTGTCGTGAATTTTCTATGTAAAACTGGGGTTGTAGTAGAAAACAAACTGAATAGAAAGAGAGCAGACAGTGAGAAATAATTTATTCGAAAATCAACGATGCCATCTTGAAAAAATCAGTCTGGTGCGGGTGGTGGGGCATCGTTGTGCACGGTGGTTGCAGAGATCGACGGCCGGTGGCAAGCTCGTTGCGAGGCATCACACCGGATGGCGCCACCGTCATGTCAATATGCCTTAAACACACAACAACAAATGCTAGTGGCGGGTAAAAACTGAAACAAGAAAGGCACTGCCAAACAAGTCTAAACATGCGAGAGCACGTAGGAAAGGCTTAAGACACACAACGCTACGAAACTCAACGGCAAACACAAGATAACAACAAAATGCTAGCGTTGGGTAAAAATTGCAATGAGAAAGGCACTGCTAAACAAGTCTAAACATGCGGCAGCACGAAGAAAAGGCTTAAGAAGCATAACGCTATGAAACTCAACGGCGTGGAAGTCACTGCTAAACAAGTCCAGTCTTGCGCGGAAAAGGCTTAACACGAGCGCGGTAAAAATGTGCGAACGTTGGCAAAAAGGCTACGACAAATTACTCACCTCTCCCATGGCGATGGAGGGTTTGGTCCGGTCGACAGTCAGGGCTCAACTGACGCGGCGCGCGCACGGGGGAGCGACCTTCCACACCTCCTCTCCCTACGAGAGCCAGCGCTCGACTGACGCAAGCGCCTCTCCGCAGACACTACACATCCGCGCGCTCTCCTAGAGCCACTTGCTGCGACCACCAATGAGGAGTGACACGTCCGTACTTGTAAGAGGCTAAGAGAGAAATGAATCCCTGCACCCTCTGTGATCCTTGCTCATTGGTTGTGATGTTCCTTGACGGCACGTCTCATGTACAGCGTTGTCAGAAATAACAAACCTATAAATGTATCATTGCTAAATCATCCAAATAGATCAACCCGTATGTGAGCAGAGGACGACGAGGAAGACAAGGGGGACAAGGAGGAGGAAGACGAGACTGTGGGGACAAGGTTGATGTGACCGGTTATTAAACGGAAACGTTCTATTTTTTCCTTTGACTTTGGCAATTGTAGCGGGAATGTTACAATTTTGGCGCAATCGGCAGGATCGTCACCTAATTTGCAATGTGGGTGGAATTCTTTCTTCGTCCGCTTCCTGACGACTGGGTCGTCATTACAGCATACCAACCTCATGATGAAGATCAACAAGAGTTGCCTCCACAGGCCTCTACAAAGGATCTCCTACAGTACTTAATGGAGAAGAGTAAGTTCTCTTACTCCAGAGTAAGACTCCACGGCTCTACTTGCTAAAGATGCGATCAAGGTGAACATGAAGATGTTGGACTTTGAGGAGCTTTTGGTTAAGCCTCGTATGCTTCCTTCAGCCTCGCCCAGTGAAGCGTCTGCCGTGGCGGACCCGCACCGTACTTTAGTTTTGGAACAGTTTGCCCAAACCCAGCAAGTGCTTACTACTGGCCTGGCGTCTAAGCTGGGAGACGATAGACCTAAGTTCGAACTAACAAAACCCAATCCGTTTGATGGAAAGTCCTCCTGCCCGAATGCTTGGATGGAATTCTACGAATATGCTTGTAGCAAGAATTTCTAGAGAGCCGATGAGGATCTGTCTGTTCTTAACCGGCATGGGGAGGAATGGTATGAACTTTGTGTACTGGAGAATGCGAACTCTCCCTGGACCGACTGGAAGAGAAGCTTCCTGGAGTCGTTCGGAGAAAATGCGGTAGTCCGATGGGACAAGGCAATTTTCTGCAAGTTTCGAGTGGGAACCGTACTTGAGTATTTCTATGAGGAACGGAGGCTGCTGGAGCTTCGTGACCCCAAACTGTCACCTGACTCCACTTTCGCCTTAATCATGCATCGGCTGCCAAAGGACTTGCAAAAGCAAATACAAGTGAGGCCTCCGAAAGCAGTAGGGGAACTTCTGCAGTGTTTGAAGGAGCTATGTATCACTACACTTAACGCCGAAACTTCGAACAAGAGGATGGACTTCTGGAGGACATCGAATAGTAGGGTCCGCGGCGGGGCGTTCCGCACAACCCAATCCGCCACTGTTGACGTGGTGGAGCAAGTGATCGATGATGCCGGTGAAACAAAAGACTAAAAAAAACCAATAAAAGAGGGTGTACAGCCTCACCCTACGGCAAAAATGAGGACTGTGTTTCTGACTAACGGTTGTTTGCTACATGTGTCTATATTGGTGAATGGCTATGACGTTCAGGCCATACTTGATAGCGGCGCCTCAGTAAACCTAGTCGAGAATCATAAAAGACGATAACATTTCTGCCGTACAAGTCATCCAAGTGCAGGGTTATGATGGACAGCAAAGGTGCTACAGCAATTGGATGTCGCTGGAAGTAGTATGCCAAAAGAAAAGCTTCGTTCTCAAAGCATTAGTGATGGACAACGTCTCTTACGACCTCCTGCTCTCTCGCCCCACCATAAAAGAAATGCGTTTGAATATCTTCTGGAACGATACGGTTTCTCTCGACGCGGATGAAACCTGTCCCATGCAACTGGACGAGCGCAGAGTAACCAGTGCGGAGGATGTGTCAAAATATTTCCCCGAGCTACAATCACATGGCGGTTATCTACCTGCGACATCGCATTTTGAGGTACCGTTTACTCTCCGCGACACTACGGTTGTTCGTGGGAAGCCTTATCAAATGTCACGAGAGAAGAAGAGCTGGCTGAAAGGAGAGGTGAAAGGAATGTTGGAGGCTGGCATCATCTGTCGATCTGTGTCCCCATTTGCGTCACCAATTACGATTGCTCCGAAGGAAGATGGTAGTTTTCGCCTCTGCACGGATTACTGCTTATTCAACAAGCACACGGACCTCTTCCCCTACCCAATGCCGAAGATAGAGGACATCATTAACGAAATCGGAGGCTGTTCAGTCTCTTCACGAATCGACTTGTCAAAGGGGTTCTGGCAAGTTCCTTTGACAGAAGAGGATACACCGTTCGGCCTGTACGAGTATAATCGCTTGCCATTCGGTTGGAATAATTCCCCCGCCTGGTTTCAAAAGATGATGGACTCTGTTTTAGAACAACATTTGGGGGTCTTTTGCAATGTACATTGATCTACACTGATGACATCATAGTCTATTCGAAGCCTCTGGAAGATCACAAAAATCACGTCTCAAAGGTCCTCAGGTCCCTCAGTAATGCTGACCTACAAATTAACCTGAAGAAGTGTGCATTCTTCCAAAGACATGTAGCGTTTCTAGGCCGCGTTTTTGACGTTCAGAAAAAACAACAAAAGAGGAATCCGTCGCACGCATAGCAGAGTTACCCAAGCCCACAGATGTTCTGTCGCTTCGGGTGTTCTTGGGTTTAGCTGGATACTTTCGCGCCTTCATCAGGGATTTCGCAAAACGAGCCAAATGTCTAACGGTGTTAACTCAGAAAGACGTTCCATTTGTTTGGACAAAGGCATGCGAAGATGCTTATGTAGACCTCAGACAAGCCTTCTCATCTGATCTGTTTTTGGCCCTTCCGGATTTTGCCTTGCCCTTCGAGTTAAACACCGACGCCTCCCACTTTGGCACAGGAGCAGTGCTGTACCAACGCCAGGACTTGGAGCCGAAGGCTGAGAAGAAGAAGAAGAAGACTGAGAGTAATTGGATATCACTTATACACTTTCAGCAAGAGTGAGATCAACTATTCCACAACCGAAAAGGATGCCTTGGCGGTTCTGATGGCTTTCAGGTATTTCACAACCTATCTGGAGGGCAGACACTTTAAGCTGTTCATTGACCATCATGTGCTGACTCATATCCTCAACCAGTCTGAGCCGAAGGAAAAATGGCACGATAGATTGCAGAGTTGCAGCACTTTGATTTTGAGGTTGCACATCGACCAGGCCCATATCTGACGGACGCGGATGCGCTCTCAAGACTGCCCAATGTACACTAACCTGCGCTTCTGGAATCGTACTACCTAAAGTTATGGGAAGGTACCGAGGAACTTCAACAACTGGGAGAAAGATTTCTGGTTCCCAAGACTCTTGTGCCCAAGGTATTGAATATGTATCACGACAGCCCAGAGTCTGGAGGACATGACGGTTTTTCGAAGACCTACCACAAACTGAGGCAGCGTTTCTCCTGGGATTGCATGAAGAGAGACATCAGAGATTACGTCAGGCCATGCGCTGAATGCCAATTAAACAAAGCCAAATATAGACCCACTGCAGACCGTATGACTCTCACAGAACATTCAGCGAACCCTTTCCAAACTGTCCACCTGGTCTTCGCAGAGCTAAAGAAGAAGACTGAAGGTGTAGGAAGGACGCAGTCATTCCTGATTACCATTGATGAGTGCACTAGGATAGTGGCTGCCAAGCCGGGTAAAGAGGATACAAATAATGTCAAACCCATGCTTGAACGAGACATGTTCCGCAATACAAAGCGTGTTGTGTCAGACAACGAAGCGGCATTTACAAGTCGGCGCTTCCGATCATGGGCGCAGCAAAAGGGGATCACCTTAAAGACATCGTTACCGTGCCACCCTTCGGGTAATCGGCTGGCCGAGAGGGTTAGCCGAGATCTCAAACAGTACATGTCTATGTATCCCAATTTTCCTGGTGGATGGAAGTATTGTCTTGAAGCCGCAGTGAATCACCACACTAAGTCGTACACTGCAGGTTTGGGATGTAGTCCATACTTCCCTGCACACACAGTGCCCTCTGTATTGCCCGCTGACACTTAACTGGGCATAGCAGACAAGATCGTCCTGAAAGAGAGCCTAAAAACAGAGCCCGAACGACACACCGACAAAAAGGCGATGAAGAGAGGTTTGGACCAAAGACATTACCCTAGCATCCCAGACGTCGCAGTAGAAGAGATGGTGCTAGTGAAAAAAATTATTCCTGGGCAACGATTACGGTGGTCTGGTCCATTTCGGGTCCTACTAACTGCACTCATAGACGGTGTTCTTAAGAACGTTGTGTACATCAATGACAATGGCAAAAAAGAAATTGCTGCCATAGGAAATATTTTAAAGTATTATCCCAGGAGGGATGATCTTCGTCGCGCAGGGACGGTAAGCAGAGGACAACGAGGAAGACAAGGGGGAGAAGGAGGAGGAAGACGAGACTGGGGACGAGGTTGATGTGAGTGGTTATTAAACGGAAACGTTTTATTTTCTCCTTTGACTTTGGTAATTGTAGTGGGAACGTTACACCGTACACAACACAAATGCAATTTCAACCTTCCAATAGTAAAGAATGTTTATGCTACTCGCATTATTGAGTACTTCGGTGTTTGAATATGGAATCAACTGCCGCTCCAGGTAAGAAATAGTCAACAATTTTTCGCGACATGCCGCAAATACATTATTAGTGATCATTTCAGTCTATGGTAACTATATTGTATATGTTGTCATAGTTTCTTTGTTTCTAATCTGGTTTGTAATCTCCAGCTTACACTCCTGTAGGAGGTTTTGAAGTATGTAAAATTATGTAGTTGGTTAATTTTCTTCTTTCAGTACATAATGGTAATCTTGTGTTTATAGTCTCATGCTTGCAAACAAGCATTTTTCCTATTGTTCTTGTGAAGCGTTACTGTATTACTCCAGTTTTATTACACGGTTGCAACTAATTCTCGAGAATATCTAGTCGACTGCCTTTACCATGCTACGTATGAATTTAGTGGACCTCTCACTAGCATCAGCTAAGGCACCACACACTATTTTGGCAATTGTCAATTGTGAAATGGTGAAAATAAAAAGAATGTAAGAAAGAAAGACGTCATCCCATCGTCCCAAGGCTACAGCGTTTTTTTTTTCACTAAAGGCCAACGCAACTCCTAGGGACAAGGTCCACCTGCAATGGAGCATGACATCATCACCCAGGCATACAGCTGCATGATTCGAGGACGTGTACGGCTGCGCTCTAGACGGGAGGCCCATTATTTATTGGATCACTATCACAGGATTATTTCCTTTATTCTACTATAACGATTGCATGAACAGCAGAAAAGTATTGCAGAAAAACACATTATGGTCGTAGTTACCGCTGCGCCATTAAAACACGAAGCATAATCACCAACAGAAAAACACAAAACACCGTGTATGAAATGTCATCATAACAATTAAGCATTTTTATCCCAAAGGCTTACTAAATGTGACTAACCAAATTCTTGAAAAAACAAAATATCGTAACAAGGAACACCATCTATAGCTAATAATCAGGATAGGTACACAACAAATCAACCCAGAGCATCGGTAACGCGGAGCGCAGATTGATGTGTCCTTTCCATCCAAGAGTCAGGCAGAGAAATGAATAATGATGCTTTCTTCCTCCTGGATAAAGTCATACGTCTATCCCCCTTCCAGTTGCTTTCCGAAGTAATTTGATCGCAAAATTATTAAGAATCATACCACGTCCAGATCAAGGGTGAGGCAGCACAATCGTCATTGTCAAGACAAGAATGATCAACAAGAATATTTCTTGTCAAAAGAGAAAAATACAGAGCTTGATGCATCAACAGAAAGCAAACATGCATCATAAATCAGAACAGGTCTGGGTATGTCAGGACATTACTCAACAAGCACTGTCACACAGGGAAAAACTGTATGGCTGCTAGCAACAAAGTAAGCAAGCACAGACAAAGCACTTAAACAAAGTCGAAAACACACTATCTTCAAACTATATCTAGGCACACACCCTCAACTTATTCATGAAGTTCTCATCGTAAATCTGCTCTTCACAAAATCCACGGAAGCACACAAACTGAATCCCACTGAGGCTCTACTTTTCCACTAACGGCCAACACAACAGCTACCAACAGAATCCAGGCGTGCCATCCACCAGTAACACGCCCGTACCCGCGATAGTCTAAGAAAGAAGTGAATCCTTGTGCCCTGTGATGGCTTTGCTCGTTGGTCGGGACGTCATCTCATTGTCTCAAATCTACACTGCTTTTTCTCACTAATGTCCAATGCAACTGCTAGGGACAAGGCCCACCAGAAACAATAGAGCCACAGTATGACGCCATCACCCAGGCATGCAGCTGCATGGTTCAACGACGCGTGAGGCTGCGCTCTGGACAGGACACCTGTTATTTATTGAAGTGCTATCCCAGGATTATTTTCGTTATTCTATTATAATGATTGCATAAGAAACAGGAAAGCTATTGCAGAAAAGCACAAAACACCATGCATGAAAGCTGATCGTAGCAATTAAGCATTTTTATCCCAAAGACTTACTAAATGAGACCGAAGAAAATTTCCTATTAAGGAACACCATCAATGGCTAAATACAAGAAGCTCAGTGAGGCATATATTAGTTCCATCCAAGAGACAGGTAGATAACTGATTAATGACGTTGTTTTTTTCTCCTGAATAAAGCCACCATTCTGTCCGCCTTGCGGTTACTTTCGGAACTAATTTGATCGCGAAATTATTATAAATCATGCCAGCGCTACTCCCGTTCATACCAAGGACGCGGCAGCACTATCGTCATCGTCGAGACACTGCTTCAAAAGTGTTTCCTGACAAAAAGAAAAACATATAACTAGATGCATCAACAAAAGGAAAGCATGCATGTGTCATAAGACAAAACAAGTCTGGACATGTCAGGACATTGCTCAACGAGTACAGTCACGTGAGGAAAAATCGCATGTTTGTAAGACAACAAAGGAAAGGCAAGCACAGAGAAACACTTGAATAAAGTGGAAAACACACTGTCCAGCATCAAACTATTTCTAGGCATACACACTTTCAAGTTATTCAAATACAGTCCTTCTCGTAAATCCGTCCAGGAAAATGCACACCATTTTCTGATTTTCTGATGTTACACTTTGTCTCCACTAATGGTCAACTCAATGCTACAGACACCTGAAACATAGAACCACTACATGACATCATCACATCCTGTCTGAAGATGTGTAGATCGGGGCTAGGCAGCGGCAAAGACAAACCCTCCTATTATTTATTGAATCGCAAGGATATTTCCTTTGTTGTACTCTTAATGATATTCACTCTCACATGAAAAATTCAACTACAAAAACACAAAACACCATATTCAAATTCAAATTTTTATTTGATGTGCCGATGAACAGCGGTAGCCTTAATAATGGTGCACAAGTGAACTGATGGAAGACTGACAATTAACAAGTAAAAAGTGACCCATAAAAATGCACACATTCCCTATTGAAAACTCCGGTATGAGACTCATATGATTCGTATATCAGTTTGTATGGTTCCCGTACATATTCGTATGGGTCCTGTATTAATGCATATGGGCCGCGTATGAAGTCATAGGTAGGCAATATGACATTCTTATGGGTACCGTACGGAGTCATATGGGGTCAGTATGATAGTTATGTGGGCCTCGTATGAGGTGATATGGGACCGTATACCACATATATTTCTCCCGTGTGAAGTGATGTGACAGCAATATGGGTTCTATACGACTTCGTATGTGACAAGAATAGTACACACCTGGGGCCGTATGACACACATTAGGGTAATAATAATAATAATAACAACTTTATTTTTGTTATGGTACCCAAAAACAACCACTAGGGTCTACTAATTGGTGCACCAAAGGGCAGCATGGGGGACATAGGAATCACATGTGACACATAATTCGAAACGTTGATATAGCCAGATAGTTATGATTACAATTATGCCGAACTCATTTTTCAAATGGGCCACTTAATTGCGTCATGCACTTACCTTATAAAAATGGTTGTGTGAACCAAGTTTCTGTCACTGCCCTGGAGGAATGTACAGATAAATAAACTCACTGCTACGTTCCTGTGTTAGGGACTAAAGAGTAACGCACGGACGGAAACGATGCAGAAATAAGATACACGCTCCGAACGATACGTGAGGTGACACTCATGACTATAGGTTACTTCAGGTTGGATGATGTCTCTTTTTGCTGAGAACAATAGTTATACCCTAACATGCATTTCTCCTGTTTTCTAACCTGTTCCCGTACTCGAAGTATCGATTCTATAGGTATTTATCTGGAGTACACGGAGAGCCTGCTCAAGACTCTTGGGGATCCTAGTGGTTCATGCCAGTAGTGAGTCTTTCGACTAACGCTTGATGGCGTTGTGCGTCTAACATAGAGGCCTAAAATGGTCCTATCAAGACGGATTCCACATTCCTCCCCCTTCACAAGCACCCCCGAAGTTTGTGAGAAATCCTAACAGTAGCCGACAAATGTGGAAATTTTTGGCTTCCATCAGCACATATACTACTCGTTCGGAGCGCCGTCGCTCCCGCAGCCTTTGTCGGATTCACGCAAAAATTTGCGTCCGAATAGATCTCGAATAGTTGATCAGCCAAATCACACCACGGTCTGGTCTTTAGCGGTTCAGAAACTGTGGGTGAAGACGCGTTCGCGACGCTGTTTTTGCGAACTTTGGAGTCCTTTTTCGGAAGGAAGCTTGCGTCCAACGATATTCATTTTTTGGAAACTACTCTACATGAAGTACCAAACGCGACAAAATTGACCGCAGCTCTGTAACTTTAGCGGTTCTCCAGTAGCCGGTTTCCGTGTTTGCACTCCTCACAATACATGGGACGGGTGGCCGCATTTTCCTAAAACCGCCCCAGTTGCAGCTACATAGTCGTGTATAAGATAGTTTTGAAGGTCTCGACCCGGTCTGTAGGCCCGCAAAGTTTCGTTCTCCAAGATAAAATATTGGCGTTGCAATTTTCGACGTCAGCGTGTCTGAGTAACGAATCTCGGAAACGCTTCCCGCTAGTCAGTGCTGTAACTTGCTTACCTAACGCCCGAGTTACCCGAAATATTGTGTGTGCATGCTCCGTACCCTGCACTACAACTTTCCGATTTGGACCACCAGGCAATTTCCAGCTGTTAGGGTGTCATTCAGAAAATTCCTGACGCCGACACCCGTTCAACGACATCTGTCCCATCGTTTGGGTTCAAATCCCATGGCAGATCCAAGCCTCCCTCTGACGGGCAACACGTACTCAAAGCGGGCAAGGCGTACGAACGTGCGACACATTTCTATCTCTCTCCGTTCTTGAGTTAGGATCGCGTGGCAACGGTGGCTTCCTTATACATCGGGCTCCGGGCATTTTTTTTTTTTATATCGGGTGTTTCTTGGCTTAGAAAGGTGGATGAGGTCTCGTTTCGACGTCCTCTTTCCGATAGCATTGCTGTCGTGCTCGCGGCGCTTTCCGTTCTCTTGATATAGCACGAAGAGCGTCGCGACAGTGGCGCCCCCGACGCCACACTCTGCATCCGCCACTGCTCAGGTGACGTTGGAGCACCGGAGGTGAGTAGTCGCGTAGTGTCGTCGTTCCTGTTTCGGGTGTTTCGTCGTGGCGTTGGTGCCTCGGACTGTTCTGACTGTGTGTTCGTGCCTTGCTAGTGATGTCCGGACCTGTTTCTGTGTGTGTACACCTTGGAAGATACGTCCAGAAGCCGTTGGATTTCGTGAATAGAAGGTTAGTTGTGAAGCTGTTGTGCCATGATTCATGCACCTTTTCCTTGGTAACATTCCTAGCATGTGGGTTCCTATCACTTTATAAACTCAGTGTGATTGGTATCCCCTTGATTCGTGTTACCCTATGCTCAACTCAGTGTGCTTGTTGCCGTAGTCCGTAACCGATATCGTCACTTAATATCGGGTGAAGATGGCACATGTGATGCTCCAGTGGCCTGTTACTAATGTGTAATCATTGAATTTCAGACGCTTTTAACAGATTTGTTTCTGTGCACAAGACAAATGGGCTGCCGCACTCCCGATGTGGGAAATGAACACACAGATCGCTGAGATCGTAAAAGACAAAGTAAGTTAAGCTGCAGGTCATTGCAAAGCTTGCTTTTTACTGAGTTGTGTTTACTGCGAAACAGGTAGCGTGTGCACTTCACCGATGCAACTCTAACATCTGCTTCATGGCAGTGCAAGCTTTTACAACCGTGCCCTTGAATGTAAGAAGCCAAATAAACTGGATAACAGAGAAAAGTTTCCTGGTCCCTTTGCGACTATGTTCGCGTAAAGATATTCAGCTTATCATACCTACATGTTTCTAAGACCTGTACTGCTTTCACAATGTATCCTCCCCTTTGGTGCTTTGTGTGTAGGTGGATTTTGGTTCCCCACTATGTGTCACTGTATGCACCCGTGTTCAATAATGCCATATATAATGGGACCCGTATATATTCGACATGTTTTTTTTTCAATAGGGTTAGCGTTAAAAAGTTCAACATGAGGAGAACATTTCATATAGGAAGCAAGCATACGTGACAGTGGAGTGGATTGGCAAAATCTATGACCACAAAGACCGTTGTTACGGAGAGTTCGCACAGGAACACCCCTATTGAGAAAAACGATATCGAATATGTACAGGACACACACATACGGCATTATTGAACATGGGGCATATGTGTCATATGGACATATGGGTTGCATAGACCATACGTGGTGCTAATATGCCCCGTATGACCCATACGAGAATATCCATATCCAACAATCCCGTATAAACGTCTTCCATACAATTCCCATGTGGCCCATATATCCACATGAGTGTGTGAGCCACAGCGGAATTATGAGACCGCTTATACGGGGCCCAGAGAGCATAAGGTTATGTGCCACGTTGAAGTAGCCACTTCTGGGGTAGCAGCCGTATGACGATCCGGAGTAAAGATTATAGAAGGTGCATCCAGTGACACAAAGTGGGGAACCAAAACCCTCTTACACGCAAAGCACCAAAGGTGGGAATACATTGTGAAAGCGGTGCAGATGTTAGAAAATTGTAGGTATGTCAAGCGAATAACTTTACGCGACCATAGTGGCGAAACAACCAGGAAACTTTTGCATGTTATCGAGTTTATTTGGCTTGTTACATCAATGGCACAGTTGCATTGCAAAGCTTGCATTGCCATGAGGCAGATGTTGGAGTTCCATGGGTGAAGGGCACACCCTACCTGTTTCGCAGTAAACACAATTCAGTAAAGAGCTTTGCAATGACCTGTAGCTTAAACTACTTGATGTATTTCAAGATCTCCAGCGATGTATGTGTTTATTTTCTCAAGTCAGGTGTGTGACAGCCCATTTTTCGTGTGCACCGAAACGAATCTGTCAAAGGAGTCTGAAATTCATATATTCAACAACAGGCAATTGGAGCATCACATATGACATGTTCACCTGATGTTAAGTAACGATATCGGTTACCAACTACGGCATCAAGCACACTGAGTTGAGAGATAGAGCATAAGGTAACAGGGATCAAGAGGGTAGCAATCACACTGAGTGCATAAAGTAATAGCAACCCACATGCTAGGAATGATACCAAGCAAAAGGTATATGAATCATGGCACTACAGCCTCACAACTAGCCTTCCATTCACGAAAGCCAACGGCTTCTGGACGTATCTTCCAAGGTGTACACACACAGAAACAAATCCAACCATCACTAGCAAGGCACAAACACACAGTCACAACAGTCCGAGCCACCAACGCCACGAAGAAAGGATGAAACACCCGAAACAAAAACGACGACAACAGGCGGTGCAGTCTGGTCCTGCCACGTCGACTGAGCAGAACAGATGATGCAACAAATGACGGTGGGTAGGCGCCATATGTCGCGGCGCTCTTCGAGTTATATCAAGAGAAGAGAAAGTAGCGTGAACACGACAGCAAAACTATCGGAAAGAGGACGTTTTCCCCGTCAAAACGAAACCTCATTCACCTTCCTACGCCAAGAAACACTCGACCCTACCGGAAAGTCTTTTAAGAGTGCATATAAGATTATGGCCCCCTCTTGTATGCTATGTGATCAGATATGCAAATGGGATCACATATCCAAATGGGTTCAGATATGCAAATGGGATCACACTCGCAAATGGGATCATATATCCAAATGGGTTCAGATATGCAAATAGGGCTCAGATATGCATATATGAAATTGTATTGCGACTTCACCTTGCCTCACCTAATGTGTTTTGTGTGCATGTCACTCAACTACACAGTAAGAAACCAGAGAGTGGCAGTTCAGGTTATACCTTCGTTTTATTGAGATCATTTAGCATATTACTAATGTGCTTTCGAAGAGGCACGTCCTCGCCTTGATAGTCTGGGATTCTGGGAGCTGGGATTCGCTGTCAGCCCCTGGGCAGTGGTGTTCTTGACATACTTATAGAAGACATCTGGAGTGAAGCAAGCCATTAGCACACGTAGTAAAAAAAAGGAAAATGCGCAGCATGTTTGCAGACAAAAAGCAGTCAGCACAAGAATCACAGACAGCACAGTAATGTGCACAGGAAATTATACCTAAACCCCCTAGCTCTCCTGCACATTTTTTTGCAAATGCATATTAAAAATCTGTGAAACATTACAGGCAAGAAATCTACATTCCAAAGCACTGTGGAAGGATGTAAACATACACTTATTGCCTTCATCTCATATGGAGCACATTCGTAACGTGCTGCGAGCCACCACCACCTTGGTAACAGGCCCGCTGGCATGCGTGACGTCTGATCTCACTCACAGCTTATGTGATCAGAATGAGAAACAGCAAATGGATGTGGTACAATAGATGCAACTAAGGTAACTGTTGTGGAGTGGGGAGAGCAGCCTGCAATGGCCCTATTAGCCAAAACTACACACAGAAAAAAAATGTGCTCCTGCAATAAAATTACGATCGTGCGATAGAGACTATTTTTCCCAAAGGTGTCTTTTCAAAGCGGGTAGCTTACTTTTTGCCGCACGCAACTTTTCAGGAGTAAGGCAAGGCCTGGCCGCCCTGCCTTCCTTTGAAAAGCGCCGTGAAGCCTGGCCAGTGGCACTCCTCCCAAGCAGTTCCGGCTCCCACACCGAACGAACTATTTCCCTGCACGCCATGGAATCCGTCCGCGCTTTGTAGATGTATTTCAACTTCTCCTCCTCGATGAACACGTCTGCACCAAAGTGCACCTGTGAAAAATTATACCACATTGGAAGCTCAGATCATAAGTGGCAAATAGGAACTAGGAGCGCAGTGAGGCTGCGTGTATACATGTGTTTTGGTGCAAGCGTCATGGCAGGAAGTGTCAACGCTACATTATCTTCTGCTGCAGGGGTAAAGAATTGAGCTTCCCATCACGCCTCAATTCGCGTGAAGCCCACCTGAGAAATGGAACAACAGTGAGCGCATTTGACAACTGCCAGAAAAAAAAAGGTGATGACCTCGATCGATGTGAATGTGTAATACGCCGCTCATATGCTCGGCGGTGACACTTCATAGTGGAGACTGAATTAAGCAGTGCGCATCTAATTTTGTGTTAATTGGTGAGCGTTCATCGCCATAGAAATGCATGTACATTTGGCGTGACCGACCGGAAGAGCCTAACTATCGGGGGCTTAACTAACAAGCGTACTGTAATTTGTTTTCTCCTGAATTCATACGTGAATGACCTGGCAGCACTGTGTGGTGTGATATGGCATGAGAAATGACAGTACAAAGCAAGCAAAGTGACTTACATTTCCATCTGTCTTATCATAGACAGGCATTTCATGAGCTCTTGGTGCTCTGTCCGCAGTCCGCACTACTGCCTCAAGAGGTGCAGACAACGTGGGTATCCGAATTTGTGTACCTGCACAATTAATGAGATTTAAAGTTTGCATGCTGGAACAGATAAACAAGTTTTCCTGCACCTTCACTCCTGAGACAGGGGGATGGGTGGCCTCCCATATGATCCCTGTGTAGTGTTGCCTGGGTGGGCGGGCCACCTATTGGACGGTTACATGGAGACAATTGCTGACTTGGCGGGCAACCTCCCGCACCATTTGTTGGAGGCAGCAGCTGGGTGAGTGTCGCGCGCTCGTAGGGACGGTCACATGGAGACACTGGTTGGGCAGGCGGCATGTTGTCATATAGATAGTCCCACTGAGGGACTGGCTGGGAGAGCGGCATGCGTTCATATGGACGGTCCCGTGAAGGGACTGGCTGGGTGAGCGGCATGCGCTCATGTGGATGCTCCTGTGGAGGCACTGGCTGTGTGAGTGGCAGCCGCTCATGTGGTTGGTCCTGTGGAGGCACTGGCTGGGTGAATGGCAGCCTCTCATGTGGTCGGTCCTGTGGAGGCAATGGCTGGGTGAGTGGCAGCCTCTCATGTTGTCGGTCCTGTGGAGGCACTGGCTGGGTGAGCGGCATGCCCTCACATGGACAGTCCCCTGGAGGCAATGGCTGGCGAACCCCTTTCTGATGCTCCTCAGATGCGTAAGCTCCCACAGCTGCAATTTTTAAGACATGAAATAAGGAATTTTGCATACAGTAAAATAAAACGTTGCCTTCACAATGGTTAATCAAATGTTTGAGCGGAATATGTTCCTGCACTTCAACTATAAGGTTAGTCGGTGGCTTCGTGACAGGAATTCACGTGGCAATGTTCGCGTGTACTGTCTACTTGGCAAACTATCATTGAAAAAATGGCTAGGCTAGGAAGCAAGCGAGCTGGTGAAGATGATGCATAATGTAAAACCCCGAGACTAGGGAACACGAAAGGACAGACACAACACGAAGTCTCTTCGTGTTGTGTCTGACCCTAGTCTCGGGGTTTTACATTATACAAACTATCATTGTTTCTACCTGGCTACAACATCAATGGCGAAATCAATTCCATGAAACAACTAAAGTTGGTTGCCACACAGTTAAGCTAGTGACAGCTTGTGAAGAATGAAAGTTTAGGTTTGTGCGCTGATGGAGCGCTTGTTGATGCTCAAACCACACCTCATCTGATCTGTGCCATGTGGCCGCCATTCCACTCTGACTGTGTGTGTATGATTCACGACAAGTGAACAGAGATGTCACACACTTGCCTTAGGCAGTGACGTCACGCCATGCAGCTAGTGATGTCAGCGGTGCATCTGCACACTGGACTAGCATCAGCTGACTGACCACTGCAGTAACAGGCACGGACCTAGGGACACGAGCAACAGCATTGATCGTCACAGGAATACAGCTTTCAGTACTGTTTCTTGGGTAAACTGGTATTAGGGTATTAAGGACAGGTTCGTAACTGCTCTTACTTCATGTAGAAATATCAAATGCCAGATACAGTGAGCTCCCTCTAGGTCAAAGTTGAACAAGTTAATGCTTAACTCCAGCTAACCTTGATGCACCAGGTAGGTTTACCGTTTAAAAGTGCATTCGATAACTGAAATTACTGCTTAGCTCAAACAACCGCTACTGGATACTAGAGGTCCGAGTTACTGAGAGTTTACTGTGATGACCAAGAAAGAAAAGCCTTTCGCAGCACAAGAATGCATGAACACACAGCTGCAGTCAGAAATACTTGAAGAGAAGACTAAACATAACCTTAACAATCATATGTCAAGTACCTTCGTGGTCAGCTACTGGCTCAAGAGAACTGTAGTTTTCGAAAGCTGCCACCGCAGATTCCAAGGTGGGGAGCACTGCTTCACTTGCTGTCTTATTCCCCTGATGTTGCATGCCACCTGCCGAGCAAAACGGTACTTACAAATATGTATGCATACCAACAGGGCTGTCGTGTAAAATAGCAGGGATGCACTCATAGTTTTCAGAATTACCGGGCAGACGTTCCTTTCCCTGCATCTCTGTAGATAGAAAATTTGCATTACATTATTCAAACCCAAGACATCTAAGCTTGGTAGATTTATATCGCACTTCAACTCACCGATCTTATAAAGAAGTGCATCCTTGAAGCGCCTGCAATAATTTCTCTCCTCACGCAGCAATTTCTTCCAGAAGCCTCTTGTTTGCAGTCTTCTTTGCCTTGGGGGCATTTTGGCTTGCAGTACATCCCTTGAAATACAAGTAGCAACTATCAATCACTAAGCACTAAATCATGATTCATGAAATAACTGAAGACAAGCATCAAGTTGGCGACATGAGCGAAAGGCAACTGGCTGGTCACGGGTACAGCAAAAGTTTTGAGGTTGACCGTGCAGCTTGCCCACCGTCAGAATCAAACACCCTCAGGGATTGTTTCCTCCTTCCTTTGGCCGCCTCCCGGACTATGTCAGCCATAGATTCTTTTACACATGCAAGAAAACGGCAATTAGCCAACAGCATGAAAATAATATAGTCTAAAATTCATGCAGATATCGTTTCCACGCACTGATGGAGACAACAGAATTAGACACGAGAGGAAAAAATATTTAACGTCACTACAACGAGAATATCAGTAAGTCACCCCAACTGTCTAACGGCGGAAAGGCCTTGCTCTGCCAACAGAACCAGCCATTACCTAATTTAAAAGAGTGGTAACGTCGATTGCCTCACGCTGCGTTGCGGAATATCAAACAGCTTGTTTCGAAATGACAGGGTCAGCAAAGCAGACAGCGAAAGAAAGAAGACTTACCGTGCATCTTCAAAATTACGGCCTCGTAGTATCCGTGAATCTTGAAATCCGTGAAACCTGCCGTGGCGAGCTGTCATAGTCACTTGCGTGTTGAGGGTGGAAATTCTTCACAAGGTCTGTCGAAACGATTGCTTGCTGCTTGTCCAACGTGTATTCTACAAGCGCGTACATTTATCGCGTACAAAGAATACTGGTCACAAACGTTCAAACTGGAGCAGCCGGTGAATGCGATATGACAAATGGCGTAAAGTAACGTCTAGCGTGGAGGGAAAACCGGGAAAAGAAAACATGGAGTAAAGGAGGATGGCTGAACTCCGCCGATAGGACGCCTCCTGACGCCCCACTATTTGATTATATTTTTGTTCATATTTTGTGATTTGTCGTGTATGAAATATTTTTCATTTGCTTTTATGCACCACCGACACATAGACATCTGCTCAAAATTAAGAGGCAGGATGTGCTTTTAAAAAGACCATGGACTCCGTGAATGTATACGAATACAGTGAACACATGTGAATGAACTTAGCGTGCACTATGCATTTTATTCACAGAAATGGCATGCATCCGCGTTTATTATTTTTGAGACGGATCTTGTTTCTAAGAGTAGCAACTCTTCATAAATTCTGCCTCACTGATATATACTGCGCAACCCGCGCAACCCGAAGTTGGGTAAATTAGGTATTCCTATCGCCGGAAAAGGACATCATCGAGTGATCGGAGATCACGGAGATGAAACCGAAAACTGCGTAACAAAACACCGAAGGCACATGTGGTACCCAGTCGTCGTACCCGTGGATTAATCTGTTCTTTCTCTGTGTTTAACAAGCCATGCCCTGTAAAAAGCGGAGGAAAACGTATTTAGACAAGGGAGCACCATTCATTATACCGAAGTCAACACGTTTGCGACGAAATCGTCTACCTAATCGTGCAAGCCGAGAGCCCAGTGGTACACAGTTCGCTGCGGGCGGCAGTAGTGCAAGGCAAAATGAAATTTCACCATGCTCAGCTGCAGCCTCGTCAGAACCAGAACGATGCGACCATACTTCGCATGCACCTTCAAGTACAGCATCTGCTCCAGAAACTGGGCATACTGAAATCGCACCAAGTGTCTCTTTAGAAGGTTCTAATGAGCAGAAGCATAATCCTCTTTGGCACGGCACACCTATAGCGGCCGACGAAAGCACCGATAGTGCAACACAGGATATTTTCGATTATGTCTACTTGTCAAGCTCCGACGATGACGAAGAAAGCCCACTTGACAGGGCGGCCGCTCCTTCGCGAGAAGACACACACCTACTTTCAGGGCACCTGGAAGAGTTCCAGCGTATAACTTTGCCTTCTTCTACGACCACAGTGGCGGAGGCTGTGGCAATGGTAATGACTTTTGCTCTGTCACACCATCTCTCGTGAACAGCGCTCGATGACCTCCTCCACATCATAAACTTGTTGTTCTGCCCATCAGGAAGTCGTCTTCCAGGTACCAAGTACCTTTTCGGACGAATTTCAAAACATTTTTTTTTTATTGTAAGCTCTGCGGAGCAGAGTTAAAGTTCTCTCAAGGCAGTTCCATTGCTGAATGCCCCACCACTGAATGCAAGAAACAGCACCAGCTGTCAACAGTTAAAGCAGAGGGCTGTTTCTTTACAATGTTGGACTTTCGAAGCCAGATGTTCCACCTAATTAGGCTGATGGGTGATGAACTGTATCAAAACCTTGAGAAGCTCCGAGATGATGCGCCAGCTGGCATCACTGACATGACGAATGCTGACCATCAGCGTAAACTGCGGCGTCACGCCACGATTGCATGGAAAGACCTAACTGTGAGATTTAATACCGATGGTAGTCCAGTTTTCAAGTCGTCAAGAAGCTCAATCTGGCCGCTTCAATTTACCCTGAATGAACTTCCACCAGGTCAACGCCTCAAGAACCCCGTCATTGCAGGACTGTGGTTTGGACCACATCACCCTAACATGCCGCTTTTCTTGTCCAAATTTGTTCAGGAACTGAGTGAAATGACAGTAGAATGGACACACAACGACCAAACATTAAAATCAAACGTGTATGCTACATGCTGCTGCGTGGACAGCTCCGCACGAGCTGCTGTCCAGAACTCTGTCCTCTTCAATGGATATTTCGGCTGCCCGTGCTGCTTTGCATCAGGTGATCATGATGGAGGTAACCGTTGTGTCTTACTCTCTTACACGTCTTACTCTTGTAGGCACAGTGGTGGTGGGGCTTGAAGCAATGGTAGCAATGCTTTTGAAGGCAAAGTGATTAAAGTTGTGTCTACCTTTAGCTATTCAGCTGCTGTAGGTTGGACAAATTTTACCAATTGCAGTTACTGCAGAAAAATATAGCCTTCTCCAGAATAAGCAATACAGTACAAAGAAACTTCATATTTAAATTAGTATTTAAATTAGGTCAAAGAGCTGTTTCTCAATTAATTACAACCTATAGGCAATGTGAAGATAAGCAATTTATTCTGATTTCCAGGCATCATGCGCTATCCGTACAACAACAATGAGGAGGACCGAACATCGGAAGCGGTTGCTGCTGACATGCATCTGGCCCTTGAATGCAACTGTGTGGTCAATGGCCTCAAGGGGCCTTCTCCAGTCATGAATCTTGAGTATTTCGACCTCGTATGGAGCTTAAGCGTGGATTACATGCACGCTGTGCTCCTCGGTGTTACAAGACAAATAACTGAGACCTGGCTGGATAGTGGAAATTCAGATAAACGGTACTATATCGGTAAGCTGCAATTCCCATCCCACCCTGTAACTAGACTATGTATGGCTCGAGCTTTTCTGCATTACATAACATGGAGAGCTGCTCAATTTTAGGAACATGCTACTCAGGGTAATCAGTGTGTCTAGTAACCTGGGGTCGTATCCTTGTCAAAGTAAGCTAAGTGCGTGCTTTCAGTACGTCATGAGCTTGCATATAGATGATGATTCCTGCTCAGATTGCTGCTTTTTTTTTGTTACGTGGCTAACGACAGCTGGTGATAAAAGTAAGCTCTACCCATACCTCTTACACTTGCTTCTTGTTTCTTTCAGGATGCTCTTCTACGTTGTCCCGAATTGATCGCCGCCTTACAAACATAAGGCCACCTGACTGTGTCACACGCCTGCCTCGGTCACTTAAAGAGAGAAAGTTTCGGAAAGCCAGCGAATGGCGCATGTGGCTGCTGTTCTACAGCCTGCCGTGTGTTCGTGATGTCCTTTCACATTTATATTGGGCCCACTTTCGGAGCTTGGTTGAAGCAGTCTACATTTTGCTCTCGTGTCACATCACTGAAACACTGCTCCGTCATGCAGGTAAAAATAATCATCCACTGCTGCTTTTCAAGAGTTGGGATAATCTTCATTTGCATGCTTTTATTCTTTAACGTATTTCAATAGTATAAAATTTCATTTTTTTTCTTTTCTGTCTTTCAAGAAAAACTCCTGCAGAAGTTCGTCTCGCGGATCGCTGGACTCTATGGAGACACAGCCATAACGTTCAACATGCACATCTTGTTGCACCTCCCGAAAGCAGTTCAGCACCAAGGACCTTTGTGGGCAAATTCCGCGTTTGTGTTTGAGTCAGGAAATGGACAGCTGACAAAGCTTATCACAGCTGCAAATGGTCTGCCTGCCCAGGTCATCGAGCGTGTTGTAATGGCGCAGCAAGTGCAGGAACTACTGGGCGCTGGTGTGCTGTCTAGCCCTGTGCAGGGTACTTGTGATGCCATGATGGGCAGCACGCGCATAAAAAGTGCTGTTTCCGTAGATGGACTGTGGTTGCTAGGGCGCCCTAAACCCGCAAATGGTTTATTAGCTGACGAGCTGGATGGTATATCTTCTGTATGTGGTGTACACAACACCTCGGCACTTGAATACATGCGATTTACGCTTGGTAAGAACATGTACCACAGCACAAGGTACACGAAGCCAACAAAGGGGAATGCAACAGTGATCAGGACTCATTCCGAAGATATTCTGATCATCCGAAGAATCATATATGTTCCTCATGGCATTCTTTCCAAGTGTTGTCTTATTTGCACCAAGGTGTTCAGTAGTGATAGCCAAGTAAGATTCCCGTCACACATAAGTGAGTCTTTTGTTGCTCCCACTAGGACAGCAGCTGTCATTCCGGCTTCAGCGGTTGAGGCGCCTGCTTTTCATTGAATTTCCTCATGAGGGATTGTCATATGTATGTGTACTTCCAAACACTATTGAATCTGACTGATCACTGACCACCCTTGGTCCTGTCCAACTTGCCTCCAAAATCTCTTCATCTAAGCAGTCATGTGGTCGGAAATTAAAAGAAATCAAATTTTGTTGAACTTAGGTTCCTGTGTCAGTTGGTGGTGTAGAAAAAAAATGCCCTGGCCCCATGTATAAGGGAGCCGCCGTTTCCAGGGGGTCCTAACTCGAGAACGGAAACAGATAAAAAGGCGTCGCAAGTTCCTACGCCTTGCTTGCGTTCAGTACGTGTGCTCATCAGAAGGAGGTTCGGATCCGCCTTGAGGTTCGAACCCAAAGACAAAGACAAATGTCGCGGAACCGGGATCGGTGTCATGAATAGTCGGAATGACGCCCTTACATCTGGAACGGGTGGTCCGAATCGGAAAGTTGTAGTGCAGGGAACGGAGCATGTGCGCAGAAAATTTTGGGTAAATCGAACGTCAGGTAAACAGGTTACGGCACTGAACAGCGGGAAGAGTTTCCGGGCGTCGTTACCCAGCCACGCTGGCGTCAAAGAATTGTAAGGCCAATATCTTACCTTGGAGAACGGAACGTAGCGCGCCTACATGACAAACGCGATTGAAAAGAGCAGGTCGATACCTTCAAAGCTGTGTTACACACGACTATGTAGCTGCAACTGGAGCGGTTTTAGGAAAATGCGGCCGCCCGTCCCAGTGCAAACACGGAAGCCGGTAACTCGAGAACCGCTAAGGTTAGAGAGCTGCGATCAATTTAATCACGTTTGGTACGACAATGGGAGTAGGTTCCCAAAAAATTAATATCGTCGGCCGCGAGCTTCCTTCCGAAAAAGGACCCCAAAGTTGGCAAAAACAGCATCGCGATCGCGTCTCCGCCCACAACTTCCGAACCGCTAAAGACCGGACCGCGGTGTGATTTGGCGGATCATGGAACAATACGAGACGTACTTGGACGCAAATTTCGGCGTTAATCCGACAAACCCTGTGTGTGTGACAGAGCTCCGAACGTGTCGTATGTGCTGATGGAGGCCAAAAATGTCCACATTTGTGGGCTACCGTTAGAATTTCTCACAAACCTTGGGCGTGCTAGTGAAGGGGGAGGAGTATGGAATCCGTCACCATAAACAGCGCCTCGATAGGACCATTTTTGGCATCTATATTAGACGCACAACTCCATCAAGCGACACCACCGTCAGTAGAAAGAGACTCACTACTGCCATGAACCACTAGGATCCCCAAGAGCCTTGAGCAGGCTATCCGTTTACTCCAGATAAATACCTATAGAATCAGTACTTTGAGTACGGGAACAGGTTAGAAAGCAGTAGAAATGCGTGTTAGGGTATAACTCATTGTATTCTCAGCAAAAGCGATATCGTCCAACCTGACCTAACCTTTCATGTGCGTCACATCACATATCGTTCGGAGCGTGTATCTTATTTCTGCATCGTTTCCGTCCATCCGTTACTTTTCAGTCCCTAACACAGGAACCTAGCAGTGAATTTATTTATCTGCACATTCCTCCAGGGTGGTGACACAAATTTCGTTTACACAACCCTTTTTGGAAGGTAAGTGCATGACGCAATTAAGTGGTCCATTTCAAAAATGAGTTCGGCATAACTGTAGTCATAACTATCTGGCAATATCAAGGTTTCGAATTATGTGTCGTATGTGATTCTTATGTCCGCCATACTATCCTAATGTGCATCATACGAACCATATGTGTACTATTGCTATCACACACGAAGTCGTATAGAACCCATATTGCTGCCATATCACTTCATACGGGTGCAAGATATGTGGTATACGGTCCCATATCACTTCACACGAGGCCCACATAAGTATCATATTGACTCCATATGACTCCGTACGCTACCCATAAGAACGCCATACTGCCTACATATGACTTCCTACGGGGCCCATATGTATTAATATTTTTTTTGGCGTACAGACGTGGACCGATGGAGAAAGGGCAGCAGGAAGGAGTGGGGGACAGGGGGTTATACGCGTCCTGGGCCGACTTCAGGGGGAACTGTGCCGACATTCGTTCGGAAAACCCAGGGAAAACCTCAGACAACACAGCCGACGGTAGAATTCGAACCCAGCCTCCCAGTCTTCAGGACGACCTTGGCTACCACCAACGAGCGGACGCCTTAACCCACTCGGCCACGCCGTTGGTGTGCATTAATTAGGACCCATACAAATCTGTACGGGAACCGTACAAACTGATATAGGAACCATATGAGTACGTATGATGAGTACGTACGATGAGTACGTATCGTTCTTCGACCGGAGTTTAGTGCAGCAGATTGAGCTACCCAGTAAACCACCGATGTCCCAAGGACGTCTACATGATGTTACCCTCAGGACGATGAAGACATCCTGAGGACATCCTGAAACATAATTTTGACATACTTGGGACGTACTCAGAACTGCCAAAATAACATCCGCGCACGTCCCAAGGAAGTCCATAGTACGTCAATGACGACCTTTTACGGACCTCTAGTGGACCTTTTTCCCGTGCCTTAGCCAGGCTTACTGGAGTTCTCTGAACATTACATCAACACCGCACAGCAGTGCGTATCAGTGGCACAAACAAGCAACATTAGATCAAACACCTTATTTCGTATGAAACTGAGCGTCATAGCATCGTACATATTACCTCACCAGGTATTATATCACAGCGTAACATGACCAGCATTTTTTTTCGCATTATTATTGAGAACTTACATGTCTTTGAAAACATGATGTCCATGAACACACACAGCATCGGTCAACAAGGGGAAAAACTTAAAGGTATATGCCCGTAATGTCCGAAGTGCGACGCTGAAACATATGTTGAAGCACTGGCATAACCGACGACCATGCTGCACTGTGTTTCGTGCAACTGGAGATTTGCGATGTGTCCAGCTTGCCTTTCGCGCGCAAAACATTAACGCTATCCAACTTCGGCTATATTCACTTTTCGCCACGGACTCCCTTCCCTGCCGCGTCATGTGAGCTTAACCTGCAAGAAATGTAATTTCAAAAACACTGCTACAGCTGTCACTGTGAAGTACGCATCGACGTATACGCATACCTTTAGACACAGCGCCTATGGTTGCAGTCTGCAGTAGCCTAGCATTCTCCCTATCAACAGCCCTATTGCCTGCGAAGACGGGAAACGCATGGATAACCACGTAGTAGGAACGTGAATGCCTCGCACATTCACTACGTACCTTCAAAACGGGTAAAATCTTGAAAATGACGCGGGCGACGTCACTTGGAGATCCATAATTCACATTCATCCGCTACGACGTTTCCACACATCTGTAAAAGAGTCAACAAGGTGCGACACATTGTACTTCCCTGCAAATTCTTTATTAAAATCACTCAGCATTTTTTACATACAGTGGCACAGCCGTAAACGCTTGTGCTGCCGCGGAGCACATAACGAAGTTGCACGGGTGAAGCGTATGCCCAATCTGTTTCGCAGTAAACACAAGTCACTGAAGAGCTCTAAAACGCACTTTAGCGTAACTTACCTGATGTCTTTCAACATTTCTGTGATCTTCCCACGTCGTGAGTGTGCTGTCCCAACCGCGTTGTTCACCGCAATGAATACGTCGAAAGTATCTGAAATTCATAGATTAGACATTAGTAACGGGCCACTGACGATGTTGCATCTTCACCTTGAAAAGTGCTGGTAGGGTCACGAGTACACTTAGCTGAAAGATAAAGCATAGGGTAATAGGAATCAAAATGGTAATAATCACACTGCTAGCATAAAGTAATAGAACCCACACGCTAGGAATGATACCAAACAAAAGTTGCACGAATCGTACAAACATAGAACTAACCTTTAATCCAAGAAATCGCAAGGCTTCTGGACCTATCTTCCAGGGTGCACACATAAAAGCACCCCCAGGCAACACTAGTAGGGCATAAAAACACATTCACAGCAGTCCAGGGCACCAGAGCAACGACGGAACGCGAGACAACGGGAGCCAGAAAAAGGCGTGCGAACGCAACGAAGCTTGCAAGCGAAATGGACGCCACGCGGCCACGCCGCCCGCAGCGCAGAAACGGCAGGAAGGCCACCTGCCGGTCAGGCCATGCCCCAGCGCCCAGGCGCTCCTCGGAATGTAGCAAGGGAACGGAAAGTCGCGCGAAGACGAGACCAACGCTATCGGAAAGAGGACGTCTTCCTCTTCAAAAAAACATCTCAATCACCTTCCTACGCCAGCAAGAACCCGATATCGAAAAAAAATGCCCCAGGCCCATGTATCAGAGAACCGCCGTTGCCACGGTGTTCTAACTCGAGAACCGAGAGGGATAGAAATATGCGCCAAGTTTCTACGCGTTTCCCATGTCGAGTGCGTGTGCCCATTAAAAGGAAGTCGGATCCGCCGTGGGCTTCAAGCCTGAAGACAGGGACAAAAATCGGTGAACGGTGGTCGGTGTCAGGAATTTCGAGAATGACGTCTTAACCACTGGAAATCGACGGCTGGTCTCAATTGGAAAGTTGTAGAGCAGGGAACAGAGCACGCGCACACAAAATTTCGACTAAATCGGACATCGGGTAATCGACTTTCGACACCGAAAAGTGGGAAGCGTTTCAGGGTGGCTCTAGCCAGCCTCGCAGCTCGTCATGCTCTTAAGCCGATATCGGGAGAACGGAACATCGCGCGCCTGCGGGACAAACGCTGTTGGAAAGAGCACATTGAGACCTTCATAACGAAGGCAAACATGACCATGTGGCAGCAACGGGAAGGCTTTTTTTTTGGGGGGGGGGGCGGGAAAGCCGCTGGTCCCATGTATTGGGAGGAGTGTGAACGCGGAATCCTCTAACTCGAGAACTGCTAAATTTAGAGAGACGCGGTGAATTTTATCACGTGCTCCGCGTGGAGAACAGTGGGTTCTCCAAGTATGAACCCTGTCCGAGGCGAACTTCTTTCCAACAAGGGCACTGAAGTTCGGAAAAACGAATTTTACTAACGCGTCTCCGCCTACGAGTTCGAAACCACTACAGATCAGTTCCTGTGTGATTTGCGCGATCACACAGCTAATCCAGGCCCGTTCGGACCTGAATTTGGGTCTCGATCCAACAGTCCGGGCGGGATTTACAAGACTTTAAAGGTGTCAGAAGCACCGACGGTTGCCTAGAATTTTCAAACATCTGGACAACCGCCAGGATTTCTCACAAGCCGCAAGGTGCACGCGTAGGGGGATGGAAGGGAAATTCGTCACAAGAAACAGCATCCCGATATCTCCGCTGCAGGCCAAGATATTAGACACGGGAACCCATCGCGAAACACCGCGATGTCACTCTGATGGGGTTAAACCATCACTGGATGGCTAAAAGACGCCGCGGTATCAACCGCCACCTCAAGTGGCATGTGCAGTGCTCAGTTGGAATCTCTATGCATATCTGATCTATTCTGACCGATGATGTCACTACGGTGCCGTAGGGGACCTGGGCACATTCTTCTTATTTGTCCATGCTACCAACCTTCCCGAACCGCACTCTCTCAGATCCTTAGTCAGTTGGAATTTCACCCTTTCTATCTCTATGAAAATTGCTTGGCCCCTGGTGAAATCCAGCCCATCAACACTCTGTGATGAGAGCTTTTTTGGTCTTTTTAGACACGTCAGGACTTCGATCCTTATGGTGAAGGGGCACATTTCATCGCATTTTATGCCAGTGGGCTCGGGTATCCACACTAGCGACGAAACTCCTCATTATTAACCTTAGAAATAAAGTTGTTGTTTTATTGATACTCTAGGCCAATTCCTTCAATTGGTTTCGCATTCTTTGAACTGGTGCAGTGTGTACAAAACATGTTGGATTACATTAAATCAAGTGGAAATCAGCGTTTAGCATTTATATCCATTAAGCCAATTCATTGAATTACTTCTTTATTCCGTGGGTACGGTCTTCGCCACACAACATAATGGAACATGATGTCGCGAAGGTATAGCTTCTCTTCAAAAACCCTGATTCTGTCAGTGAGGAACTTATACCTGACGGCTACATAATGAACGAATTGACTGTCTGATTTGTCTTTGGATCTCGTTGGAATTGTGGCGACAATTCAATGATGTTATGTCTTCTCGTTCCGGCAGGGAAGCATATCTGGAGATGTAGTTGTGTGTGTTCTGTTCTACATGGAGATATTGCAAGAGATATCGAGGTCTTCTCGGCCTTCCCAACTACCTTTATTAGCACTACAGTAAAAGGAAACAGAAGCTAGATACTGTGGTACATCTGCTAAGCTCGGACCATGTCGGGAGTTTCTTAGTAAATTCAGATGAATAATTTTTGTGTGTCGCCA
Organism: Ornithodoros turicata; assembly: GCF_037126465.1. Classification (NCBI taxonomy): domain Eukaryota; kingdom Metazoa; phylum Arthropoda; class Arachnida; order Ixodida; family Argasidae; genus Ornithodoros; species Ornithodoros turicata. Next base: position 832,995 of record NW_026999361.1, read on the forward strand.
CTTCGGTAACACGGATAAAAATTAGTGTCACTGTTTTAGTTTCTTGCTGCACGCTGTTGAACGTTATCATAAGGATACAAAAATATAATGAGCATCGAAAGTATGTTTGTATACTACTTCTAAATCAACATCCGATCGGGACGCCATTTCGAAGTCCCAGCGATATCATTAAAATACATCCTGGCTAGACAACGCTAGGACGTTCCGAATGACGTCTTATTTACATCATTGGGACATTTTTCGCGGATCAGGACTTCGGGATCTTTTCAGGACGTCCATGGGACGTCGGTGGTTTACTGGGTACCGGTTATGACTGTCGATATCACACTCAGGACGTCTTCAGTAGTAGTTCCAGAGCTTAGTCGAGAAGTGCATAGTGATCTTCGTGCGGGAGGACGGCGTACAGCAACAAGCTTTCTATCCTTGTTGGAACCTGTCGCAGGCTTAGCTCGAGGAGGGCGTTATGCCAAGATGGCGTTGTCGTTGGAAATATTTCTTTTTCTCTGATCACGTTTTTTTCTACCATGGAGGAAGGAAACAGAGGGGCGGTCGTTTCCAACAGATTTCCGTGGGACCCCCCTGGCGATCGCCTCTGTCAAAACCGCCATTACTTCCTGTCCACCACGTGATCCTCTGTAAAGTTTCGGTTTAGCGACGCTTTGTTGCTCGCGGTGCTTTCCTTGCTTTTATGCTTTTCCAAAGTCATTTACTCTTAAAATGTGAGCATCATTGCGGAAACAACATTTTGCTAACGTGTTCTTACCGCGGTTGCGGCTGTCATTCGTAAGTACATACTTGATCGGTTGTTTCGTACCGCTGTCTGTGAGAAAGTCATCTTGAATCATTCGTTTGCAAGCTGGCGCTGTGCTGCAGCTGCAGATTCATCCGATTTCCTTTTGTTATACAAGTTTGATCACTGGCATGCTTTACCGCTTCAGCAACAAACAAAGAACGTGGCGACTTCGTCACACAAACGTCGCTGCCACCAATGATGTTTCTAGTCCAGCGTGCTTGTCCTGCAGACCGTCACCGGTCTTGTAATAGAAGGGTAAATCAAGAGTAAACCTCCGAACACACACAAATAAAACTGGACGCGCAGCGCTCATCACAAGGCACATACCTGAGCGTCTGAGCTGCAATCACGAACGCCTCCCGTCATCTGCTTAGGCAGCTGGCCTGCGCATGCTCCTGGGGTCAGGTGAGCGGTCACATGATAGACAGAACATCCCAGAGTGCAATGCGAGGCTGGCACGCCCGGCCCCATGGCAAAAACTTGGAAGGGCCGCTCCTGTGTTTCCTTCCTCCATGTTTTCTACCATATATTGTCCAACCGTCACCATTTTATTCGTAGTCGTTCACCTTTGCTCCACTAGTACTGACGTCCTTAGGTAAAAAATCTGAAGCATTGGTGTCGGTATTGGGGTCGAGACATTGAAGGGCAGCAAGTATGATGTGAGAATATGTTTCACCAGATACAGAGCAATACTCCAATAAGCAAGGAAGATGTAGCTGACCATTTTGAAGCAAACGCTTAAAAACGGAAACTTCACCTTGGAGCTCGCCGTTGACACGTGTAAGTCGTTGAACTTCTGTCGTAAGCCAGTCCACCTTTTCCGATAGGGACAGAAGCATTGAGCACAATTCAGCTGGGTTGGTCGACGATCCAGATGCCATTTCGGGGGGTGCAGACAGGAGTTACCTGCTTGTTGCACGGCTCCTTCGTAGACGAAGATTCAGACAGGCGACGCACGCCCATTACACACCCTGAGTATTTGTAGGTCGAGGTACCAGGTTCTATGAAAAAAAAAATTACTCTTCTTTCGTGATACTGATACATTTAAGGAACAACAGGATACATTTAAGTGAAAAGAACAATCGAGATATTGTTGTTTTCCGTAGATAGTGGGGAGCAGCTCACACAGCATTCCTCGAGGGCGCCATCTTGGCAAGAATGTATAACATCTGATCATAGCGATTAAGCATTTTCATCACAAAGGCTTATCGGAACACACCCTTGGTACTTTCAATCATTAGAATCACAACAGGAGTAAACTACGACAGCTCTCTAAAATCAAAATTAAGACACTGGAACACTCAACATCATCACCAGGCTTATGTAATGCATGGCGCACAACCTTTTCTATGATTATACGCTCCTTGTCTGAGGCTACACCTGCAAGACTGCGAGCAAAAAGGGCGAAAGCCTCAGGGCAAAGTTCCGTTGGCGTACGACGTTACGGGAACATATATATGGTGTCATTGCATTCCTACTATATTAATGATTTTCACTCTTGCGTTGCAGTTTAGAAAAACTCTCACACAAAGCCAATACTACTCTTAATAAGCTCAACTATAATTTTAAGAGCCTTAAAATTCTACTCATTATGGAAACTCTTCTATAATTGCGCTATTACTTACTATCAATCAAGCGCTCAAAGTTCTTCTGACTTCCCGTTTCAGGCTACCGCGTCCTGTCTTGCAGTGGAGCAGACTCACATCCAAAATAATTAATTTAAACTCAGGGTCCATGCTAGAAATTTCAGCACTCAGCTCGGATACCAGCATTTCTGCTCAAACACCCATACCTTCAAACGGCTTACTTGATCAACATATCGAGCAATGTGAATACACAAGCAACAACATCTATCAAACAAACAAACAAACCCACCTCTACTGATAGACCACTAATCAGCTGGACCAATCGAATTTCTTCTGTGTAAAAGCAGTGAAAGGAGTAAAGAGCAGCGAAAAATTCCACGCGCTTTTGCTCGAATAGCTATGATTTCAAAGACAGAAGCATACGCTAATAAACTGAGAAAGAAGACACCCATTTCTGCTATCAGAAAATTATTGCACAATGCTCCATAAATAGAGCACAGAACAAGGGTACACGAATTCCCTTAAGCGAGCAGAAAAAATCACCACGTCTATTCTGACACCATAATACGATATACGCTGAATTTTTACGGGTTAAAATTGCAATAAGAAAGGCATTATAGAGCAAGTCCACACATACGACAGCGCATACAAAACACGACGGACAAACAAACACTCCTATTCACTGTACTGATTGAACTGGAGCTAAAGAGGTGAACCACACGATATGAACAAAGCACACCGCTTCAGGAAGGTATATCAAATGTAGCGCAAGTGGATCCGCGTCCAGAGCTCATAAAATAGCCTGCCATTATCATGGACTTTATTTAATTCGATTAAAAACGGTCGTCCCATCCTACAGATTGCAATGCAAACGCGATAACCCTTCTTTTTTAAACCAATATTTTAAGGAATAGTATACAAATCTATCACTCGCGTCACATGAAAAGACGAACACAAAGAACTTACTTGTCAAGTGGGGTGCCAGCTTAACAAAAGACACTCTTACATTTTTGTAGCCACAATGAGCGCAAACACAAAATCTATTCACAACCGCATAAATCCATATTATTCCTCAGGTCAATAATTATGCTTCCATCGTCAAAAGGCGGTACACAGACATATATGCCAACGCGAAACAATAGGCCTTCGTTACGGATGTAATACGATATCTCCAGTCACCCTTCGCGAACCAAAAATGAAAGGAATGAAATGAAAAACGAAAGGGAATGCATGTTCGCTACACATCCAAGAAAAAAACGGTGCCGTGCCTTTGCGCAGCAATTATCATACAGAAGGGGATTCATTTCTTTTTACTTTTATTTCCTTGCATCCCTATACTCGTATTTTACAAGAATACTATAGAGTGGAACGGGTAAATGAGAACATCATCCGCTACACGCTGTAGCTCTTATCATTTCTAAACCAAACCTGTTGACATGTGTTCATAAGCATACGACTAAATAGGGGAGTCGCTAATTACTCACTTAAAATAAAATAACACAGCCATTCTTACATCATTGACTGCAAGCTGCAGTACACAAGAGAGCAATGCCCGCTCATCAACACGCCTTGGGCTCACTTCACACACGCACACGATACCTTTCTGGATATATCCTTCCGGCACCGGAATCAAAGATTTATCGCAAGGATAATCATCTGCGGTGCGTCGTATTTTTATAAGAGACGCCAAAAAGCCTCACTCTCGTCGTGTTAGACACTACGTAGGGAATGCTAACAACGACGGCACGGTAATTTCCATTTATTTATTTATTCTTCCTTTGTCATTTCCAAGAGTTTATTACTTTGTACGAGTCATCGAAACTTCACATGTCTGCTTTGCTGCTGTTAAGGTGATAAAACAGTGCGCTCGGACCGCGTCCCCAAGCGAGCCGCATGCGCGCCTGTTGTCCCGGTTTGAACGTCCGGCGTGATGGCGCCATGACGCGCATTACCGATTCCGTTACCGATTCCCCGTGCGAGCGCACTATTTTATCACTTTAACAGCATTCAAAGCAGACAATCCCGGCTGACGTCACTCCGCGATCCCTCTGAGTGGAAGCAGGTGCTTCGTCGCGGAGCGCGTTCCCTTGCTTGTCACGTGGCCTCCGCAGAAAAGCAGAGAGCTTCGCTCGACGGGGAAATCAAACGTCTGCCGTGAACGCAATATGGTCGCTAGGGCAGTATTTATTTCATAAAAACATAATACAATGGTGACACATTTGAACGCGGTCAAAGATTGAACTGTTTTCTTCGCACTCCGATTCTCCTCTAAAAGTGCTGTTATTGCGCCTCTCAGATTACGTTTTTCAGATACTTGCAGCGGCTCGTTTTGTTCGCACTGTGATGTCTAGAGAGGGCGCATATAGCGCTGTCTTATCGGATGTCACAATGGCCCGTTGATTTTTGTTTTCTGTCTTCTCACACCAATTCTGAAACGTTTGAAGTGTGTTCCAACTATCACATCACTAGGGATTTCAGTAAAACAGAGTGCAGCGGAAATATTTTGCATGGTCGTTCCGCATACAGTGATCGCTGAACTGAGCAGGGCCTTGAGAAGTCTCAAACACCAAAAAATGCGTCTTCCCGTTCACACACATCTCGTTTTCTCACCTATGCAGGCATTCTTTACGGACATGTTTGTTCAAGAACAACACATACAAGGAGGTGAAGAGATCTGAAGAACTACCCGGATTCATAACAACGCTGGACACAATATGCAACAACACTTATGGTAGAGCGAAGTTCACCTATATTTATGATAAGGTAAGCTATCTAATGTAGTGTTTTGTGTCTAAGGTTTCTAGCATATCTAAAATAATGATAATTCATGACGTAACGTCGCGAGACGACTGTGACCCTATGACGGGTCCCATGAGCATGTGGGTCTCCGAGCCGGAAGAAAAGAGACAACCAGCGGGGTAGAAGATTGACAGAAGAATGATTTTATTCTCGTGTCGTTATTGGTGCGCGAGAGTAGCCGGCCAGCATTGTCGTCATCTGTCGGGGGCGCCACATCTGCTCCCCCGCTTCAGAGCTCCGGAGGAACGAAGGAGGGTAGAAACGAGTGCAGGCGCCCAAGAAACTGTCTTGGCAAGGGGCGCAGCCGATGGAAGCCATTGACTTTGGCTAACCTCACTTAACCCATAAGAAGAAGAAGAAGAAGAGGGCTACCGACGGGAAAACGGGGTGTCGTCGGAGAGAAGTGATGTGGGTGCGTGCTCGAAGAATGCGGGTTTGAGACGATCCACAGTGACAGATTCGGGGGTCGCCCGCGGACGTCGAGTACAAAGGTCCCCGTGTTGTGGATGTCAGGGGGTATTGTAGCATTTTTGCTTAGACTTATGGACTTGTAAACAGAACGGAATATTATGGCATCTAGAATGCTACGGCAAATTATATTGTACGGTGATGTTGGTCTCGTCTAAAGAGAGCACGTATCTTCATCCAAAATTTAGGCGAAAGCTCGTATGTTGGTTGATATTTAGCGTTCCTGGTTGTCTTAGGGTTACTGATGCGGTAGGAGAAATCGGTGGCTATTTCGCTCACCAGGAATCGCTTTCTTCCGGTGGTAATATTTTGAAACGTGAAGACACCCGGTGGAAACCGGCGAGGAACGTGACGGGAGTTCCCCATGGATACAGTGAACCAACACTTGATGTCTTTGTATTTTTGTTTCTTTCTTTTTTGATTACAATGCCAAGTGTTGAAATCAGGGGTTGATAAGTTTGTGAGGCACATGTTACACTCTTTTCACTGTAAGGAATTAGCATCGGAGCTTCCTTGTGGAAAGCAAATCTTTCAGTCTGTCCGTGTCCTAGTTTTCAGTGTTTGTGGAATAGACGAATAGTTCGCACTGGTACACTCCACGGCCTCTAGGCTCTAGATGGGGCACTTCCTGACCGAACACACTTTATGCCGATCTACTTGTAACTGGCCCGGATTCCGACTATCGGCAACATTAAGACCCCATGAGAAGCTGGAGACGAAATATATGATGTTCTTTCAAGAACAACAGTTCCGACGACATTCGGTGAATAATTATTTCCACAAAACTTGAAAAAAAAAATACTGGCGTACGTCTATTGGTGCTTTTCACTAAATACCCAGGACCGGGAACCCTATTTCTATTCTATGCCGTCTTCTTTTCCACAAACATGCGCTCTAATATCACGCACACTCTCTCATTTTTGTCTCACAGCGTCTCCATTATCATGATCGTGATGAGCATCACTGTGCTCATGGCGCTAGCGTACACGTCGCCGGTATTCTCGCATTTCCATCACTTAGGCGTATGCGTGTAGTACAGTATTGATGTACCTACGTACAGTAGTATTACCCCTACGCAGCATAGTCATAGTCTCTTCGTGCACTGTTACGTGGCAACACGTGTACTGTAATGTCGTGTGCTGTGTGACAGCATAGGGACCCGCACACAGCGCTTTAAAGAGAGCGGTCACGCTTTCGTATTTTTTTCTTTTCCTTTGTCTTCCGCTAAAAACATAGCCATCCCTACCTCTGGCCCTCCTACCGGCGTCCCTTGCTACCTGGCGAGATACAAGCCCGCGAACCAACTCTTGAGCAAACCGCGGACGTAGAGCAAACGCACAGAGCTCAGGGTTGCGTCGATTCCTATTGGGAGCCGGAAGCACGTAACTTCTGCACTGCCTCATTGGCGGCGGCGAGGGCTGTGCGCAAGTCTGGCTCGCATTCGTCATGCCATCCGAAGGCGTAGTGCAAGGACGACGCCTGTCGCAGGCTAGTTCCGTCTCAAACCGAACAATCCGCTGCACTTGATGTCTCGAATGAACGGGAATCAATATATGTCGAAGCCACGGGCGAGTTAGAAGAAATAAATGTTTTCCGGATTCTCTGCGCTGCGCGGTTCGCGAAATGGGAGACGAGGAAAAAACTGCCTCTCAGAATACGATGTCTATACGATGTGCAGGCTAGAGCGTTCCCTACAAGGCTATTTCTTCTCGCATTGTAGTAATTTCTTTACCTGGCTTTAGACAACTCAGGCCAGAATAGGCTCCTGCGTTGGCAGCGCTGTGTCTGTTTTCGTTTTTCTGCAAAAAAAAAAAATATATATATATATATCAAAGTTGACTCAAAGCGCCGAAAAGCACCGTATTCACTGCAACCTTGCGGACCATGTAGAAAACGGATAAGATTGAGCTCTGTGCCGTTTAATTTATGATTCACGGGGCTATCGAATATTATATAATTTGTTGCCCTACTCTGTCAGGAACCTAAGCGACACATCTTTAAGTAGCATCATACCAGCGACAAATGACGAATTTCGGAAGCCTTTATCTAAAAAAACCCACCAAAAACTTTAAAATTTAATGTGTTGTAGGTAATTCCTTAGACGATGCACAGAAGCAAAATCAAAATTCGGACTTGATCGGTAGGCGCACTGTGAATTTTCTGCCGGCCCTGTGCGTGGAGCGCATTCAAGTGGTGGCACCGTCTCCCGCGTCGAGCAAAATCCAATTTCCCAAAGGGATTTGCAAGTTCTGCCTTCACATGTAAAGTAATTGCTATCCTTTAAAACCGTTCTGAGCGTTTGCGTTAATAACAGTGCTGTAATCGCTGAATGTAGACTGTGGAGCCCGCACTTTTTGCGGGGTGACACTAGGTAGAATGCTTTTGCGTATTTATAAGAGGTATATTTGTCCACGGTGATCATATCGAAGCATATTTACAGTACACAGAATAAAAACAACTTGACAGCGAAGAAGACAAGGTAACGAGGGTAAGAAAGTAAGGTAGTGCAGAGCATTCCGTGTCGATGAGTGTGGTAGTGTCGTGAACTGCTGTAGGCTGTTGTAGGAGCCACTTTCCTTCATGTTACTTTTGATGGCAGGTTCTTGCCAGATTTTCTTGATAGGCTCCTCTCACGTTACATGGTAACTCGCTGCAATCTTGCCAGTTAGTCCTGGATATTCCTGGCAAGGCAACACCGAAAGCGGCCTCCAGTTTACGGTCTGCCTTTCTGCCCTTTTTTTTTTTGCGTATTTCGGAGTGTTTCCGCTGTGCATGTGCCTCCACCGACTTCTTGGCTTAAGCGGTGTGACGTTAATGACTTCAGAAATATGTACTTATTGATTTTTTCGACCACGTCAGGGTGGTGCACAAACGGCTCACCCTGTGAGTTCCTTCAAATGTGGGCGACATTGCTGCTTGATGTGATTCAGCCACCTTTGCTGTGAAGTACTTGAAGCAGCTTCTGCACAGACCGGCCATTTCTGTTATGCCTTGGTCCGCTGGAACCACGTTCTTTATGGCAGCTACGTCAATTTCCGAAGCAAAGAGAAAGTCGTTTGTCCGAAGCACGTTTTTTCTGGTGTAGACGCTAGTCAGCGCATTACACACGGTCAGCGCTCTACAACGAAGAGTCCACTGAGGTAGCTGTGATGCAAGGTCGACACTGTGCAGTAATGCAGATGTCTTCACCCATTCTGTATAAGGGCACGGCTTACATTTCTGTAGTTGAGGATGATGCGAAACTTTGCGCAATGTGTCATGCGGGAGTTAAGCCGATTAGCACCTTTCCATGGTCGCAGCATGTGGAACCGAAGAACATATTGGACAGCGGCGTCACTCGGGCTCTTTCGGCAAGTTTCACAAAAGGCACCATTAATTAACCTTGAGTGTGTCCGTAAGACACTACACAACCACCCTTTCCTCAGTGCGATTTCCGCCGTTTGAGGTCATGGGACCGTAGGAAAGGAAATGTTTTGAAGAATGCTGTTACAGCAATGTCACAGCTGTCACAGCAGAATGCTGTACAGTATATATGCTTGTTTATAATCGCCCTGAATAGATATACCTCTTACAAAGATGTAAAAGCATTCTGTTCTTCAGCACTCCCAGCACTTGCAATGCATCATCTGGTTGCTCCACAATCTACATGCAGCGATTACAGCACTGTTATGAATATAAACGCTCAGAACGGCTTCAAACGATAGCAATTACTTTTCATCTGAAGACAGAAGTGGAAAGCCCCTCTGGAAAATTTGATTTTGCAAGACGCGAGACACGTTGCTAATATTTATAGCGCCGGCAAAAATTCACGGCGCGCGTACCGATCAAGTCCGAATTCTGATTTTTCTTCTGTATATAGTCTAAGGGACTACTTACGCTATATAAAATTTCGAAGGATGTTTTTGGTGGGGTTTTTCAGATACAGGCTTCCGAAATTCGTCATTTTTCAGAGGTATGGTGCTAGTTAGGGAGGTATCGCTTACGCTTCCTGATAGAATAGAATAACAAATTACATATAATTCAATAGCCCCATGAATGACAAATCAAACGGCGTAAAGCTCAATCTTATCCGTTTTGTACATCGTCCGCAAAGTTGCAGTGTATATGGTGCTTTTCGGCACTTTGAGTCAACTTTGATATTTTTTTTGCAGACAAACAAAAACAGACACAGCACTGCCAACGCAGGAGTTTATTATGCATTAAGTGCTCTAAAGCCAGATCAAGAAATTACTACAAGGCGACAAGAAATAGCCTTGTAGGGAACGCTCAAACCTGCTGCGACGACAGCGTTTTATGAGAGGCAGTATTCTCCTTCTCTCCTATTTCCGGAACCGCGCAGCGCAGATAATTTGGAACGCGCTTATTTCTCCTAACTCCCCGATGGCTTCAACACATATTTTTTTTTAGTTCATTTGAGACATCAAGTCAGGGGCGAATCCAGAAAAGATCCTCGGGGGGCCCCACAAAAAAAAAAAAAAAAAAAAAAAGAGAGAGAGAGAGAGAGAGAGAGAAGACGGAGAGGAGGGGGGGTTCGCTATGTAAGACGGCGAGCTGCTGCGCTTTCATTTCACACCAGAACTTTATTTATGATCTACATGTTGCGTAGCTTAGCAAGCTGTAGAAGAACACCACCTTAGTCCCTTACAAAAACATGCTCTTAGTCCGTTCAAAACAACGCATAATTGAAGGTGCTTGGTAACTGGTGCTACACCAGTATCTATTTGTCTTCCTCTATACGTATGTCTAAACAGCAGAAAAATATGTCCTACCATTTTCGTAACGTGCTGTCTCTTTGTGAAGCTGAGTGAGGACGCCTTAGCGTTGTAGACTGCAGGCAGCCACTGACCCCCCCCCAAACGTCAGATCGCTGTCTTTATCCACTGTGCAGTGTCCGGCGCGTTCCGCGCGCTGAGAGGAGGCGAATGTGATTCCCCCTCGCACCACCTGCGTCTTCGCTCCTTTTTAGGCAATGAAGTGTTCGTCGGCGAGTATATGTCATCAGTGTTGCCAGGTCTACTGAAATTTCAGTAGACCTACTGGTCTTCGAGTTGGTCTACTGAAATACTGAAAAAAGATCAAAACAATCTTAAATCTACTGAATTTTTTGCCTGAAGTGTGGTTTTGCATAGCGAACTCCTATTCACGTTCGCTGGCACTGTCTCGTTGCATCGTTGTCCGCGTACGAGCGAGAAAATCATGTACTTTTGACATAGTGAGGGGTCTACGCGTTATGTGGCATCTGCAGGCAGTCACCTTTAAAAAAGCGAGCAGCTGCCCAAGTAAAACAATTTATAGCGAATACATTGCAGAACCATGCATACTCCACAGGACACCCGGTAACATAGCAAACATGAAGACGAGCTTATGTTTCCGTCGTTAGGAAGTTTCGTTGTAAATCCCCTCTGCTTGACGCATTCGAGCGCGTGCGTGGAACGGATATTTTCTTAGGTGAACCTCATGAACAGCTTTCGACAGAAAGTATCACTGGGCTGCACACGAAGCGGCTGATAGGAGACAAGAACTGCAATAACGAATATGACGAACGAATATAAAAAGGAAAATATAATATAAGAACGATAAAACATAAGAACGAAAATATAACGAATATGTATGAGCGAGAGTACGTGATCGAATGACGGTGTGCAATCACGTCTTTACTGTGTACACTAAATTACAAGTATATTTTACTTATTCTATCGCCTATATATCGTGATAGTTCGTGTTTATTTACCATATGGCCCACTAGTTAGGTCGCCGTGGAGCGTTTGCCCTTGTTTTTAGTACATCTACTGAATTTTCTGACGCCGACTTCCTGAATTTCCGCCTAAGTGACCTGGCAACACTGTATGTCATGCCCTTCGCGCAATCTTGGGGCGAAAGGCGCACGCGGGATTGGCGGGAAAACGGAGGGTGCGGCAGGAAAATCTGCCGGAATGGAGGGTAGAGGTATGTCTCGGGGGGGGGGGGGGCAGCCCCCCTCCCCTGGATCCGCCCCTGCATCAAGTGTACCGGATTGTTCGATTTCAGATGGAACTAGTCCGCATCAAACTTCACCAGCAGCTTCGCACTGCTATGCCATACTTCTTTTCTCTGCAGCACGTCGTTGATTTTACCCCGCCGGAATGGGCAGTGTTCACTGACTCAAAATCTGCACTGCAAGCTATTGAAGATTCTGGCATACGAGGCTCGTCCGCACCCCTAGTGATGGATGTGTTAATGGCTTGCAACCTTGTCTATGAAGCAGGGCACAGGGTGGTTCTCCAGTAGGTTCCAGCCCATTGTGGTGTCGTGGAGAATGAACAGGCCGATAGCGCCGCAGAAGCAGCCCTCTCGTCTCGGATACGGACGAGTATTGCACTGCTGAGAGGAGACCGTCGTGAGCCCCTGACTTCCCGCCAATGCACAACTAACATTCTCCCCATCTATGCTGAGAAGAGTTGATCCAACGCTCGCGTTTGTGACAGCTGTTGCCATGATTCTGCATTAACTTATCGAATGCGACTCGATGTGGCTTTTACAGCGCAGTGGCGTTACCGCTTGAGGCAACTTGACTCTCCCAGATGCTGTCACTGGGGTGCTCTAAAAGATCTAGAGCACTTTCATCTTCATTGCCCACCCAACATCCCGAACCGCACTTCCCTGATCTCTTCATCAGCTGGACTCCCGCCCCCCTCTCTCTGTCTTCAAATTGCTTGGTCCCTGGACAAAACAAGCTCACCAACGCGCTGCCCTCAAAGCTCGTTTGACCTTTTTGGACACCGTAGGACTTCGATCCTTATTGTGAAGGGGCTCCTTCTTTCATTTCCTACATCACAACTAGCAATGGGATGAGTATCGCCCCTGCCCTCTTAAACGGGTTCCAGCTAAAGTCCTTATAAACAGGCTGTGCCGCATAGATCACCTCCTGATTATACAGCACTGGCCATATGTCGTGCCTTATATAACGTCGCAACACATGCCACGAAACAAAAGACAAATAAGACCCGCGTTGAGCCGTGGTTACACGGTACCGCGACTTTTATACTTTTTTTCGGCAAATACTAGAAAGCACACCAACAAGGAACCGTGCCGTATGGAATCGCAGGACGCCGAGGTGTGCCTCTTACGCGCACGCGCTTGATGCAACGCGTTGGACGGTTCTTTTTCTTTTCTTTGTGGTGTTCATTTCTGCACTTCGTGACCGGCGAACACGCAAGACCGAAAGAGTTGAAGTTCAGACGCGCGTTTCACCGCCATTTCGGCCCTGTTGGATTGGGATGACAACTGGAGGTGAGTTTGATGTTATCTGGAGCACCAGCATCTGGGATGTCTTGATACTGCATTACTTGCGTTCTCTTGTGCAGTCGTAGCTACACGATGCCACTGCGTCCCGGATTGACGTTGACCTAGCCTGAGGGACGCGTGGATCATGTCAACAGGTCGGTTGCTGTGGAGGATTCATTACGAGGGAAGATGCATTAGGATATGCGGAATGTCATGCTGAGTGGTGCCTTATCTGCCGTCATCCTCCCGCAGATCACGGACTTCTCCAGATCAAGGGTTTGAAAGAAAATGACTTTAGCAAGACCTAAATTAAGCCAAATCTCAGAGAACTGCTAAAAAAGTTCGTTTGCTACGTTTGCGACATCCTTCGGACTTTAAGACAGTACTGATGTAAGAGTGCTGTGACTGTTGCAGAGGCATAAACGGACAACTGTGCCTTGAAAAGAACTTTCAGGTGACATGTTGTTTCATTGTATATTGCAAAAAGGAAACAGAACATATCATTTGTAGTGAACCAGGTGTTGCTCTTTTGTGCAATCCATGATACATTCTTAACTGCTCAAGTTACCGTTGCAGCTGCTTAGTAACTATTGCCTACTTCCTCCACTTAATTTCAGCAGAACCACAACAGCTGCCGGCAGTTTGCTGTGCGCGGGGAATTGCGGCCTGCTGCCATTGTAATGGCAGCAGCGCCACACCGCACTGGAAATATATGTGGCGCTCACGTGCCGTTTTCTGGTTCAGCTAGTGCCGTTTAGTATCAGTGCCGTTTATACCGGTGCCGTATGCACTGCAGGCCACTGAGTCATGATGCGTATAACGTGCCTTGTAGAGCATACTGCACATTTTTGCAATTTTTGCCGTATATATCACTCACGTAAAGTGGAAGTGGATTTAGAGTGTGGTGATGAAACTACCCATTCATTATCTCCCAATAAAGTTGTTTTATTGTTGTTATTCTTTTCAAGGAAGTGCACATTTTGTGGTTCTGCAGCACTGTTACCCTCCTCCAACGCAAAGGCATCAACTGCAAAATATATGTTGTCACCGACCATAGGAGAGATCATAGGAGTTTTATATTACGCTAGTGCAGTTTTTGTCTTGCTTCGTGTCATATTTGAGATGAAATGTACTACAACATAAAAAAACGTCAATTTTTCTGTTGAACCACATCAGAAGGGTCAGGAAACTTGTTCGCGTAGCCTGATCAGTGTTGTTTCAGCGTAGTAATGTTACAACCCAAGATTTACACAGAAAATGCACGGCAAGTATTGCACATTTTACTTTAAATTATTTTAAAATTCCACGCGACACGTAAAAATGGCAACACTGCTCGACAAGTCTAACCATGCCAGAGCGCGGGGAAAAGGCCTAACCGCTACTGCTAAACAGCACGGAGAAAACACTACACATCGGGGGAAAAGGCTTAAGGAAATCGACAAGGCCTAACCAAAGCGTCACAACACTACGCGGCTAACACATGGCGGGAACCACTAACCACACGATGGTAAACGTGCGTCAACAGGCTTGGACACCCCTAAACAAGTCTAAACATTCGCGTACGGCGAGAAAAGGCTTAACACGAGCACGGTAAAACAACGCGCAAACATCGGTAAATCACTCACCTTTTTCCCCGCTGCGACGGAGCGTCCGCTCTCGTCGACAGCCAGGGATCAAGTGACGACGGAGCGACCGGCCGCACGTCTTCTACCTACGAGAGCCAGAGCTGGACTGACTCAGGCGACGCGCCGCGGCAGCTACGCATGCGCGCGCGCTCCTAGCGCCCTCTGCTCCACCCGACCGCGCATGCGCGCGCGCGCGCTCCTAGCTCCTTCTGCGCCGCCCGCGGGTGTTTTCGGTTTCGGCTCTCCGCTGCGCGCACGCGCGCTCCTAGCGGCGACGGGTGGCTTCTGAGTTTCGGTGTCACTCTCGTTTCTTTGCGCGCGCGTTTATCTGTATAAAGGCAGCGCGCACCGCGCTCGCGTCATCACTACGTGAAGATGTTCAGCTACCACTCGTTACAAAATTGTTCCCGCACCCACGCTTCTTGGGAAGAAGTGGAGAAGGAATGGTTCAGCAGCGAAAGTCCCCGCAACGAGCTCGTCATCACTGCTTTTCGCTACGTGATAGACATGGTAGGCTATGGCAATATAGGAGAGATCTCGCCAGGGCCACTGCAAGAGATGGTGCGTCGGGTCTACGCCCGTTACAAGAACGTCTGTATAACGGTTCCTGACGGACCCCTGGGACTGATGAGCGAATTTGTGAGTCTGGCCAACTCAGAATTCAACTACATCGCTGCAGACATCGTGGACCTTCTCGCTCGTGCCATCGCTCATATTAAGCACGCCCTGCGGAAGCAGCGACATTTGCAAGCAGTTTACATCGCCAACTTTGTCATTGATTTATTGAAATACCGCTTAGTTATTGACATGCAACGCATTAAACAGTCCGAATAACGTTGACGAGACTCTGTCTTTTCTTTCACTGAAACATGTTTATTGAATACAAACAAAGGAGTTGGACGATAGATGCCTGCCCCCTCCCTGACTTGTCTGATCTAACGAACAGAACGAGATGATCAGACGTGCCAGAAAAGGGGAATCTTCATCGCAGCGTCGTCATTGCGCGGGTCACGGTACCAGCACGATGACGGTATGGTGATTCTTTTCGTACACCCATTCCGCTACCGCACTGCCACGATGACCCCTGCTTCTCCTGTCTGCGAGAGAGATAGAGAGAGAGAGAGAGAAGCATATCTCGACTACAACTTTTATTCTCGATTACATGCGCGTGCAGCTCTTTGTTCCGCGGTTACTCGATCCCTGACGACGACACTCTCGGGCTCTCTTCCGGGTTTTCCGATGCTGCACAAAGAGAGAGCACTATCGTAATCCTATACACTGGGAAAGCTTACCGTATTCACAGCTTCCATAAGGGAAGGAGTGTACGGCATCCACGAGATAGCGCTTGTCGTCATAGGGGACCAAGCTCTTCTTGAGTCTCGAAATGGTGTACATTGTTTGCTTTATACTCTGGATGGTGCACTGCTTCTGAGAGACTGTCTTTTCATTGAACAGAGAATCTCGGTACACTTCGTGCAATAAATGTTTCCTCACCACGTCTTTCTTAACTCCTTTCGCTCTCGCGATCTGTTTGTGTGACCCAGCCAAGAGAATGCTGTACATTTTCGCTCGGATGGCTACGACTTCCTGAATAACACCACCTCCCGTCTCGTCTTTGAAGTACCCCATCTGGTTCGCGTGCTCGTCGTTGAAAAGCGGGTGGTCCGGTGGATAGGAAGACAGATCTAACTCATTCTCAATCTTCATGAGCTGTTCTTCCAGGCTTTCACACGTGAGAGAAAAAATTATGCTGTCCGTATCGCTATAGATCAATTGCACTGGACACGTCAAGCGAGAAAAGAGAGACTCGTAGATGAAGCTGTACATTCGGACTTTGGATATCTCTAGAATGGTAAAGCCCACGTAAAAGGGGTGCGTGCATTTGACCCTCCTATTCTGCATCTCGTATAAGATGCACTTGTCACTCAGAACGTGAAAATGCTGACTGCTGACGGAGCTAGCTTTTCGGAGCGCGCTTTCTTTGTCGTAGGCTATAGCGTACCTTTTCATGCGTCTCACATTTTGTATAGACTTACCGAACGTACTGTTGGACATGGTTTTGTACAAAAGTCGTTCGAATTTCGTGGTGGCGGCATTCCTCAACGTGACGTTTCTGTGCACGAAGGCTCGCAAAAAATTGTCTTGGCGGAACGAAAGAATGCTGTGAACACGCTTTATTTTCATGCCCAACCTCACATACAGTGCGAGCAATGCATAATGAGCGACGTAGCGTTCTTTATCGTAGCACGTCAGCAAGAGTTTCTTTGTGGGAGGGGCGTTCAGCGCCAACGCGTCTTTCAAGTGTCGCTGGTAGGGGAGAGTTCGTTCTCGTTCACACACCTGTGTTCGGGTGCCAGGGGAAAATCCCTGGTGAGTGCGTGCAGTTCTTCGGGGTATGTCAACTCTACCACGTAGACGTAACCCACTTCCGAATCGTGAGGAATGTTGAGAAAATCGATCTCCCTCCACCTCGAAGGATCGACCCACTCAAAACCACCTGTCGGGAGATGGAAAGTCATCGCGTACGGGTACAAACTATTCACGTCGAGGTACTTGATAAAAGTATTTTCTTTCTGTGGATCGTAATCGTCGCACTCCTCGTGATTAGCCCGACAGTATCTATGGAAGCTGTTACAAATGCCTCCCCTGATTCCTTTCTCGATCGTTTCGTACATCTCCTGATCACTTATGAGCTCGAGCTTGACTTTAGTGAACTTCAGAGCGCTGCTCCACGCGTAACTGGCAAGGGACACGGTGCGTAAGATATCTATCCTATCCGTTTCTTGCGCAATTCTCCTGAAATGCAGCACGACGTCGCAGAGCTGACAAGTGTCGAGCGTAACGTAGAGACGTGTGTAATCGCCCAGGTCCTCACATTCAAACAATTCGAAAATCTCGAGGGCGTACTGATAGTCCTCGTCCGTGATCTCTTGGTCGTTCAGGTCACTTTTGAAAGCTTCCTTTGGCGGTAGTGCGGGCAAATTGTACGCTTCGAAACTGTCGACGAAGGTGTACGGGTAAATTCCCTTCTTGAGGAGGCGTCGGAAACGGTCACCAAACATTTGACGTGTACAATGAAACGCGCTCTCGCCACCGCTGGCGAGCAGAGTTTCCACCAGGTTCGACAAGGACAAGTTGAAAAACTGCGTGGTATCGCGGAAATGGAGATCTCCAATATTGAACCCTCTTATCTTTTCCGAACTCGACGCTAAGATCCACGGTTCACCCATATTTAGAACGTGCATGTATCGGAGAAGGGAGCTCAAATCGCATTGCAGGTTGTGCATGCACACGACGAGTTCTTTGGTATTACGACACGTAAGGTTACACGTATCACACAGCGTCGCGACAAAATTCGAAGAACCGGGCTCTACGAAGTGGGTGTGGTCGTGATGCGACACTTTCCGTGTATGTCGGTTAAATTCGATTCCACAAAATTCGCAGTGCGTAGCGCTCGCGTGCCGAAAGTGGTCTTCCACACTCATGACCAACGGTAAGGGAAGACGGTTCAGCCTATGGATTTGTTCGCTAAATCCCTTGAGCGCGAACAAGCATTTTTCTGCCGCGTTGGGTCCCAAATAGCCATCTACGCCCATTATTTTCCCGTCACAACTCCGCACTACAACGATGCTGTACGAACTCATCCTGTGCACACTCACGGCGTCCTTAACAAGTGCATCCTTTTCCAAGACGCTCTCCGTGTCTAACACCGCGAAATAGGGGTAGGGATGCGTGTACTGTATCTTGTTGAAGGAGACGCTCTCCCCCGCTTTTGGCATTTCGAGGATCACTTCGTCTACGTCTCGACACAGACGTTCGTGCTGCTCCAACGCCTGTCTTGTCCCATAGCCGCTCGTACACTTCTCACAATAAAAATAGTCACCACGTCCCATGAAAGTGCTAAATTTTTTAATGCCATAGAAATGCTCCCTAACCTCGAGCAGATAGACTTTATCCTTATAGAGCGTACAGGGAACCCGTCCGGTAGATATCGAACTCGTCTGCTCGTGGAACACGTAGATGTACACGGAGATTTTGTTTTTTCTCTCCCACAGGGTAATGTCTTCGTAAGTGACTAGAAGCAGGGGGGCCAGTACGTCACGCGCGTCTCCGGGTTCCGCGGATTCATATATTTGTGATATCTGACATAATGGTTTGCATTCCTCTTTAACGGATGCAAGAGTGCCAGCACGCTATACTTGAAACACTCGTTTTCGTGATTCGGTGGAAGTTTGACGTTTGTGAGAGTCTTTCGTTTTCTTTTTACCAGCTCGGGAAGCTCGATCGTGCACCCAATCTGCTTCGGTTTTAAGCGCGTTAGTTTTAAGTCGACACATTGGACGTCGTTCGAGGTGAAACCAGACCCTTCTCTCGCATAGTTTTCAACGCGTTGCGAGGATTCTGCGATAGCAGCATTTATCGCGCCTTCGATTTCTTGACGGTTATGAACCACTCTCATGTGAAGGTTCACGTGAAGGAGATGAGAAGTCAACCCGTCGGCTCCGTCCTTAACCATGAGCGCCTTCGAGCACAGACAAAATTTGAAAGGCATGGGATAAGCTTCGAGGACGCGCGCGATTACTGGAGCTATGCTCGGTAGATAGAGTCGCAAATCGTCGACGTTGTCGTCGTGCGGGGAGCAGAGAAGCGTGTACCTAGTAGCCGTTCCGTCGAATGCCTCGTCTGTGACAAAAAAAGGAAGGAATCGTCTCTCCGTGACGGAGGGATGATTCTCTACGACGTGTTCTCGCAATTCAACGATTCTACGACCCTGGACAGGCTCAGCTTCGTTTTGAAATTCTGGACTTGCATCTGGTGATTCATCTCTAGCCCTACCAGACAGAGGAATGAAATCTGCATAGGACTGATACCCTTCCCACATGAGCAATTCGTCTGCATTGTCGTGCCCATTTAGGGGTTCGTCGTCGTCGTCGTCCGTTTCAGGTATTACGAAAGGAGGACTACTGACTCTGTCGTCGTCATCTGAAAGGACGACTGGGCTGTTACCGAGATTCTCTATTCTAGCTTCGTGCTCTCTTTCTACGGCCACGAGCATGGCATCGATGGGGTCGTACTGACATACGAGACAGCGCGGCACTGCGGTCAAACAAAATCGAGATTCCCCCTCACGAAACAATGCTCACTTTTCCCTTCAGTTGAGGAACGCTTGAGATTGATGATGAGAAAGGATGGGATGAGTCCCTGTGTGTGTTCAGTGTCATGCGGAGACAGCGGCTATTGGTTCCTGAAAAACAATGTCATACATAGAATACACTCTCACAGCAGAGACGGTCAACTTACATTTTGCTCCATGAAACGCCTCGCGTCGTGGATGGATGCCCCTCGTGGGCTTTCGATCAATCGTCGTAGAACCAGCGCACCTTTTATAGTCGCTACACCGCTCTCCTCCTCGTCCTCGCATTGCGACGGTGTCGTCTGTACTTTGACCACCCCGCCTTCCGTCTTTCGCACCTTTTTGCGATGTTGCATATGACAATGATACCATCGACATTGAATAAAACATTACACTAATTTCTAGCTAACACTCTGGGCCGACTTGTATATGACGACGAGAAGACCCAGTGTGGGATTCGAACCCAGGATCCTTCTACACTGGGCGCGACACACTAACCACCAGTCTAATTTGTACTGCGTGACGTTTTTCGTATTGCGGGGTTCGTGTCTACACACGTCACAACATGTTCAAACACGTCCAAACATGTTCAGGCATGTTCAGTGACATCACAACATGTTCAAACACGTCCAAACATGTTCAGACACGTTCAATGACGTCACAGAGAGGGTGAGAGGAACGAGTGTGTCCAGGGGCGACTTCGACGGTTCGCCGCCCGTGTCTGAACATGTTCAAACACGTCTTAACATGTCCAAACACGTTCAATGACGTCATGGAGAGTGAGAGGCAAAGCTTTACTATAAATGTCGAAGCGAACGTTCGATCGTCATTCTCGTGCCATCATGATCAGCTTGGTAGATCCTCGTAAGTAATACCCATGACGTCATCATCGTCGAAATGTTTGAAGAGTTTCGTTTCCAGTGTACAACACTTTTGCTGCGCGTGAAGTCGGTTTTTTTCCGCCTCACATATTTCGGGAGATTGGTAGCGCCCGCTTCTTCTGCACCAATTGCGGTGGATTGTGGTCCAAAGGTACGCTTCCTCGTTATTTTTTTTTAATACGTTCTATAATCGTTCACATTTTTTCAGAGCAAAAGCATTGGACGGACCGATTGATTCGCCCGTTTCTCGGCTGTCGGACGGTACCGTTCGACGTACGTTGCGAAGGACTTCGACTATTGAAGGAAGATGGAGAAGATGGACCATCAGTGTCACTCTGTGACTGAAGAAGATTGTACGTGTGTGTGTGTTTGAGCTAAAAAAACACGCGTTTCTCACGCTCTTTTCGTTGCAGATTACGAATGGCTACTGACGGGAGATCTACCCCTGGTCCTAACCTTCAAGCCTCCTCCGAAGACCTTCTTTTTGCGTATCGGCGATCAGTTGACCACCTGTCGTTGCGGTGGACTCTGGTCGAGAAACCCCAGCCATTGGTTAGACTCGAGCCTTCGTCCGTATTTGGGCTGCCTTCCCGGCTACGAAACCAAAGCTGGAGCCTAATTCATGTGTGACGAGAAATAAAAAAGGTTGTCTACTCTCATTCCGTCTCAGTTATGATGACGCCCGAGCAGAGGTTTGCAACCTTTGTGCAAATGCGAATGTATCGGGACTTGCTGCGATTACGCGATTATATTCACGGCGATAGCTGCGAGGGAGACTTTCGCTCGATTCTCAAGACGATACCCTTACGTCTGTTCACCGTCAGTGGGAAGATTGCAAAGAAAATGAAGCGTTTCGTAGATTACAAGCTCGAGCTGTTGGAAAAGTATAGACGAGGAGAGACAGTCGACCCGTGTCTCATCAACGCGGGTTTCAACCGACCTATCGTCCGTCGCTACTGGCTTCTCCACACATCCCTCGACGTCACGGTGCAGACCGGCGACGACGAGCGTCGGGTCAGCACGTTGGAAGATCGTCTCGCAAGGGTCTTGTGTATGTCGTGAAAAAATAAATAGTCTATTTTTACGAAACGAGTTCGCTCACGAGGAGACGTTTTATTGTTTCGTCATTCTCTTCGAGGTTACAGGAAAACATGGATACACAATTTTTCAAGCTGTAGCGTTTCGACATGCGCGTGGCTACGTAGATACAAAAAAGCCCGCAATAAGGCGAAAAAGGCGATTGAATACACTTGTCGTTATACTCGTTCACTACAGGTAAAGCCCTTCGAAGGTTTGCTTCGATGGGGGGAAGTCCGTAGCTGTCGAAAAACACGGCAGACTCGTCGTAGTTTTTCAGGTAGAGCACCCAGTGCTGCCCACGCCTTCTTCGCTCTTCGGTATTGATGATTAAATAGCCGGGCTTGCGTAAAACGAAGGCTTCGTCGGAAGCGCAAATGCCTCTCAGCATAGAGGAAGCGAGGGGGTTCAGGGACACGAGTTCCAAGATGTCGCTCTCGTACATCTTTTCTTATGAGAAGGTGACCTTGTCGACCTTGTCCTTGTCGACGCACATGAGCTTGGGACACTCGGAAATCAAGAGGACGGTGACCGCGTGTGGAAGGGCTTTAGCGAAGCGTAATTGCAGGCGAACGTTTCCTTTTCGCCACTCGTTCAAATGCGAAGGAGAAGAACACTTGTCCACGTCCAAGTTGAAGTAGAGAAGGAACCCGTTCGTTTTAAATCGCTCGTAGCTATACTTGAAATGTTTCTCTCCCAGTTCTTGCAAGAAGTTAAAGTAGGGAATTTTGACGAGGTCGTTCTGAAAGTCGTACTCGGCTCGCACTTGCTGGTCGTCCACGGAGAGCATCGAATGAGACAGGTCGTAATGGCGGAATTTGTAGGGGTTCGATTGGATGTCGCCGAGAAAGTCGGACGTGGCGAGCAGGGCGACGCATAATTTGGAAGGTACCCTTTCGGGGTAAACGTTTTCAAAGTGAGCGTCCAAGCTCCCGGCACTCAAGCTCCGCACCTTGGTTTCCAATCCGCGTAACACATAGATGGCTGGCGTGGTCTGAAGCCGCCGCTCGTATTCCAAAAATAGGGAAGGTGCCAGCGTCACCTTTTTCAATTGTAACGTCATTTCTTTAATGTCCACCTCGTAATTGTACGTTTTCTTGTCGTTGGGGACCGATATGAGTTTAAATTCGTTGTTGTTTAACAGGAAAACGACGCGAATCTCGACGGCAGGTACCACCAGGCGCGGCTGTTGAAACAGGTCCGTATTGATCTGTCCGACGAAGTTAAAGTATTTTCCACCCTTCGTCGCTTCGTAACGTTGTTTCGGACCACGAGACGAGACGTCGTAATCGTTCTTTAAATGTTCGTCGTCCTCGACCTAAAGTCCAGCCGCGTGCACCGTTTCTTGAGCCATGGGCGTGGAATGAAGCACGACGTCCAAAATACTCCTGTAGACGTACAACTCGTTGGAACTGACGAGCTTGTTGTTCGCATAAACGGTGACCGTCTTAAACATGCCGCTCAACAGGTGGTTTATTGGGAAAACGACATCTTTCTCGTCCATTTCTTCCCCGTCGTCGCGAACAATGCGCACGGTCAAAGACACGAAACTGCCGTAGAGATCCAAGTGTGCCCTTTGCAAATTTTGAATAGAAAATTCAATTACGGAATTATTTACTCCGTTGACAGGATAAAAGAGTTGGTACGAAGTATCTTCCACGCCGTATTGAATGGAAGGGGGTTCGAATATCATCACGACAATGCGGTGACCGTTGCGTCTGTATTTTTGGTTTCGTTGACGTCATGACGGAGCGCGCGCAGCGGATGTGTGACCTTCACGGCGTACCAAAGATATCTGCAGGTGCGTCGTGTGTCGGCGCCTTTTGTTGTCTTTTGCGGCGTTTCTTTCCATTGTTGTTGTTTCCAGAGCCCTCCATGGAATCCAGCACGTCTCTCCCCGTTGCTATGGCCGTCTTTTTTACTGCGCGCGATATTCCTTCGCCATCGGCCAAATTCCGCGCCAAGCGCTTCAACGTTCTCTTGGCGATCGGTTTTATTTGCTGCCACATGGGAACGATAAACTTGGATATGTTGCTCAACACACCGCCCCCTCGTTGGAAAAGGGGTCCCGTGTACACGCGAATTATTTTGGAGGAATTACGGTACATATTTGAAATGCAATGTTAGATTGGTTCTGCCTTTGGACCGCAATGGCAAACGTCTTCCCGTTTCGTCTGCGAGAACGATCGTCACTGAGGGAATTTCGAATTGAGACAGGTTAAAATACTGGATGTTATTTATCGTGTAGGTGACGACGTGCTTGTCTTTCTCGTAATAAAAGGGTAGTATTTTTAATATCGGTTTTTTCCCGCTCCCCACGTACGTGGGGTCCACAATATCTGTGTAGACGATTATGTTGTGAAACGGGGGTTCCAGGAGTACCTCGACGGAGCTCGTGGCATCCTCCTCCTCCCCCGTGAACACGGTACGCGATTCGAAGCCCAAAAGCACGGCCAGGTACTCGGAAAGTCTTAAGGTGGAGGTGCCCTCGGAAAGCCGAATTTTACATTTCTGTTCGGTTCCGTCGAAGCTGAAGCGCGCGCGTACGCCTACGCGCTGGTTAATCGCATCCAGAAGTGCTTGCGGCGTCGCATAATAGCCGGGAGGCAGATGTACTTGCAAAGATCGAGGAATTTTCGTCTTGATCGTGAAAGAAAATTGGCGCGCTACGGGGAGAGAGACGCGTAGCGTTTCTCCGTGTCCCTCGACGGGTGTGAGGTGTAGCAGCTTGACAAAGGGTTCCGGTACGTGCAACCCTTTCGGCGTTTTCAGAGAGTAGATGTTATCCGTGAATTCTAGCGAGGTGTCCAGCTTGTGCGTCTGGAAATACTTGTTGAGTGTGCTCCGTAGGGACGTGGTTTCCGAATTCAAAGTGACGTCGCCGAAAGCGACGGGTGCGGCGTGCTCCAATAAGATGGAGGTGGCTTCGCGTTCGCTCAATTTGGGAGGTTTCACCGCACGACCTGCTTCGCGGGACGCTAGCGAGGCGTCGAGCGCCTGTGCGAGCCGAGGGTCCAATTCCACGGCTTTCATGTGCACGAGTAAGATGAAGTCGTATCGCGATTTATTGTACGCGAAAGAAACGTGAAATTCCGAAAGGGCTTTTCCCAAATCCCTCTCGAGATCCGAGGTGACACGAAAAGTTCTGCCGGCTTCCACCGTGTCCTCGAAAGAAACCTTGATTTTCGCATCTTGCCTTTCGTACCCGATATTTAAAAAATCGTTACTTATGCTGAGATCCATCAGACCGACTCTATAGCGGTTCGAGAGCTGAAGCGGACTATCGAAAGCTACCGTGAAGGCCTTGAGTTTATTCGAGGGAAACTTATCCATGCTGGCGTTCGAGAGCAGGTGGACGTAGATGTCTGACGTCATTTTTCCAATCTTGACCACGTCGCTGCTCGCAACCCAACTGTCGTGTTCTTTGTCGTAACCGAACCAGCGAACAAAGGAGAAGCTCTGACCGTTCACTTGCTTCTTTCTCAGCACTTTCGTTACTGGCCAAGGCTGATTGGCGTCTCGGGTTACGACGAGTACCTCCTCCGGGTAGAAAGATCCGTCCACTTCCTTACCCCGGTAATCTTCCAGGTGTACGACGGGAGGAGAGGTGTCTCTCAGGCGGGAGACAGTGAAAATCTGAGGCGACCAACTCCCTTCCGAGCTCTTATGAAAACCTTTTCTGTGTAGTAGGACCCTCACTTTATCCCCCAGTTTGAGCTTCTTTTTCACGGAGGGTACGACGGGCTTCCCATTTATCTTATTGAACAGCTCCAATTCGTTTTCGGGCGTGACTTCGGACGGGCTGATGTCCAAAGTCCTGTGTTTGGTGTTGTTGTAGTCGCGCACGATCTTGGGAAGCGCGGAAACGAAGTGGTATTTTCCCGTTACTCTAAAATAACGGAATATTCTGTTGCGTAAAGTGCGTATGACGCGTTCTGCCTGCGATGCTTTAATTACTGGAGAGAAGGTCGAATACATGTGTACCTTCTTTCGTGACAGATACTCCTTGACGGTCTTGTTGTAGAATTCCCCGCCTCTGTCGCAAAAGATGTGTGTAGGTACGTTACCTCCCCGAAAAAGTCTTATCATGGCCCTTTTCATTTCGGCGGGGCGCTTCGTCTTTAGTGGGAGGGTGCCCAGAAAGCGGGAGAGGGAATCGATTGCCACGAGAATGTAGCGGTAGCCACCGTTGAATCTCTGGTATTTTGAAAAATCGGCGAGGTCCATTTGCCACACGTTGTTGATCTTGAGCGCGATGATGCATCTCCTATTGAACTTTCTTCTGACCGGATGGTGTAGCGTGTAGGCATCCAGCTTTCTGAGAATGGCGAGAGCCTTCTTTTTGCTCAAGTGATGCGCTTTTCTATAGCGTTCCACACCCCCCAAACCACCCTCTGGTTTCTCATATCCCTCCATAAGTCGTCCACGCAATGGAGGCCTGCTGCTGCTGTTGAGGCTCGCGAGATTTGGGCAGAGAAATCAGGCGCAATAGTTTCGAGACTTTGGGGAACCAGGAAGGTTTCTTTCCCGTCTTACGTTGCAACAAATAATTGACGAGTTCGTAAACGGAGGAGTGTCTGATGGGCTTGCCCGACACGGAGACACAACCCTCGCGATTCCAGGAAAGAACCTTCTTTAATTCCGAGACGACCCTTTCCGCTTCCTCTTCGTCCACCTCTGGAGGGAGGAGCGAATAGTCAAAGTCATTTGTAGCGTCGGACGCCTTGTTTTTATTGTCGTAGGGGTCAAATCCGTACTGCTTGAGTATGCGATACAGTGCTTGCAGTATGAGTTTCACTTTGACGTCATCACTCTCCTTCGAGGAAAGAATGTTTCCGATGGAGGAGGAGGTGGTCACTTAATTCTCTTGGCCATTGGCGAAAAGGTTCAACACGGCGGAAAGCAGGAGAGGAACCACCAACGAAAGAACGCCCTGTCCTCGCTGCTGAGACAGATAGCGCTTCAAACGTTGCGGATTCTTGTGAATCTTTTTGTAGGCGAGCCGTCGTAAAAAGCGTTTGTGCTTCTTCAAACGCGCGAACGTATCTGGAGCTAGAGCCACCTTTCCGTTCAATACATTGAGGCAAACTTCTGAGAGGTGTTTCATGTCAGAAGAGGACGAACGTCTCAAGACGTCGCAGTGGCGTGGAGGGGGTAGAGTGGAGAGTACTTTGAGTAAAGTGAGGTGAGGGCGGAGATTCATTTCGGAGCGTAGATATATTGACGTTCTCCCGGAAAGATATTGCTACGCAACCTGTGATCCTCGTGCGTATAATTGTGAAGATCCACGAGTAAATATGTGTGGGGCGACGACATCGCTTGTTTATATGCGTCCAGAAAATACTCCAATCTTTTTCTGCCAAATAGCTGTTGGCCGAAATGTTCCATCTGGTGCACGCTGCGCACGGTGCGCCACAGGACGACGTAACTGGCGTTGTAGGATATTGTTCTAAAATGGCTACTGTCGAAAAAGATGTTTTGAACGAGTAAGAAGATCGACGCGTTGGCGTGGTGAGAACCCCGAATGAAAAGATCGGTCACCTCCTTCAAGGGACCGGCGTCGGTCATGTGATCGTCGACGACGATCAGCGTAGCGCGCGACGTGTCCCACTCTCGCGGTAGCTCCTTGGTAAATTTTACGGAGTCCCCGAATTCGTCCTGCATGCTCGGCCAAGCATATTTCTGCACATAGAATATTTGTGACGGAGGCTTGTCCACCACGTCGTTCAGGTTCCTCAGCCCGTTAGCAACGAAAGTAGATTTGCCGCACATGGAGGGGCCGCTTAAGATACAGCGAAAAGGATGACGGAAACGAAAAGGTTCGGGGGAAGACATGTTGCGTGCGTACACGAGACTGAGACTCGTCGAGAAGAGACTGAGACTCGAAGAGAAATGCATCGCTTTTATTTACACGTTGTCGTCGTCGTCCTCTACATCGGAACTGCGTTCCCAATACAGATTATCCAGGCTAAAGTTGGACTTCTTTTTCGCCAGTCTGTCCGCCGCTAAGATGCGGTCGAGCGTCTTCATCTTGTCCTGACACATTTCTTGACGCGCTTGCAACCATTCCAGGCGGTGGACTTGAAAGGCTTCCTCCACGATGCCGCGTATAAATTCGCGAAGTTCTTCGTTTTTTGTCTTTTCCTTGCGACGACGAGAAACGCAGGAGAATAAACCACACATGGCGTTTTCCACGTATCGGACAGAATGATGACGCGAGCGCGGTGCGCGCTGCCTTTATACAGATAAACGCGCGCGCAAAGAAACGAGAGTGACACCGAAACTCAGAAGCCACCCGTCGCCGCTAGGAGCGCGCGCGCGCAGCGGAGAGCCGAAACCGAAAACACCCGCGGGCGGTGCAGAGGGAGCTAGGAGCGCGCGCGCGCGCATGCGCGGTCGGGTGGAGCAGAGGGCGCTAGGAACGCGCGCGCATGCGTAGCTGCCGCGGCGCGTCGCCTGAGTCGCCTGGCTCTCGTAGGTAGAAGACGTGCGGCCGGTCGCTCCGTCGTCACTTGATCCCTGGCTGTCGACGAGAGCGGACGCTCCGTCGCAGCGGGGAAAAAGGTGAGTGATTTACCAATGTCTGTGTGTTGTTTTACCGTGCTCGTGTTAAGCCTTTTCTCGCCGTACGCGAATGTTTAGACTTGTTTAGCGGTGTCCAAGCCTGTTGACGCACGTTTACCATCGTGTGGTTAGTGGTTCCCGCCATGTGTTAGCCGCGTAGTGTTGTGGCGCTTTGGTTAGGCCTTGTCGATTGCCTTAAGCCTTTTCCCCCGATGTGTAGTGTTTTCTCTGTGCTGTTTAGCAGTAGCGGTTAGGCCTTTTCCCCGCGCTCTGGCATGGTTAGACTTGTCGAGCAGTGTTGCCATTTTTACGTGTCGCTAGTACTTTCTTGTTCTCTGTGTTTCTCGTATAGAGCTACGATGCTGGCGCCATCTGGTGTGACGCCTTGGAACTAGCGTGCCACCTGCCTCTGCAACCGTCGTGCTCCAGTCGCCCGCACCGGCGTGATTTCTTCAAGATGGCGTCGTTGATTTTCAAATAAATCATTTCCTACTGTCTGCTTCCTTTCTATCTAGTTTTTTATTTCCTACAACCCGAGTTTTACATAGAAAATCCACAAGTATTGCACTGAGTCAGATTTTGCCAAATTTAAAATTTTTAAAAATTTAAATTTTTTAACAAATTTTAAAGTAATTTTAAAATAATTTAAAGTAAACTGTGCAATACTTGCCGTGGATTTTCTGTGTAAATCTTGGGTTGTAACATTACTACTTTTCAGACGGACCTGTCCGCTCTAATCCCTCGTCCCGTGCGAATGCTCGGCGGGAACAGGGACTCCTCGGTCCACGTGACGTCATCGCGCCAATTTCTCCCTGGTCCGGTCCCTTGTGTGTATCCGCCGTTAGAGGGGTGTCCGTTGTGGTCCGCCAGACTGTGCTCCAGTGCGCTGCTGTTATCAATGCCGATCTTGTTTGTGTTTTTGACGATTGTGTGTTGTTTGTGACGGTGCATGCTAGTAGATATCGCGGAGAATCGATCTCGGTGTCCCATAGGCACGCACCTGGAAAAATTTTGTTCACCCGAACATGTCATTCGTAGCGGGGGGGGATATGTTTATTATATATAAAAAAGCGTAGCGCTTTATTATGTTGCTGCTTTATAATGCTGTTATCGGTAGCGTAGGGTAGTTTATAAAATGAATGAGAATTCTGTAGCTCAGTTGTATGCGAAATTTATTCGGTTAAGCATAAAGCAGTATGTAAAGACGCTGCAGATAGTTACGTACAGTGGTAGCGGAACTGTCTTGTTGAGTACTGAAACAATGAAGAAAAAGCAGCGACCGGGAGGTGTGGTGCGTCAATACTTTAGTATTGTGTCATCCTACTTGCATGGAGTTTTCGAAAGTGCAGTGGGTTTACCACATTAATGTTTTGTGTGCATGCTGACGCACTTTTTACGCAACACCAACATGTTAACAGTCACTTGAAGTACAGATCAGTGGGAACGGGAACAGAGTGAAAGTGTTCTTGCATGTGGTTGTCGCAAAAGTATACTGACCTCGGTCTAGTGAATGCTGTGTGTCTGAGCTCGTGGTCTCACTCCGAGACAGGGCTGTGGTAATAGCTAGCTGGGCTGGTATCGCATTCGGTGCTGTGCATTGATAAAACTGTTGCGTACCACATCCGTGCAGAATATTTCCCGAGAGTTATGTTCCTGGGCTCTCTTTCCGCGGCAATTCACAGGTTGCTCTGTGCCATCACTCAACCGCATAATACAGGTATTTAGCGAGTTAGGCATGGCCAGAGGTGCCCCTCTTGGGCTGATACTAGCAACCACTATTCGAGAGGAAGACGACTAAGTCGTTACGGTGCTTCTGATCTGTTCCGGCTGCTTGCAGATGTCGTCGCTGCCAGTGTTGTCACTTGCAGCGGTCCGAACTGGTCGTGAAATTGATGTAAAATTAAGGGTAGGCGAGGGCCTTTGGCGCAGTATTGTGTGAGTATATGATGCGCCAGGAAAACCCGAATCATCGGCATCATCAAGAGGACTACACAATTTGTTGTCTAGATCGTCAAAACTGGTGTCCCGCTACATAAGACCGAGCAACGTGCTGCCAACCGAGGCATGCACACTGGTCCGTGCGTCACCCCCCCCCCACACACACACACACACATATACGCTCTCAAACTTCGCATGGGTACGCTCTCAAAAGTCTCATCAGCGTCCGACAACGAACCGTTTTTGTGTTCTTCCGCTGAAGAGACTAGTTGCAGCAGCAAGGCTTTACGAACTGGCAAGCTCGGTATAGGCTTTCAAAGAACAGTGGTGACTTGTTCCATTCGGCATGGGGAGTGACGAAAACGAGTTATCCACCAGCTAAGTGCTTTGCCGGAGTTCATTCCATTGGGTGTCGACTATCGTTCACAGCTAATCGGCGTTCGGGTCTTGCGCTAACTTTTTCTTCCCCATATATGCCTAACAGGCGAATACACGATGTTGCGTGCGCCCTCAAGTGAGCCCCGCAAGGCACTGTGGGTATGTTCATGGGCAGAGATCGGCGTCCGCTTGCCGTAGTCGGCCACGCTGACGTGATCACAAGCGTCCATTGCAACTGTCGCCTGACCCAATGGGCAGATTCTCTCCCTCTGATATCGCTCATACCTTGCCCGGCCGCTCGCGCTGTTGCTACATGTAAAATCGTGTATTATATTCGAATCAGGACTCCTTGCAGGCCACTGAGCTAATGCTAAGGTCGTCGGGGCTCTTTCGCATTGTTCATGCCACGTGTACTGTGCTCCGGCTGTGTTGGAGAATCAAACAACCGCTCGGTAAGGGCTCGTCGACTTCACACAGAAATTGAACGTCTTCCACGATCTCGTTCTAAGTGGCGCCGTTGTTCCGGCCCTGCACACGAAGAAGCGGCCCTAGCCCGTGGATAGAGATGGCGGCACACACACCGACGGAGTGTCGTCCGCTGTCGAACACCCTATGGACTCGCGCTGACATGGACATAGGAACAGCACAGAAGTATTGTCGAATGTCACGTAATCTTACGTGGAATATCACATATGTTTGTCATTTGCGACGTTAATGTACCTGTGCCGAGAAAGCATTCAGATGCATCGCCAGACGGATCGGGAAGGCTTCAGTGCTTAAAACATGACAAGAACGTTGACTCATCGGTGAAGATCACGCTGGCCACCCCTGCACAATCCAGTAGTGGTGGTGCTGTCGAAGGGGACCCTTGCTGCTCCGTGCTCGTCTGTGGGGCCCGTCGTCAGAGCTGCCGAACTGTGCAGCCCTGCTGTCGTAGACTCATCCCGATGGTGAAGACCATTAGACCCCCTCCATTGTATTAGACCGGCCTGTAGACCCCCTCGTGACGGCGACGGCATCCACAAGGTGATCAGCATGCTGGTAGCAACGGTTTCTTGGTCTCATACACGTGTGGTACCAGAAAATGGTGGCCCACAAAGGACCAAACTTGATCCGGTATTCCTCACTAAATGTCTGCATTACGCAGTTGACTGCCGATTCTGATCATCCTGTCTGATAGTAAGGCAATCTGCCACTGGAAAAAGCTACGTTGTGAAACCCGATAATTCTTAGTTTCATAACTGACTCGTGGAAGCATCTTCGGCAGCGCCAAAAAGAATGAGAAAGTGGAAACTGTATCGCGTATCCCTGCATATATGAAGACCTGAGCCATTTCTCATTTTAATATCACTACGCGATAGAATGCTATCTACGTAAACGACGTACACCTTTGTCTTATTGACCTATATCACTGTGACAGATGAGGGTGACATGTGCCACTCACTCTCAGAAAAAAAGGGTGGAGCCATTATACCTTTTAGGAGGTAACCGGTTTGTCGCATATGTTATGCCAAAAGGTTGCACATTACACCCAGTTGTGGCCTACGCCAAGGGAATAACGTTACTACTGGCAGAAGGTAACTATGCCTCCTCTAGGGACGAAAGTGCCGAGCTGAAAAAAATTTTGCGGAACACTGCACGTGTGTATTTCTTCCAAAGAATGACGCGACAGCAGCGAATGGGACTGGTCGAACTTGCAGACATGTGACTAAACCACAGTTACCAAGGCACCCATCTGTAAGTCTGTCCAGTCCCATTTGCTGTTAGCGTGTCACTTTTAGGAAGGAATACACTGGTGCAGTGTAGCGTGAACTTTGGTCCAGCACTGTACTTCTATGAATGCCTCTAGCATTAGGCAATCGGTACTATTCACATTAATGTCACCTGACTACACAATACGTCATCTAGCACAGCATTAGGATACAGACAGACAGAAATGTGTTCGATGACAAACTCTTTGTCATGTTGTGGATAATGTAGATCAACAGAAGAATAAGTGGGACACAAAAAATAACTGAAAATTATGTTAACTAGTCACAATAGAGTTCAACAAAGAAAGCGTTGTCTGCCTAAACGTTTTCTGCACGGCAGATTTATCTGGAAGTAAGAACTAAAATGTTGGCCTTCGGTGAGGTAAGAATTACCATGATCCCTATACTACTGCAGACCATACCAACAGTAGCGCATGAAACATACAGGAATTACAAAGATCAAATCAAAAACATACCTGTAGGGAGGGCACGTGCACGACAGATTTATCTGGAAGTAAGAACAAAGATGTTGGCCTTGGGTGAGGTAAGAATTACCATGATCCCTATACTACTGCAGACCATACTAACAGTAGCGCATAAAACATACAGGAATGACAAATGTCAAATCAAAAACATACCAGCAGGGAGGGCATGTGCACGCCTGATTTATCTGGAAGTAAGAGCAAAAATATTGAGCGCGAGTTAGGTAAGAATTTACACGATGCCGACACTACTGCAGACCACGTCAACATTGGCGCATGAAACATACAGGAATGCCGTTATATATATACAGGGTGTTTGCTCTAACGTGTCCAGAAATTATAGTTAAAGCGAGCGATAAAAGAAAAGCAAGGGATACTTTTCTGCTACTCGATTAAGAAAGGGCACCGCGTCACTAGTAGTCTGTTTCTTAGTCAAGTAGCTGAAAAGTAGCGCTCTTTTCCCTTTTATCGCTCGCTTTAAATAAAATTGCTGGACATGTTAGAGCAAATACCCTGTTTAGTATCAGAACAACAGCGACACGTGCTGAAAACATCTTGCAAACCAGCAAAATATGCTGTTGTGCACACGACGGTCCTTGAACGTTAGCTTTAAGACCCTGGAAGAAAGACACATGATCTGAGACCGATATATATATACACGTGATGATTTAGATGAGATTCGGAATTAGCTTACTGAGAAAAAGACAAAGACCGTGCCGCTGTTGTAGGAATGACGCTGTTTGAATTTAACCCTGTGGGCTCTAGAAGAAGAACATCTCATTTGTACGCGAAGCACCACAGGCGAGGGGTTTAGGTTTACCTTACCCCCCCCCCCCCCCAAAACAGAAAAAGTGCTGCTGTTGTACACATGTCACTGCTTCGATGTGCTGCTTTAACACGGTTTTAATACTGTGGATGAAGGACACATTATTTGTGGCTGAAACACAAGAGGTGAACCAATATTAAAACTTATCTTACTCAAAACACACAGAATGGCTGCTGTACATGTGATGTTACTTCAATGAAGATTCTGAACGAATGGAGTAAGAACACTTCGTATGGCATGCGCAAGCGATTCAAATATACCTATTTGAAAACTGACGAAAGCATAGGACCAAGCCTCCAACTTTCTGGGAACAGATCGGTCTACGTTTGTGGACTTGATATACTGTTGAACTGCAAATATTAGTGCAAATACGGTACCGTCTCATACAACCGTGAAACATGACAGCATATGACATTTTCCTAGTCCAGTGTGCATGCGTCCATTGTGGTCAACACATCCAACAAGGCACAAGGACAGTTTCAATCTGCAAATCTCACAAATCGCAAGAGCCAAGGAAACTTAAGAGCATAAATATGTGGACGAACAGATCAGACATCTCTGCAAGTGCACTTACACGCTCTCACGCCAATACGCTGAGCTCTGTAATGAAAAAAAGGACCATCCCATACCGTGAACATTTCACAACCATAGTACAATAATATCTGCACACCCGTTGAGTTCGTCGCCGGTGCTTCAGCCCAACGACTGTTTACTTTCCGCGCCGCGGGGCCGATTTTGCTGCTACCTTGCCTAATCCTGTAATGAAAGAGCTTTAGTTGTTAGACTGTTTGATTCACAAGCTGAGCCTCTAAATAAACTGTAATGTAAGAACATAGACACTTACCTGACATAAATCAGCCATCTTGATTTGAAAGCGTTACTACGAGTCTCGGCTGCAGAGACGCACGTACAGACCGCGATGTTGCGCTCCGTTCCGCGTCGTTTTGCGTCGTTATATCCGTCTATAGGTAAACACCCGTTACGATTACGGCATTTTATTACAATGTGGAGAAGAATGTCATCCATTGCCACTCAGCAAATCTCCAAACAGTTCTGAGTTGTCCGCTTCTCGATGCAGCCCTCTTCTTCACCTGCTTCACCACCTGCTTCACAAAGCTTACAGCTCCCTGCTGTTGTGGTGGCGACTTGACCTGTTACACGCTTTTCGATCTTAGCCACTAGAGCGCATGTCTGCTAGGCCGGTAACGACCAGAGTTACCACCTTTTCATATCATTCTTTTCTGAAAGTGTATAGCCCCGTTGCAACTCAAGCAGCACAGCCGACTGGGGAAAGCTAGGCGTCGCAGCGGGACCACTCGCTTAGCTACCATCAGGACTACACCTTGTACTATCTGCTGGGTAAAGTGTTGTGTACTTCTGATACCTCCCCACCCTCCAAAGTCCAAATAAAGTTGTTGTTGTTGTACTTCAGATATATTTTTGAAACGTACTCAGGTAACATCTTTTACCGGGCCGTTTATCATAATTTTGCTCAAGGTTTTCGAGTTAGGCTCCTTTTTTAGTGCGCTAATTTTACTGCCTGTTACATTGAGTCAGCATCGCAGTTATGTGTTCGCTGCACATTTTTGCGGTTAGCATTTATAATTTATTTTACGATGTGTGCATAACAGTGCCTCAATAAAACATCTTTTAATCAAAAATTATTCCTATAGTTGTGCCTGTCATCCTTCAAATACTACAGACACACATAATTAATGATGCAGAAATGCGTTAGCATTAAGCCGACCCACCCACTGCCACCCTCCACCCGTAGCTAACACTAATTGTTACCAGTTACACAGCCACAACAGCGGCGCAACCCTTCTTCCACGCCGGCGGCGTATTTTGAAATGCTGCTTAAGATATCCGCTTTTCCTTCCTCTTGTTCGCCCGCTTTCGCCGCCGAGCAACGGCATCCGCTGCCTGACGTTGCTTGCGTTGTTCCTCAATTTCGACAGCTCGTCGCCTTCGCTTCGAATTCGTCTTCTTTTGGCGTCTACTTGTCACTCGCACTCGGTTCATACTCGGTTCATTGTGTACTTGAATTCAGCTCATACGAACCTTCCACATCCGGAGGTTGCGGGTGCGCAACATACACAGGAACATCTGCCCGCTGGGGCATTCCATCACCGCGGGTCAGGACTGATGTAGAGGAACACCATCTCCTCTACATTTGACCTGCTGGTTCGTCATATTGGCGACCCAAACAAAGAACACCATGTTCGGCATAATTTGACCCCCTCCACCATCATTATTAAAATTTGACGTCTATTACGGCACCTTGCTGAGCATGAAGGCCTCGAATAAGTCATCCAACCCAACGACGCCCTACGCCCTCGCAACGACCCGGCAATTCACACGCGACAACCCCTCGAGCTCATCGCCCCCGTACCGTCTCGTTACCATCGCTGTGTCTGTCTCGAGTCGACTCGACTCCTATCCGACACCGACTACTTCAAACCGGCTCATTCACACGCCTCAACGTCGGCACATTTCCGGGGGCTGTCTGAACACGAGAAGACGGCCGCTGTATACTGTATCCGCACTACTACCGCCATCGACAGAACACCCGGAATCGCGGCGCGATTTTAAACTGCACCCCAGCCAGTTCGACTCTGGCTACCAACCAGAACGGTTGTGTGCGTGATTATTCTAGTTGAGCCAACATCTGGTCATCGGGGGACCAGACGTTCCATTTACCTCGCCCTTCTACAGTGATGTCTCACCCTTCAGTTCCGCCCGTATCGCAATTTCAGCTCACTCCAGTTGCTGTCAAGCTGCCTCCTTTCTGGGACAGGAACACGGCAGTCTGGTTTGACCAAGCTGAAGCCCAGTTTCACTTGTCTGGCGTTACATCCCAGCTGACTAGGTTCTACCACGTAATTTCCGCCCTGTCCCCCACCGCCACCGACGAGGTTTATGATCTCATAACCACCCCGCCTCCGGCAAATCCATACGATCAACTCAAGTCAGCCTTGCTGAAACGCACATCGTCTTCCGACCGCGACCGACTACACCAGCTTCTCTCCGCCGAAGAACTAGGCGAGCGGCGCCCCACCCAGCTACTTCGGCGCATGAAACAGCTCCTCGGAAGGGATGCGCCCGGCAGCATTGGCGACTTATCTTCCACCAGCGATAGATTTCTCAGGCAGCTCTTTCTCCAGCGCCTTCCCCGCCACGTACAGATGGTGGGCATTTTCCTGCGGCCTCACTCATCCTCACCTCACGAAGCACGTACTTTATCAGCCTCACTCACCCTCACCAAATTTTCCTCACCCGTAACTTAACCTCAGTCGCCCTCACCCTC
This sequence comes from Ornithodoros turicata, assembly GCF_037126465.1. Classification (NCBI taxonomy): domain Eukaryota; kingdom Metazoa; phylum Arthropoda; class Arachnida; order Ixodida; family Argasidae; genus Ornithodoros; species Ornithodoros turicata. Next base: position 869,867 of record NW_026999361.1, read on the forward strand.
ACATTCCATTTCAAATATTTCCCTCACGAACCTCACTTCAGGGCATTGGGATCCCGAATGGCCTCACCATCCTCATCCTCACATGCCTTCACCTCATGAGGCTATTCGCGACCCTCATGGCCTCACGTATCTTCACCTCATGAGGTTCCTCATCCTCACTTGTCCTCACCTCATGAGGACTCTCATGGCCTCAGGAGTCCTTATCCTCACGTGCCCTCACCTCATGAGGGCCCTCATGTCCTCACGGCGCCTCACGTATGAGGACCCACATGGCCTCATGTGTCTTCAAGTCACTCGGAACTTTCCGTCGGCGTTTATCTACTGTGTCGGTAGTTGGTACTAATGATACTGCGCGGCATTAAACTGTTTACAGGGTTTCGTGCTGTGCTTGGATAAATGTGCTGACAGTTGTTACTGTCACAGTGAGGTTTAACGTTAGTGTTTGGCATCAGTAAAGTGGAACCAGAAATACTACAGTGCAGGTGTACCGTTACGGAAATGATCGGGTGGTGGCGGGGAATAGTGCTTGAAGAGATCCTGTACTGGATTCTCACAACCGTATGACGCTGCTGCCAGAATCGGAGGATACGCTCACAGCTGAAGTGTTTGGGCACAACGATGGTGCTTAATCGCACCTGCAATCAGGTCGTGCCTTTTGTTGTTTTTTCTTCTCCTTCTTTTACATTTCAAAGGCGCGCTACAGTCACGGGGATTCCAGTTTTCCTGGCTTCGTTTTGAGGTGACAAAGAAAGATTTTGAAAATTCTTACAACTCCATGATGAAAACCCCGAGACTGGGGAAGAGACGAAAAACAGACGACGCACACAAACTCTCAATTTCAACGTCTGTTTTTCGTCTCTTCCGCAGTCTCGGGTTTTTCATCATAGATCTTTTTGATTGTTATTTGTTTGTTTGTTTATTTGTTCAGCTTCGTTAGTTCCTTCCTTAGTACATACTTCATTATTGCTGTTGCACAGACTTTGGGCAGCCCGGTAAAGGCTGCTTTATATTCAGCTTTATGATGTTAAGAACAAGAGCTGTCAAAATAAAAAGAAAGCCTCGTTACATTCCTAGCAGCGGTAACATTTGTTTAAAAAGAAAATACAAAAACACAGCACATGGCACCTTTGGCACGACACAGCACGCTTGTGTCCAGTTGCAATCATTCGTAATTAGCGGTGGAGGGGCAGCTGCACGCGCTTTCGAAAACGCGGTACAGAGCCTCTCCAAACGAGGCTGCTATTCCAGTAAACAGGCAGAATCCACAAGAATCCACAAGAGGTAGTGTGGCGCTCAAAACACGACTTCGAAATCGTGTTCCCTATTCTCGGGGTTTTATCTTATGCAACAACATAACGTGACCGCCTAAGAGAGTCATGACTTATCTGTAAGGTCACTAATGAAAAAAGTCGCATGCCCCTTTGAAGTGAGATTCTTCATGGTAGCCTTCATACAGGGTGGTCCACCAACCCTGATAGAAATTCATAGTAAAAAAACGTAGGCCCTGGAGAGACATGCGATGAAGGGATTTTTTTCTGCCAGTAACTTTTGTCACATATTTGTAATATTTTTATTTCATTTCAATTGACGGAAAGTTAATTTCTTGAATTGAACTCCGAAATTTCCCAAGGCAATCTAACGTATTCTTTGTGTAAATGGGTTCACAAATCAACACACTTCCTGTGCACTTTGATTTATCATTAGCTTATCATTATCTTTGTGTTATCATTAGCGTAAAAGCGTTCGAAGCGTTCGCCATCTGCTGCAATGCACAGGTGGGCTTTCCGAATTGTATCTTCCACGGCCCTTTTTATTTCGGATATGGAAAGCGACGAGCAGAAAGCAGTGATTTTCCCCTGCTGGTCAGCCGGCGATCGTGGTTCGCTTTTGTATACTTCGTCTTTGATGCGACCCCAGAGGTAAAAGTCCATCGGCGTTAAGTCAGGAGACCTGGCGGGCCATGACACTGGACCAAATCGGCCAGCCCACTTCTCCCGGAACATGTGACGGAGCAGCTGTACTGCACGCCGCGCGCTGTGAGGTGGAGCCCCATCGTGCTGAAACCACACGCGGGTCTGTTCAGCAAGAGGCAGGTCATCAATAAAGCTGAACACGGCATCTAAAATTTCGCTACAGTAGCGGTTGGCATTTAGGGGTCCCGCGAAAAAGATTGGCCCAATAATGGCTCCGTTATAAATCCCGGCTCATACATTAAATCCCCACTCGTACTGATGCTTGCAGTCCCATAGCCAGTGTGGGTTTGTTTGGCTCCAATAATGCGCGTGTGTCGATTCACTTGAGCGCTATGGCAGAAGTGGGCCTCATCAGCCGAAATAACCCTGTTCACAAAGTTTCTGCTTTCCTGGGTCCGACATCGGATCCAGTTACAGAAATCCAGCCGTTTCTGGTTGTCGCCCGGCTGGAAATGTTGATGAAGGCTCACGTGGTATGGGTGGGGTTTGTGCTTGTGTAGTATCCTCAGCACACTTCACTTTGATGTCTGTACTCACTTTGCCAGGGTGCGCAGACTTTACGTGGAGATCATCTCCTACTTCTTTCAGGGCCTGGTCTGTTTGTGTCGACTCACTGGCAGAGATTGGGTGTGACCGGCTCTGGGTACCGGAATGGAAACTTCCTGTTGTGGACAGTCTCAGAAATGCACGCCTTATGGTACAAGAGCTCACCACCCTAGTTCCTGGAAGCATTTCGCTGTATTTGAGGACTGCTCTGTCAGAGTCCATACCTGCAGCCCCCAGAGCAATGATCATCCTTGTTTTTTCTTGGTTGGAATACACGGTGCTTGCCATCGCTGCCGTTTACTTGTTCACTGCATTCACTGAGACCGGAGTGCAAAACGGTCCAAAAATGTATTTCCTTCCCTACCTGCCAACACGTCGGGTGACCTCATTTTTGATAAGATAGCTCTGATTCCCGCCTTCACCGCGGGTGGTTGTTCCGTGGGTAAGGCTTGTAACCCTTTCCCCCCTCGTGTGGCGTGTCAATGTAACCTGCTTTCTTCGCAGCTTTGCTGTCAAACTTAGAGCGGTCAAAAAAGAGGCGGAGCCCAGGGCTCATCTCCACGAATTTTCGACGAATTTATTTCGGCAATTGCCATTGCATTGCGAGTGGGATTATGTACTATACTGAAAAAAATGACCACGGGGAACCCATTTCCGCAAACAAAACGTCAGGTTGCCTTGGAAAATTTTGGAGTTCAATTCAAGATATTAACATTCCGTCAATTAAAATGAAATAAAAATGTTACCAATATGTGATAAAAGTTATTGGCAGAAAAAAAATCCCTTGACCGCATGTCCCTCCGGGGCCAACGTCTTTTACTATGAATTTCTATCATGGTTGGTCGACCACCCTGTATATGGAGGAATGAAACCTAAGAACGGAACATGGCGATCCTCGAAGATCTTCGAATTTCCATTGGCCCTTCGCGCAGAGTGATTTCATCTGACGCACACCTTCTCCAAGCGAGGGGGTACAGTGGCTTCCCCCTCATCCGTGAGGTTCCTCACGAAAGGCCTCACGGCCTCATCCGTGAGATTCCTCACAAAGGGCCTCACGGCCTCAACCGTGAGGTTCCTCACAAAGGGCCTCACGGCCTCATCTGTGAGGCTCCTCACGGAATACGTTTTATTCTCGCGTATTGATGGCCATGAGGGCCCTCACGGTGGACCTCATGAGGGACAATGCCTCACGACTGTCCTCATGAGGAACTTTCAGCGTGGTCTGGCCCCACTCACCCTCACCTCATCGTCGTGAGGTGAGGGTGAGGCGTCCTCATGAGGGTCCTCATGAGTGAGGCCGCCCAGCTATGACAGATGGTGTTAGCTACTGCGGCGAACCTCAGCTTGCACGAGTTGGCTGCACTTGCCGATGCGTTCATGGAGGTAGCGTCTGCCTCTCCACAAGTTGACGTCATTGAGCGACCAGCACTGCTGCCTTCCCCGTCCGACATTCCTCGACAATCACTGGCTCCGCGAATTGACGAGCATGATATTACGCAGCAGCTCACCCACCTTACCCAACTCGTCGCGGCCCTTGCCACCCGTTCCCGCTCCCCAAGCCCTCGCCGCCAACGTCACCGTAGCCCCAGACCTCGTTCTGGGTTCCGCTCCCCTCGCCACTCGCGATCACCCAGCAACAATACCGACGGGGTTTGCTGGTACCATCGCCGCTTCGGCGCAGACGCCTTCCACTGTCTTCAGCCATGTACCTGGACCGCGTCCTAGAGAAACTCCCTGGCCCACCACTAGTGGCGGCTTGTGGACACGGCCTCGAAGACAGCCGCCTGTTTTACATTGTTGACCGCGTATCTGGGATGCGGTTCCTGATCGACAAAGGTGCCGAGGTCAGCGTCATCCCCGCTCCCCGTTCTTACCGCGGATCTCGAGAGCACTGTTTCACCGTCAAAGCCGCCAACGCGTCAACAATCCCAGTCTACGGCCAGCAGTCACTTACTCGAAGCATCGGCCTCTGGCGAGATTTCTGCTGGCTTTTCTTCGAGGCCGACGTTACCCAGGCCATCCTCGGCGCTGGCTTTTTGAGGCACTACAAAATCCTTGTTCATGTGTCCCGGAAGCGCCTCAGAGACAGCACCACATCTCTCACTATCCACGCTCTTCAAGCTCTGCCCCTCGTACTGCTGGGCATCCGAACATCCTTCAAGCCCGACCTCGGCTGCACCACTGGAGATCTTGTTTATGGTGCCCCCTACGCCTTCCCGGTGACCTCCTTGAAACTCGGCTACCCTGCCGCTCCCGGCTCCCGCCGACTACTTGTCCCGGCTCCGGCACACCATGGACGCTCTCCGCCCAACCCCTCCCCGTTCCAGTCGCGTCTCCAACGCCTTCCAACACCCCGACCTTGACCGCTGCTTGCACGTCTTCGTCCGATGCGACGGTGTCAAAAAACCGTTGCAGCCACCTTACTCCGGGCCCTAACCCGTCATACGGAGAACCCCAGCCTACTTCATGCTTCTCGTCAACGGCAGGGAAGACACCGTTTCCCTCCACCGTCTAAAACCTGCCTTCATCGATGCCTCCACTTTGCCGGCCGTCGCATCGCTTGGTCCCTCCCTCCCGCTTCCCACCAGTCAGCCTGGAGACCCGTCGCCAGCCCATTCGAGCCCTTCCCGTCCACATGTAACATCGTCAAAGCGCCTAGTCACCAGCCGTCGCTTTACGGCGACTCCCTAGAAGGGGGGCAGCTGTAGCCGCACCACTACTGCCATCGACAGCGGACCCGGAATCGCGGCGCGCGATATTAAACTGCAGGCACCCCTCGGGCACCCCGTTGCTCACCAACTGTGATGCTTCGCCAACGTGTGCCTGTCCTGAACCTGCTCAACCGTGCACATGATCCACGAGTTGCCCTCACTGTTCTCCTCCAGTGACGTCATGGTTTCCTTATGCTTTCTCGACGCCGCGCGCCTGAGGGTGGTTGTAGACCGCAGACAACGACGAGGATGGACACAGGCTCCTGGAGCACATGCTCCTCAGTTCTAACGGCATCGTCCTAGCCTGAGGCCACGAATGTCTTCCCGCTGGGACATTCCATCAGTGCCGGTCAGGACTCCTCTAAAGTAACAACGTCCCCTCTATACGTACGTAGGACCGCTGTTGGAAGGCGAGGCGCACCTAATTGGACAGGATTTTCCGCCGTTGTCGATCCGCGCGACTGCCAGCTGGCCGTGCTGATAGGCAACGACAATGGAGTTAGTCTAGCCTTCCCGCAAACTGGCATAGAATGACCGAGAGCGTTACTGGTCCGGCTAATCACATAACAAGACCCCGTCGCGGTGTGGGACCACGAGTCATGAGGGCCTCAGTATTCACTAAACCGAGATTAGTATACGTTTCCGCTGACCAGAAAATTCAACTCTTCTACTGTGTTATCTTGTTGCAAGTTGTAAGCTTTGCAACATTTGTTTACATGTTGATGTTGCTAAAAAATACGTGACTATGCACACATCTATTAGGTAAATCAGCTGTACGTCGCAGAACTGCGTAGGAAAGATAACGTGAGATGTGACACAGTGCAAGTAGCTTCTGTTCCTTTCCTTCATGAAGACACTCATTTATAAATATAATTCAGGGCAGTTACGTCGAGACAACGGTGCCGGCACAGCCGCGGTACTGTGCTTGTGGAGGATTTTACAGCGTGCGGTGGCGTCGGGCAGGTCGCTGTACAGGTCGCTGATCGCCACAGGTGGGCAACAAGGGCAGGGAGTAACAACCGGACAACTTCATAGCCACATAACAGTGCACTGCATTTTCTCATGCGAGGTCAGTGCACGAATTGCGACCAATGAGTGGCGGACGCTGACCGCCGGCCATCGTGCTTGCAACAGGTCCCTCCGTTCCCTCACATGGAGGCGACTTTGCGTACGCGAAGTTCTCCACCAAGTTCTACACCAATATTTTAATTGTCAACCAAACTCTTCGCTCCCAGATGTTTTAGTACACACAATACAGAAGAGCATCGGATTTGTAGAACTTTCAACTGTGGTACATTAGTGTCACTCTTCCCTGTAGTATTTTACCTCATGAAGATACGACTCAGCGGGCGTGTGAACGGTGTGTTGTTACACTGAAACTCACTCATCGCTCATACGGCATGTCCTAATCCACAAGGACACTTAAAGACAATATAACGTCTGAGTGATGTCTACACTAGGATGCAATTGCTGCACACCAGTGATTTCCCCAGAAATGCATTGCTGGGGGGGGGGGGGGGGGGGTGCCGAGCTTTCAATGGGGGGGGGGGGTATGTTTGGTCAAGGTTCCGCTTACGGAATTTTTCTTAGACACGGAAAGAATCGTGGCACAATGGCGACATCTGCACAGGTTTCCCGTTTTATTTGTACATGTTAGAATACAGTACATTAGAATACAGATTCATCATGAACGGCATTTCAACATTAAGATGCATAATGACACGACCGACAAAGAAGAAAGACTAGCACCTTGTCTCACGAAGCTCAATGAACACCTAGCAACCAACGGTGAAAACCTTAGACGAAAAAAGCAGTATACCTCGCTTGATTGAGTTGGGCGCAAATGGTTCTTCATGATCCACATTGAGTTTGCGGGCCTGCACGCATTTTTGCTCGTATATGCGCGCAATATATGCATATTGAACAGTCATTTTCAAATGATTTTAGAGAAATGCATGCTACGATCATCTGCATGGCTGTGGTCCTACAGCCCAAGTTTGACAGTACATGATGTAATTCGCTGCGCCGGACTCACTACCAGCTAGAACGTGCTGGTGGCCGAGTTGGTTGGGGTCACCTGAGAAATTTCAGGGGGGGGGGGGGTGTTGCAAAAATGCAGGGAGGGTGTACCCCCCCCCCCCCCCTGAGGGGGCTGTAGGGAAATCCCTGCTGCACACAAATGGGATTGGGGAATAAGCTGACCAACTACAGCGCTGTGGAGGATGCGCATATTTCAGTTACGCGGCATACTTGGCAGCAGCAGCTCGTTTGAGGACGCAAATTTTTAAACGTGCTATCTGTATATTCCAGGTCGACTTTGCACTTTATCTTTAACACGTGTTCACATCGTCTCCACCGCTCAGACTTGCGCTGAGCGCATCGGAAGTCGCCGTGGGCATCAACCTGTTTCGACAACTGGATTCTTCTGCGAGCACACCATTGGCTATCTGAAAACCATACACCTACAAAAGCGACCCACACACTTGGACGATCTTCACTTGGCAGCAGCAGCTCGTTTGAGGACGCAAATTGTTAAACGTGCTATCTGTATATTCCAGGTCGACTTTGCACTTTATCTTTAACACGTGTTCACATCGTCTCCACCGCTCAGACTTGCGCTGAGCGCATCGGAAGTCGCCGTGGGCATCAACCTGTTTCGACAACTGGATTCTTCTGCGAGCACACCATTGGCTATCTGCAAACCATACACCTACAAAAGCGACCCACACACTTGAACGATCCTCACTTGGCAGCAGCAGCTCGTTTGAGGACGCAAATTGTTAAACGTGCTATCTGTATATTCCAGGTCAGTTAATTTCCTTTCTGTATATTCTATACGTTTGTGCTGCTGCTACTAAGTGTGAGTCGGTTGACATAAGAGTGACTGCATGATGACGAGAGAAGTAACGAAGTTAACCGATGAGATCAAGAAAGAATTACGGTCTGAATGGAAAAATTTCCAGGACTCATTTCAGAAAGACATCCGAAAAGAACCAGCTGAATTTCATTCTACCATGGTTTCTTCAACAAAACATTTGAAGAAGTTGTCAAGAAAATGGACAAAATCATAACTGAGAACGCTCAACTCAGAGAACAAAATAAAATGCTGAACGAAACCTGTGATTCCCTCAAAAAACAAGTAAAAGAAAACACGAAAAAAATCACGGATCTTGAACAATATAGCCGACGCTCTAACCTTGAAATAAATGGCATTCCTTTGGAGGCAAATCAAAACCCTATCGACATTGTAAGGTTGATCGGAGACAAGATCTCAGAGCCCTTGTCACGGGAAGACATTCTAGCATGCCACCGTGTTCCGAGCGTAAAAAATGTAGGCGGGAGCAACATTGTCGTTCAGTTTACTCGAAGGGACAAACGCGACGAGTTCCTGTACAAGGCAAGGAGGATACGGCTAACAACTGTAGAACTTGGTCATAGTGTACGACATCCTGTGTTCATAAATGAGCATTTATGTCCAACCTTGAAAAAGCTGTTGGGCCAAACTGTCGCAAAGAAGAAGGAAATCAACTGGAAATATGTTTGGAGCCGGGAAGGCAAAATATTTGCCCGAAAGGAGGGCGGATCCCCCGTAATACAAATAAGGGACGAACTGGATCTTGCTAGAGTCTGTTAGCATGTCTCTGTGATACCTGCGTTTTTCTGTAACCATGACACGGCTTGTGCCACCTGCCCGCCTTTCTTATCTTCTGCAGAGCCTTAAAACTCCCTATCTAAACTGCCTCCATCTAAACGCCAGGTCTCTTTTAAACAAGAAAGATGATTTAGATTGCCTCTTTGACTACTTCCTAGACCAGCTAGATGTCATTATGTTCACAGAGGCCTGGTGTTCTGGTGAGGATCACTATCTCTTGCAAGGATACACCCTATTCCCTCTTAACAGGATCGGAAGGAAAGGAGGAGGTGTCGCAATTCTTGTCAGAAACTCGTTTCATTGCCAAATTGTTGATGACTTTACCTGTTCTACAAGCGATTTTGAAATATTGACAGTACAAAGTGACAAACATTTTTTCACAGTTACATATAGACCGCCGGATGGCCATGTTCAACCTATGTTAGATTTTCTTGAGCGACTGTTTTCCTTTGTGACTCACAGTAATTATACCCTCGTCATGGGAGGCGATTTCAACATTGACATGCTCACTAAAACCACTCATCAGTTACGCTTTCAAACACTTTTGGATGCAAATGGTTTCAGTAATCTCATTGAGATTGCTACCCGGGTCACCAGTGTCTCGGCGACATCACTAGACCTGTTCATTACAAATGAACTCGATCCCACAGCCTTTGTCATCAGCGCGGATATAAGCGATCATATGCCTATTTTTGTAGCAATACCGTCACTTAGCAAACGACCAAAGGTTCAGACACATGTGTCACACCGATCCATTCAGCAGTCGTCGCTTGAGGCATTTCGAAATGACCTGTTACTAACATCCTGGGAACACATTTTTAAAGAGAAGGATTCGGAGAGAGCGTATGAAAGCTTCCTTGATGAGTTTCGTAAACTATACGATAAGCATTTTCCGGTTAAGGTTCTCAGGGTTTCCACCAAAATTCGTAAACCTTGGGTAACGAAGGAACTGAGACAAATGTTAAATATTAGAAATAAGCTTTATAGAAAGTTCATAAAAAATAGGTCGCCCGAAGATCTAGTTATTTTTAAAAAAATACCGAAACATTGTAAACTCGAGGTTACGCCGCGCAAAAGAGCTGTACTACAATTCAGTTTTCGAGAATGTTTCTGCTAAGCCAAATATTGCATGGAAGCGTCTTAAGTCAATTTGCAGTCGGGAAAACAGCCCTGTCGAGGAGTTGGCCGTAGGTGGAACGGTTCTAACTGGTCATGGTTAGCTGGAGAGTTTAACACTTTTTTTGCATCCCTGTCAAACTTACACAATTCCACAGGTACAAGTTCACATTATCCTGGCATACACTCCGTTCCACGCCAAGACCACGGTTTCTTTCTGTTTCCAACAGATTCACAGGAGATCATTTCAATTTTTAAAAACCTCAAGAATACTAGTAGTTGTGATAAAGACGGGTTTCAGATCCGCCCAATTAAATTTGTTCTTGATATAATTGCTCCTGTATTAGCTTTTATTTTTAACGAAATAATTTATTCCGGTGTGTTTCCGAAGGACATGCAAATTGCAAAAGTGGTCGTTTTACATAAAGGTGGGGACCCTAATGTTCTCAGTAACTATAGGCCCATATCAATCCTACCAGTGTTTTCAAAGGGTTTAGAGAAATTAATCCATAGCCGTCTTTTATCATTTTTAACAAAGAACTCCATACTTTCCGATTCTCAGTATGGATTTGGAAAGCAACGCTCCGCAGAACTAGCTCTTCTATCCCAGAAAGAATATATCCTTTCCGGGTTCGAAGAAAAGCTCATTACTCTAGGTCTATTCATCGATTTCACCAAGGCTTTCGACTTACTGAATCACGGAGTTCTCCTCTTAAAGCTTGAGCACTACGGTATCCGCGGTGTTCCATTAAATTTAATACGCACTTATCTTCAGCATCGCAAACAGTTTGTTGATATTCAGGGGCAGTGTTCAATACACCACATCACAACCGGTGTACCACAAGGGAGATTCTTGGGCCACTGCTTTTCATTATCTATGTGAATGACATGTTTGCCTTATCAAACCACATTAAGATAGTAGCTTATGCTGATGACACCGCCCTATTCCTACAAGGAAAGTGTCTCACAGATTTAACAACAAAGATGAACAACTTCTTACCAACCTTCTACACCTGGTCTACTAAAAATTATTTGATAATTAACCCCCTTAAAACCAAGGCTGTTGTTTTCCACCCACCGCATAAGGCTATTTCCTGTTCCGAATCTATTGTTGTCGGTACAAGCACGATATCTTTTGTCAAGGAGGTCAAGTCACTGGACGTCTGGTTCACTGATACGATGTCGTGGGATAAGCACGTCGGTTACATCACTAACAAAATATCGCGCGTGATCGGCATTCTAGGTCGACACAGAAACGTCCTTCCAACTAAGGCAAAAGTCATGACCTATAACGCACTGGTTTACCCTCACCTCACATACTGTCACCTAGTTTGGGGAACCACAACGCAAACAAATCTTAAAAGGTTAGGTTTGTGTCAGAAGAAGGTACTTCGTCACATAGCAAACGTTCCCTTTTTACATCCAACAGGATCCCTCTTCGCGAAATTTAGCATTATCAGAATTATGGATCTCTATAAGTACCGTATGTCCATTACATATGCAAGTTCAGTAAAGCAAAATAATCACGTCTTTCTAGCCCTAGCGAATTTAACCATGAGATTAACCTCTTATTCACTACGCTACAATGAGCCCTACTTCACACCGTGTGCACGAACTAACTATGGCTCACAGTTGGTTTCATATAATCTTCCACGACATATTAATTCCCATATCCAAAACAGCATTAACATCAGCTGTCTTTCAATTCGCTCAATAAAGGCCATGTATGTTCACTAGGATAGTCATATTATTTCGTGTGTTCTTATAGCTTTTTTGTTCTATGCATCTTAATGCATTGTGTTCATTTACCATTGTCTAACTCCGTGATTCATCTGGTTTGCTATTTGTCATTGCTGTTCGCTTTGCATTGTCTGGTTTGCTGTTTTGTCATTGCTTTATCAGTCGAGTGTACAAAGGGGGTCAGACCTCGTCAAGCTGCAGTTTTTGCAGCTTTTTGTCTGTATCCCCCCACCAAGTGTCATTGGTGAAATAAATTATTAGTATTATTATATACTGACTAAGAAGAGTTCAAATATGTCAATTACGTCGCGAGGCAACCGCTCATGAGCGGCACAACAATGATCGGGTCTCTGGAATAACTTAGCCTACCTGTGGATTCTTTAACGTACGCCGAAATATCCGGGGGGGGGGGGGGCGCACGGCACACCACATTTAACGTCCCTCGCGGAAGACGACGTGTCTGAGAAACCTGTACCCTTACACCCTGGAAGACAGTTTCGCAGGCAAAGTCTGTAATTGTAGACATACACTCTAAATCCGGCACCCGATACGTACCGCATGAAAGAGGACCTGCACCTGGGCCAAGCGGTACACATGAGGTACAGTCCTCAACCAGCAGGTACAGTTTGCGATCACTGCGAAATTCAAGCGGTACAAGGGCTTCGAGACCCATCCGTACCGGCTAGGTACCTCTTAAGCGCGATCCAGCAGCTGTACCTCATGTGTACCGCGTGTTTCCGGCGCATGGGTACGAACGCCTTCTCACGATCTCCATGCGCAGCAAAAATATTTCGCGTGATTCCGAATATCAGTCAATATTCGGAATCAGTCAATAAATTCCCTTATGCAGTAGTGCCATAATGGGTCAGCACTATCATTCTATCAAAGAAGTGCAATAACTAGAACCCGTGACCGTGAAGGATCGCACGTTTGGCAAGAATGCGTTTCTCGCAACCGCTGGCAAATCAGTTTGCTTTGAAACGTCGGGGAGCGAGGACGAGTCTGCTCGGTCTTTGAAGAAACTCGTTCGACGCTCAAGATTGGAGTCATTTAAGGTGCGTATTATATCTATGAAGTAATTATTCGTCTGCACGACGCATTTTCGTTCATCTTCGCTCTGATTCCCAGTGGTCCTGATCACCGGCAGGCTTGACACAACGACTGACTGACGGAGACAACGAACTTTGCGCTCATACACGAACGTTGATGCGTGAATTAGAGAAGCCTAGATTGCACTTTATACCTGGATTACACAAGCAAGGAGGCATGTTCTTCAGGTAAGTTATTTCGGTTGTTGGATTTTTTTACATTGTATTTTCTCCAGGTTACGTCCAGGCGATTTCGTAAATGGGTGAGTCAATCATCTTCTCTGGTTGGTGCTACGTTCTGCGGAAGAAACGGAAGTTGGGGAAGAACAGCAATCCAAAGGTGTGAAAAAGATAAAGAAGCGTGACCACAGAGCAGCCGCAATAGTAAAGGAGAGATGCAGTGGGCTAGTTCCATCTCAAATCGAACAATCCGGTACACTTGATGTCTCGAATGAACGGGAAAAAAATATATGTTGAAGCCATCGGTGAGTTAGGAGAAATAAACGCTTTCCGAATTCTCTGCGGCGCGCGGTTCGGGAAATAGGAGAGGAGGAAAAAACTGCTTCTCATAAGGCGACGTCGTCGCGAGCGGGTTTGAGCGTTCGCTACAAGGCCATTTCTTCTCGCATTATAGTAATTTCTTGATCTGGCTTTAGACCAGTTAGGGCACAATAGGATCCTTCATTGGCAGTGCTGTACCGGTTTTTGTCTGTCTGCAAAAAATTATCAAAGTTGACTCAAAGTGCCGAAAAACACCATATTCACTGCAGCTTTGTGGGCGATGTACAAAACGGATAAAACTGAGCTTTCTGCCGTTTAATTTGTCATTGATACGGCTATCGAATGATGCATAATTTGTTCCTCTACTCTGTAAGGAACGTAAGCGATACCTCTTTTAGTAGCACCATACCACCGAAAAATGACGAATTTCGGAAGCCATTATCTAAAAAACCCCACCAAAAACTTGCCTCGAAAATTTTATATGTTGTAGGTAGTTCCTTAGACTATGCACAGAAGCAAGATCAAAATTCGGACTTGATCGGTAGGCGCACTGTGAATTTTTTGCCAACCCTATACGCGGAGCGCATTCAAGCGGAGGCAACGTGACCCGCGTGTTGCAAAATCGAATTTTCCAAAGGGACTTTCAACTTCTGTCTTCATATAAAAAGTAATTGCTGTCATTTGAAACCATTCTGAGGTTCCAAGGTTTCCTTTTCAAGGTTCCGAGCGTTTGCGTTCATAACAATGGTGTAATCGCTGAATCTAGATTGTGGAGCAACCAGATGCGCTCGCCTTTTTCGCGGGATGTCACACATGCATTGCAAGTGCTGGGAGCCCGGGAAGAACAGAATGATCTTACATCTTTGTAAGAGGCGTATCTGTTCAGGGTTATTCTAAACAAGCATATTTACTGTACGCATTATGGCAGCAGAGACGCAGTGACTTCCAGTATTCTTTGAAACTTTGCCTTTCCTACGGCCCCATGACCTCGGACGGGGGAAATTGCACTGAGGAAAATGTTGTTGTGTAGTGCCATACGCACACACTCAAGGCTAATTCATGGTGCCTTTTGTGAACCTTGCCGAAACAGCCCGACTGGCGCCGCTGTCCAATATGTTATTCGGTTCGACATGCTGCGACCATGGGAAGGTCCTGATCGCATTTACTCCCTGAAGACACCTTGCGCAAAGTTTCGCCTACACACAGAAGACGCTTCACTCACTTCTCGACTACAGAAGTGCATGGAGTGCCCTTATACAGAGTGTGCGACGACATCTGCATTACTGTAGTGTGTCGTCCTGCTTTCACACCTACCTCAATGGCCTCTTCGTTGTACAGTACTGATCGTGTGGATTTCGCTGACTACCGCCTCATACACAAGAAAAAAGTGCTATAGAAAAAAGGATTTTTGCTTTGCTTCGGAGATCGGCGTAGCTGCCATAAAGACTGTGGTTCCAGCAGATCAAGCCGAAGGCGTAACAGAAATGGGCCAGCTATGCAGAAGCTGCTTCAAGTACTCCACAGCAAAGGTGGCTGAATCACAACACGCAGCAATGTTGCCCACATTTGAAAGAAAATCTGAGAAGAACCTGCTATCAAAAGTAACGTTAAGGAGAGTGGCTTCCACAACGGCCTAAAGCAGTTCATGACACGAACACTCGCATCCACCCGGAATGCTCTGCATAAATTACGTAACCTTCTTACCTTCGTCACCTTGTCTTCTTCGCTGTCAAGTTCTTGTTATTCTGTGTACTGTAAATATGCTTCGATATGATCACCGTGGACAAATATACCTCTTATAAAGACGCAAAAGTATTCTAAAGCATTCTGTTCTTCGCGGGCTCCCAGCACTTGCAATGCATGTGTGTCATCCCGCAAAAAATGTGAGCACATATGGTTGCTCCACAATCTACATTCAGCGATTACAACACTATTATGAACGCAAGCGCTCAGAACGGTTTCAAATGATAGCAATTACTTTTTATGTGAAGACAGAAGTTGAAAGTCCCTTTGGAAAATTCAATTTTGCAACACGCGGGACACGGTGCCACGGCTTGAATGCGCTCCGCGTATAGGGCTGGCAAAAAATTCACAGTGCGCCTACCGATAAAGTCCGAATTTTGATTTTTCTTCTGTGTATAGTCTAAGGAACTACCTACAACATATAAAATTTTCGAGGCAAGTTTTTGGTGGGGTTTTTTAGATAAAGGCTTCCAAAGTTCGTCGTTTTTCGGTGGTATGGTGTTACTGAAAGAGGTATCGCTTACGTTCCTGACAGAGTAGAGCAACAAATTATACATCATTCGATAGCCACATGAATGACAAATTAAACGGCATAAAGCTCAATCTTGTCCGTTTTGTACATCGTCCGCAAAGTTGCAGTGAATATGGTGCTTTTCGGCACTTTGGGTGGACTTTGATATTTTTTTGTAGACAAACAAAAACGGACACAGTGCTGCCAACGCAGGATCCTATTGCGCCGTAAGTGGTCTAAAGCCAGATCAAGAAATTTCTATAATGCTACAAGAAATAGCCTTGTAGCGAACGCTCAAACCCGCGCGCGACGACATCGTCTTATGAGAGGCAGTTTTTTCCTCCTCTCCTACTTCCCGAACCGCGCAGCGCAGAGAATTCGGAAAGCGTTTATTTCTCCTAACTCACCGATGGCTTCAACATAATTTTTTTTCCCGTTCATTCGAGACATCAAGTGTACCGGATTGTTCGATTTGAGATGGAACTAGCCAGTGGTCAGCGTTCATCCATATACGTTGTGCCCTTGTGTTCGGCGTTTGTGCATCATGAGTCATGAGAATGAACGCTCGGGATGGACATGCATCACCCCTGAAATGGATGTAATTTTCGAATAAAGGTATTTGTTTGTGATATTTATCGTACAGCGTAGCTTCCTGGGGCTGTTAATATATCGAAGAAGGGGAGAACCACCCCGACGGGTAGGCCTAAATCGCTGCGCGCTATCCGTTACATGTACCGCATGTGAGGGCGCGTGTACCTCTTAAATTTAAGAGGTACATTTTTAAAAAAATGTACCTCTTGGCGAAGCGGTACTTAACCGTTACATATGCGTTACCTGGTATAGAGTGTAGTCTTTGCTTCCTGCTTTATTGTGAGTCGAATTAATTATCTATAAATTTAGTTATTTTCACTCATTTTATTCAAGGATCAAAGGTCATTTATTGAGACGGGAAAAGAGAAAAAGTTAATCGAGGCTGTTAAGGGCACTAAAATGCAAAAACAACTTGTTCTCAAGTGAAAGCCCGCCCTGTAGGAAAAACGTCTTGAGGTTAGCCCAGAAATCCTGAGGTTACCTAAGGATATCTTGAGGTTGTCTGAGGTTACCTCAGAGTTGTCAGAGTTAACCTCAGCCTGAGGTTACCTCAGAAAGTCAAACTGCCTGCGGTTCTTCTGAGGTTACCTCAAGAAATCCTGAGGCTCTACCTCAGGACCCCAGACCCGGCTGTGGTTCTTCTAAGGTTACCTCAAGAAATTCTGAGGTTCTGCCCCAGAACCCCAGATCTTTCTGTGGTTCTTTTAAGGTTCCGCCTCAAGACCTCAGACCAGGCCGTAGCTCTCCTGCGGTTACCCCGGCGAATCGAGATTCAACATAGGGCCTCAAACCTTGGTACACCTTACAGCCTTGGGAATTTCTGTGGGAATTTCTCAGGGGGCCTTTTCGTTAGAGAGGTGCACAAGGTGTTTTGGAGTAGAATTTAGTTTGATGACTCGTAATTTAATTATGTTACCTTCATTAAATTGGCAACGTGAATTAAGCTTACACCAAAACGTAACGCCGAAACGTTACATTTCATAAGTGTCATCCACATAAACCATTAGGAAGGCATCAAGTCAATTATATTCGGTTATAAATTAAAGCTCTGCCAGCACAAAGCGCCCACAACGAACGTTACACAAAAATCACAATGAAAGAATTGCTAAAGAGCAAGCGCGCTGGAGATTATAATTCATATTACTAAACCCCGAGGCTATGGAACTACGAAAACAGCCGGACACTATCCGCGTGCGTCTGTTTGCGTAGCTCCCTAGTCTCGAGGGTTTTGGTAATATGCAAACAGAAATCACATTACTCGTGTGAAAAATACACTACCGATTTTTGCATGACCAGTCATATGACACCACAATAAGGGCAATATAGGGTAAACGGTAGATTCTCACGTGTATTTCTATTAGAGGCTATAATGGATAGATAAAATTGCAAGCAGGTGTTGTTGCGATACTTTCTGCCTCTATGAGCTTCACCCAGGTTGGCGTACGCCACAATGAAATGTTGTGCAAAGAGTCTACAAAAGATGGAATATTTCGTTTCGTTCGATTCTCAAAAACAAGAAAGAAAACAACAACGCGGGAAACATGCGTCGGTGTTATTTTTACAGCTCCACTGAGTGGCTTCGCTCCAGCCACGCATCCCTATTTCTCCCTCTTTTTTTTCTTGGTCGGGGGCCGTACACTAAGTTCCCGCTTTTGTAACGCGTTCTCGGAATCGCTCCCCTCTGCTTGGTGCAGTTACGCGCCAGCTTACATGGAATGCGTGTGTATTTGCTTCGTCCTGTGTGCCGCTTATTAATAAGGTGTCATGATTACGTGACGTGTGTATACGTGAGTTTCTTGACGACATTCGAGTTGTTACTTCTGCGGACGACGTGAGGAATTTTTCTGAAGACAACGATCGCACAGATTTTCAATCGGCACACGGAATATCCAGTGCACGCTATTTTCCGGAAGGAAGTCGAGGAACCCCGTGGAAGCTTCTGTCTGGAAGGTACGCGAAGGAAATTTTCTTGTATATAGTTTTTGCTGTATGTGTGTGCGTGCATGTCTGTGTGCGTCTTGTTTCAAAGGAAAAATTATGCTTGAATATCTCGTGAATGGAAAGTGACACTTTAGAAGTTGATGTAACTTTGAATTTCTAGTATTTGTGATACCGTATTTTCAGATTCGCTACGATGCATTTCAGATCGATTGCATGTCACGTGATAGGCACTGAGGATATCGCCAAGGCCTGCAGCGAACGAAAGCGAATGGGAAAACCATCAAGGCGTGAGCCGGAACAGCAACAAATGCGGAATAATGTGAGTGAATCTTGAACCGTGTGTGTGAAGTGAATCCTTGTGTGAGTGGAGTGAAACCTTGAGTGTGAGTGAATCTTGAACCGTGTATTATCAGCACCAAATTTCTGTCCTTCTGTTGCTTTCCATTCGACAACGTGCCTGAGGGTGCTGCTCACCAGACTGTTTATCCCTCTGGTTTGACAAGCATTTATCGTTATTTTTTTCTTGTTGAAAACGTATACGCATATTCTTAGTATGCATAGATGCATAGAGCTACTAAACTTATTTGGAGACTCTAGGTATGCCTGTGATCGCAACATTGTGCGTTTTGAGCATGACAATTAATGAATGGCACCGTAATGAACTTTTACAGTTTTGTCACTGCGTGGAGCAAATTACTTTCGTAGATGCAGACATGCTGACTCAGTTTGGTAATCGCTATTCGGTATTTCGTGCATTATTTTGTATTACCCCTTTGGTTATCGTACCTGAACTGAATTATATCTCTATGTGCATACCTCCAGTGCTTCAAGAGCGGAACGGAGGAAGGGGAAGAAACCAGAAAGAACATGAAGAAGAGTGGCGACACTGAACGACAAATTAAAGTGTCTGAAAAATATTTAGAACCGGCTGACCTCAATACCAATAAAGTCTTTGAACACGAAGTCGTGCTACGGGCGCTCTGTGTTGTCCAATGCTTTCAGGTTCAATCTGTGGGAACCTCAGGCCCTGAGGGAACCGCAGGGACTCAAACTCTGAGGTAACCCAAGAACCTCAAGCTCTGAGGTAACCTCAGAACCTCAAGCTCTGCGGCAACCTCAAGACCTCAGATGTCCCATAATACTTCAAGACCTCAGACTCTGAGGTAACCTCAGGAATTATTTTCAATAGGGCATGTTTCAAGAATTTTTTAAAGCACGCAAAATTAGTGCACACAGCGCTACCTTTTACAGGGAAAACGCAATGAAAACAGAGCCGTCTTTGGCCGAAACGAATGGGATCCTCAGGAAGCATGATTGGCGGCATCCAATCAGACATCAGGAGAAGCGCGCGCATACCTATCGGACGCGTGTGGATGTGGAACGGGTCCAGTCGTAGCGTTGTGTCCTCGTGCGGCATGATGCGCATTGCTGCATTTTTCAATATCGATTTACTGAAATGTAGACCACCATCAGAAATTCCTATACAATCCATTCCACAATGGAAGGGATCGTGCCACGCTCCTTATGTAGAATGTCTTATTTAGAGACAATAGGCTTACCCGCATCGTCGTGACAGACGTTACACTGAAAGCATCCATTGATTATGGCTGCAAAATTAGAGTTTGTGCTTCGGAGCTTGTGGGTGCTTTGTTCTACTTGCATATCTGGCATCTGCAGCCATTACGTGGGCGGCAGTACACGGGCCCGGAGGCTCAATCTTGAGCTAAATCTTGAAACATTAAAAGCACGACGCTAACGGAAAGTTCTAATTGATGCATGAAAACTAATTGATTCAATCAAGCACTAGCTATCGAAAGCGACATGAACGCATTTGCACAAAAATATAAGGTCTCGACTTTTGCGTCTCGCAACCAACGCGTCTAAATTGCAACGGCTAAACATTCTGTTATATTCATAAAAATAGCGCCTCCCGAGATATCTGTCAAAGTAAATTCTAATAAATCGGCGTTGTACATTTTTTATGGTTGATGCCAAAACACTTCGAATACAATTCCATAAAACGGAGCAGTACTCTAGCTTTGGCAAGATTAAATAACGATATAATCTAATGAGACAATGTGGATCGCTGAATCCACGCGTGACCTTTGAAACAAACACCAGTACAGAGTAGAACGTGCTAATAATGTAATTAACATATTCGATAAATTTCAACTTACTGTCTATGAAAACATCGAAGTCGCGAATTACGAGTGATATTTTCAAAGGGGTATCTCTCAGCATGTACGAGAAGTCAATAGAAGAACGTTTCCTGGTAAAAGACATTACATGTCTTTTCGATGTGTTTAAAATTACCCACCTGTACACAGCCTTGTCCACGCCATAGCTTTACTTTGTTAATTTCACTTTGAAGAACAAAGCAATCATTTGTCGAGGCTATAGGCATGTAAATCTTAATATCACGAGCGTATAGCAATACGCCTTCGCAAAATTTAAGTTAAAAGATAAGTCATTAACAAATACGTGAAACAAAAGAGGCCCAAGTATTGAGCCCGGAGGAACACCGTGTACACCGTAATATGATTCCAACAGACAGCTAGACACACGTACAAAGTCCCTTCAATGTGTAAGATAGTCTAAGAAAAATGAACAGAGAGCATCGCTAACACCATAACAATTTAACTTTGATACAAGGGCATGATGCAAAACTACATCGAAAGCCTTTGAACAATCGAAATAGACAGAGTCAACCTGGCCACCCACTTCAAATATAGAACAGACACGATTCAAAAAGGAAACCAAGTTAGATGCAGTGGACCTGCCTCTCATAAAACCATGCTGATGTGGTACGATTTTCCCTTTAAAATAATGCGTGAGGCGGTTACACAGAGTGATTTCAACAACCTTGGTAAATGCAGACAACACTGGGACTGGACGGTTGTTTTTAACGTCACATTTGCTCCCAGACTTATATGCTGACTCTATATCACTGTTTTACGAGGAGGTATGTGCGGCTGTGTATACGCTACGTTTCCATTTCTGCAACCGCTCTACGCTATTGCTCTATCTCGTCCCTTACATGCTTTCTGAACTGTCAACAAACGCTTAGTGGAAGATAAGGGAAGTCTAATGGCTTTAGATTATCTGGGGGAGGGGGAAATTCATTCGTTGACTCTTTACACAGAGGTGAAATTACTGATGCCTACGAGTTTCATGACTGTATGGAAATATGCATTCAGAGGTGAGATCCACGAATGTTCATAAATGTTGAGCACCATATTTCTATGCAGACTAGAAAGTTCCAGGGATGTCGGATACCGTGCAAAGTGGAGCACGCGGAAGCAGACTATTACCCGGCAATGGCCAAAGCTGTCGACGGCACAAATTGTTCCTCAACGGGCGACATGGTGGGTGGAACTCTGTTTAATTAGTTGAATGCTCATTTGAATTACTGCTACGGAAGTGCGCCGTACTTCGGTGTCAAGTGTGTCTGTCACGCTATTCGATCACACTCTTACGGGACAACAAGTCTCCCCGACAGCGTTCATACAGTACTCTGAGAACGGCCCAATGAGGTGTGGATGCCTGACTGGGAGTTATTTTGTAAACATCAACAGTAGGTGTGTGAAACACTGGCGTCTTGTGGCCCGCGCACAGCTATTCTGTGGCCCAAAAGCGCTTGAACACCAAACAGAGAAACGCTGGGAAGTAGAGCGGGGGCGCTACAGTGACCTGGAGTGTACCTAGAGTCGTGACCGGGGAAGCAAAGTACCCTCACGAAATGTCAAAAGTAGCGGCGGCGCTGAAGTAGCACACCATTCAAGGCGCGTCCTTAGACAGCATAGCCCTTACAAAATGAAAATTTACTTTTAATTCACAATTGACTTCCTTTTTATTGACCGTATTGACTTCCTACTTTCTTTACTTTTTATTGACTTTAGTTAATCAAAAGCCAATTGACAAATAGTTGACACAGATTGACTGCATTTTGTTTGATAATAGTCAACTCGCAGCAAATTTAATTTTGCGTTACTTTTTTACGACAGAAAGTGCAGCCGGTACACAGCCATAACGGTTATCAAGTAGCAAGTGTAACATAATAATATAAGATGGCAATGAAGCAGGCGTACTGGTGTCGTTAGATTGTGTCCCTCAGTCTTAGAGTTACGGATGTATTACACAGTATTGGAAACCCGGTTGAACAATAGATTTGTTAAATGACAAACAGTTATCAGAAATAAATGTGCAGAATACTCTTACAGAATACGCTGCAGTTGAGTCCCTGTAGGCATGGTGGTAATGCTAAGTGTTCAGATTTACGACGTGCTCAATATTGAATACCTCATAAATAAATCCTTGCGTGAAACATATTCTTGGACAAACAGCAAGTCCTTCGACGGAAGGCAATACAGCCAGCCCGTCCAGTGTGTAGAAGAATAAATGCAGAGTAAATCAGAATCGCCTTAAGGCGCGAAGCTGCTCTGAATAATAGCAGTAATGATGACGAAGAACACGAGTCGAAACAAAGTAAAACATAACATTGGACCACCCAGTCTTTTACGATAATTCGTGCAAACAAATCGACCAACAAAGGGAGCATCTTCCAAATATCACAGTCGCACTTCACAACACACTTGCTTTGTTGTCAGATTGCCAACACGTAAACATAACTGCAACTGATGTAAATATAACTGCAGCGCCAAGAAACCACAGGACACTTTCCATTGGTGACGGCGATACAACCAATACACGTTGTGCTGAATCGCTAGAGGCCCACGTAACTCATCAGCAAGACTCTCAAAGCCACAGAGATGCTTGAGCTCCTTATTGTGAACGGCCGCAGAGCAAAGGACGGATACATTCGATGAAAAAGTATAGTTCAAATGTCATACTTGCCAGTGCAAGCGTAGCAAACGATTCACACACAAAAAAGCTGTTCATTATAGCGTGTTATCCGAACGCCTCCAACCAAGAAAACGTAATGCTTCAACTTCAACCCTCAGACTCGACCAGAGACCTTGTGACCTTCTATGCGCGACTGGAAGGCGACAGCCACAGCGGGCTCGCAACATTACTTGCCATTGCGCAACACCGGTGACGTAACGGGGCACAGAAGTGCGGTCCGTACAGTTACACAATCGATGGGAGAATGTGCGCGGGAGAGGAGGAACGCGGAAGAGACACCTCAAGCTCGCGCCTCTCACAGAATGGAGCGATTTCGTCCGGAAAAAAATTGTGGCATATTAGTTTCTCGGCGGGAAGAACAGTTTCCAGCGAAAAAAAGTATGTGGGTTCGGAAAATTTCATAGTACCTTTAAATGGCTCCAATCTTGAAAGCGCCGAACGAGTTTCTTCAAAGACCGAGCAGATTCGTCCTCGCTCCCCGATCTTTCAAAACAAACTGATTTGCCAGCAGTTGCAAGAAACGGATTCTTCCCAAATGTGCGATCCCTCAGTGTCACGGGTTCTAGTTATTGCACTTCTTTGATAAGATGATAGTGCAGACCCATTACGGCACTGCCTCATAAGGGAATTTATTGCCTGGTTTTCGGAATCACGGAAAATATTTTTGCAGCGCATGGAGGTCGTGAGAAGGCGTTCGTACTCACGCGCCGGAAACATACGGTACACATGAGGTACAGCCGCTAGACCGCGCTTAAAAAGGTACCTAGCCGGAGCCCGTGCACCGCTTCAATTTCGCAGTGGTCGCGAACTGTACCTGCTGGTTGAGGACCGTAACTAATGTGCACCGCTTGGCCCAGATGCGCGTCCTCTTTCATGCGGTACATATCGGGTGCCGGATTTAGAGTGTATGTATTTAAAGATGTCACGTATTGGCATACTACCTCTATGAGAGTTCAGTAGAGCTGAAACAGCCTGTTCATCTTGTGTTTCATATTTGAAAAGTACCAGAGGGGGATATAGGAGTTCACAATGGGTTACGAGCTGGGTAACTTCTTGCGTGCAGATGACGACATCAATAACTGTTTCATGGAAGCGGTGCATTTCGACAGCCCAACACATTTATTGTGACACCCCCAACGATGTAATACGCGTATATCGAAGCAGGGTCACGGATGTGTAGGAGCTGGATGTAGGGGTCACGCAATGCTGCCATGGCATGTTGACTAAACCCAGTTTATGGTTACGTGCACAGAGTCACGTTCAATGAAATGAGGCTCCAAATATAACTTGCAAACAGCGCTATATATGATCCAAGTACCTCACCTCACGAAGCTGATAGAATAGGATATCCGCAGTTCCATCCAGCGAATAACTCAGTCGTTTATTTGGTCCCGTTTACCCATAGATTGAGAAGTTACCCGTCAAAAAGTACTGGTTATAAGTTAAGTTACCGTTCTTCAGCCTGAAATGTAAGTCGCAGTTACTGAGTTACTTAAAAAAAAGAAAAGAACGAGTTACTTCCAAGTTACTTCGGACACAAAATAGCATTACGCAGGTGCAGCGCGCGTGAGCAGTTGAGTTAGACCTTGACTTGCCTGCGGAGGAGTGCAACACGCTTAGATTGTTTTCGTTTATGTCCAACAATAGACCTCTCCCTGTTTGTAAACAAATGACGTCATAGTGTTCGACAGCGCCAAAATTTGGTAGAATTGTACTACGAATATACCTTCCGATTTGTTTCGGTTTCAGTCTGCCTACCAATGTCATGATAACGTTTCCCTGGTAGAGGTATATTCGAACGCTTTGCATCTTTACTCCCTGTGGGCGCACAATGATTCAGCTTCATTGCAATGGCAGCGGTTCTTACTTATTGAATAAAGTACTGTCATTGATTGAATATCACGTTCTATGGTAAAAAATGCCATGGAGGAACCGGAAAGAAAGCAAGACAATATGTGGGTGTGAGGGAAAAGCGAGTTAAAAGTAACTTGGAACTTAAGTTACTTTGGCAAAGTTACCCGAAAAAGGAACGAGTTCCTCTGAAAGTTACCACGGCGCAAAAGCACCGAGTTAAGTTACAAGTTACCAAAAAAAAAGGAACTTAGTTACAGTAACGAGTTACCTCCAACTCTGCATTTTCCTCGAGAAAACAACAAATATTGCGGCAACCACACATTTAACCAAATGACGCGGCTTCTACTCTCATCTGTATCAGCGCTGCTAATACCATATAGCTATATGCCATATCCGCTACAGCTACCTTTGACATCTGCGCGGTCACGGGAAGCATTGCGGATCAGTAAACAGCGTACCGAATTACAATTAAGGACCTAAAATAGCAGAAAACGGTAGGACAGAAAATATAAAAAGGGCACAGAAACATAAATACGAAGGCCACCTCACAGCAGCAACTAAGACTAAGCAACTAAGCTTGGGGACCTTTGGATAAGTGTGTCTCAGTGTGTAAACGAACACATGCAAAACACACGAAAACATGTACACCGCGTGCTGTTCGCTACGATCGTCGATACAGCTCGCTGACCGTTAGCAGCACATATTTTAAACTCTTTTCGAGATTTATCATAGCGACTGTACACTTATTACACGTATCTTCATTGAGCGCAAATCGAATAAGTAAACGGAGCAGCATGCGACACAGGATATGGTGCCGAATGTGCCGGTATTCATGGCATTTGAAGCACAGTGTAAACGTTGGTCTGGTGTAATTAAAATAAAATGGAGAATGTGGCGCTCTTGAAGAACCGTGACAGTTTCGAAAGTCAACAAGTTAGACTCACAGCAACTCCTTCTCGTGTACTTCGCTAAACTAACACTGTGAGACTAATGTGAGGCTTTGGTCGCCTCTATTCTTGCACCATATTTAGGAGTGAAATAATTAGTGGCATCTCGGGACATGATGCGCAGGAAATTAGGAAGGAGAAGAGAGAGACGGGGAAAAAATAGAGTCGTTACAGTTATTGCTGTTACTTTTTGATTTTTATATTTATTTTCCGAACTTCAAACTCCAAGCAAAGACGCAGCGCCCCTGAACATTGCCATAATCGTTCGTTAAAAACTATGTACTTTATATTTTTCATTTGTCTTTGATATTTTCTGTACTCTATGTGGAAACGCACTTGCACTTGGTGTACCAAATGGAGTTTTTCAATTATGAATTGTGCACATCGTAGGGCTGCGCAGTAACTACACCTTTCTTGTTTTTAATGTATATTTTTACTGCGCTGTTCAGAGTATTTTACGGTTATCACGGTATATTCTTTTCTGTGTGGAGTCCTTTATGTGGTCTATGGTCAATGCGGCCCGCAACGCGAATTCAGTCTCAGGCCCAGGTCTATAATGTAGAGAGGATGGCGTTTACACGTCCATAGTGTAAAACATACAAGAAATACTCATGCTAGGTGGTGACAATGTGACAGAGGTGGCACGTATTTGTGTCTGAGGAGCACCGGGACGAGGTCAAGGAAAAGCTGCAGACGCGAATGAAGTGAAAAGACAGACATCCAGTTGCGTCGCTGCTACCTCGTGACGTTCATAGTGTGCGCAAGGACCACCATGGCATATTGACCACATGTCATTATTTCACAAACACGAATGATAGTGGTGGTACATGATAGTACCTGTTAATTATCGCAAGGCTCCTCAGAGATGATGAATGATAATGTCGATATGTTACTATGTTACCTCTTGAGATTGATTGGGTGCTATTTGTGACAGGTGTTTAGGTCAGTGGTGTTGGCAGATATGAGCGCATGCACTCGCGGGATTAAAATTATAGTCCGTGGCTGCACGAAGCGAGAAAACTTTGATCATGAGCGAGCCACTTTGACTGAACCGTTGAACAAACATTTTGACGTGCGCCGAAAGCTCAGCGTGTGTAACAATGCATTTACCCTACGTGTCTCACGGAATACGACGAGTCCAAGCAACAAGTACCGTTGTTCGTCGTCGGCAGGGTTCGAACCCATTTCTGCAGAGTATTTTCACTGCGTAATCGAAATTGCGGAAACACTCGGGGAAAGCAGCCGCTACGATTCCTTCGTGTGACGTCGGCAAATCCCCGGACCTTTCTTTTTTCATTTCTGGTACCCATAGATCTGCACCAGTCCACTTCACGTCACGACATACCGTCCTCCTTCTCTGATTTTCCGATACGCTCTTGAGAGTTTAGCATATTGGCGCGGCAGAGAGACCCGACACGTGAGCTCGTTTTATTCGCTGCACAACACGCCGCTTACAGAAGCAAAATATTGGTGGTCACCTGAGCACTCCTTTAACTCTCCGAGCCCTGTAACAACGAAGCCATGGCGTTCAACGTATCTATTCTTTCTTCTTGCAGATATGCATACGTGGAGGATGTGTGCCTCGGAACAAAGCGACGGGAATAAAATTACGCCGGTTGGCCTCATAGAAGGCCGTACAAATAAAGTATTATTGGGAGATATATGGCAAACCGTCACAGAAATCTCCTCTCAAGCACCCAAATATCGACAATTATTGTATCACAAACCACATTCTAATAAAATGTGTTAAAATGTTAGCTATCCAGAACAGTGTCTGACTTGCGTCCCAGCGTTTTGAACGGGCGTACTGTAGCAGGGCTTCGAACCCCCAGTAGGGTCCACATACATGATCCAACACTAACATCTTTAACTGGAGCATGCAAAAGCATTTGACAGTATGAGTGTGCCTCTGCGTGTGTGAAACGCACGTCGGTCACGAGTTCTGCGAGTACATTTACAGCCATCTGTCATTTATAATGTAGAACAGGTAAGCCTTACCTTGATCTTGAGGGTCGTTGTTTACCGTTGACAAAAGTACCTGCGGCAGTAATGCTTGCTCAACGTCAAGTCTGTGGGTGCGTTCCTAAATGAACCCCCCAGGTAAGTTGTAGTAACGTGATCGAGGTTGTACCACATGATCCAGTGAGTAACTCACTCCTGGGTAGCTTTGGGAAGGATGCAGTGGACCCAGACGACGGCTAACGATTCCGGCTAACAAACGGCTGCTAAGAAGCGAAGAACCACAAAAAAATATCAAAATAATCACCTTTTCCCGGCATTCTGCGTGCTTGGGAATGAAAATAAACGATTACAAGAAAATAACTTTGTCGTGTTGTACATAATTGTTCCTGCAGTTTGCACGCGACATGACAGCCACAATGGATCACGAATCGACGCTTCGTAAATATCTGCTCCGGGCCGCCAGCTTGTCCAATTGACGGAATACCAAGGAATTACGATTGGGATGAAGCATTTCCCATGCCAAGTGGCAGTCCAAATCAAAAAAGAAACCTGCGTTTAATCTGATTGGGTGTCGCACGTGACCTAGTATACCTTTTTTCGCAGATACTTTTTTCTTACTTTTTATTTGTTTCTCCGCAGTAATACTGCGTTAATCAGCAGCGCAGCTCTGGGGTTTTCAAAGAAAATATCATGAATGCGATCAAAGTGTGCCAAGCTGGAACCGTTCACGACACTCATCTTATTCACCCTTTCAGTGCTTACAAGCAGAAGGCACAACCGGAAGTTGCCTAGGGTTCCCAGCGTCAGCGGCTACATGTGGCGTCACGCCGTGTCATTCATTTCAGTTAAATCCTTTCACTCTTTACGAATAGTGAAAGGGTTAACTCAAATGGGTGATAGGGGGTGGCGCTACATGCAGCCGCTGACGCTGGGTACCCTAGGCAACTTCCGGTTGTGCCTTCTGCTTGTAAACACTAAAAAGGTGGATACTAACAACTAGGGCAAATCAAAGGTTGCAAGAATATTGACAGTCCAATTGTAAAAATAAGAACCACAACAGACCTCGCGCTTATATATATATTTTTTTACCCCTCAGTGGAACAGCCAAAGTATTGCCTGAAAACTTCAACAACTTCGCCTGTAACAAAAAATGCGCTATCGTTCTTTCACCTCAATGTTTGTAGGCTCATGGACTCATTTCGAATACCTACTCGACCTAATGTCTATCATATACCACGTGATTCTCCATTCACCGTTCTCTCAGAAACGTAGTTATACGACGATGAAATCTATTAGTACATGCCACATCCCAGATTATTGTACCACATTTCACCACCGGTGTATTTCCAATGACGCAGGAGTGGCACTGTACACAGGAAATAACATTCCTTATACACTAAGTCCTGATCTATCTCTACCGACAAACCTCTGCAAATCATTCTACGAATGTCTAGATATTCCCGAACCTACTATCGGGGTTATATGTCATTCACGATCTGGTAACACAGATATTTTTTTGCAGAACTTGAATTATTTGCTCTATGTCTGCTCTATGTAAAAGGAAAAACAACGTTATTATCATGGTAGATGTCAGTATTAATACGTTTAAAAATAGGATGTAAAATCATGATACACTTACATTGATATTCTTGCATTCTACGGCATGTCACAATGGATAAACACTCCCACACGCATATACAATAACACCAGTGCTGTCATACATCACATGATAACCAACTTTCACGACCATTCATATGGGGACCTGCATGCTCGGGCCTCAGCGACCATTTTCCAGTGTTTACTGTAGCCGATATAGAGCCCTAAGCTCCTGTCTGACTTAATCAGCTCGACATTTATGGGGGGGGGGAGTACGATAATTTTGCATCAGCACTATCGACCGCAACGTGGCAGGATGTTATTGGGAAAGAATCGGTGAACGAAAAATTTAAACCATTTAGGGGAATAATTAAAGCAACGAAATAATGCTCGTCCTGTAAAAATGCATGTGGAACCGCTCTTTTTGAAACAAAAAAAAACTTGGATAACGACAGGCTCATTAACATCAGTAAAACACAAAAACAACCTTTATAAGCAGGTCTGCTGTGACAAACGTAACTTAACACTCTAACAAAAATATCGAAACGCTCTCGCTTATCCATTACGGAAAGCCAAGCAAAACTACGAGGGGCGTTCAAGTCAAACCGGGACTTTTCATTTTTCGCAAATGTAAAATGAACTTACAGGCGAGAAATTAGTTTTATTTTTCAACGTAATCTCCAGCTGCACTAATGCACTTCTCCCAGCGTTTCACGAGGGCTTGGGTGCCAGCAGTGTAGAAATCCTTACCGGCGCGTAGCAGCCATGATCGGGCCGCATTCTTGACCTCGTCGTCGCAGCTGAAGTGGCGGCCCCCAAGGAACGCCTTCAGTGGTCCGAAGAGAGGGAAATCGCTAGGGGCGAGGTCTGGACTGAAAGGGGGATGTGGCAGCAACTCCCAACCAAGTTTCATGAAGGTGCGTGTCGTGAGATGCGGGGTATCCGGGCGTGCATTGTCCTGTAGGAGGACGACTCCTTTGGTGATGAGGCCCGGCCGCTTCTGCTTCAGCGCCTTATGCACATTCCTGGGAACCTGGCAGTAATATGCATGGTGGTACCACTGGGCAGAAAATCAACATGAACCCTTGCCTTGTCCCAGAAAACCGTGGAAAAACATTGTATGTTCTCAGGAACTCTGACAGTGGGCTCTGAGCCGCCCCGGCCGGGATCGTCCTGCGCTGATATACGGCCGTCTCGGAACCGTTTGCACCACTCAAACGCTTTGCTGCGGCTAAGTGTATCGTGGCCATACTGAGCATGAAGGCTTTTGTGAATTTCAGATAACTTTACGCCTTCATTCACGAGAAACTTCATCACTATTCGCTGTTCGATGTGCGCGCTCACCTCGTTGTCGGCCATCTTGTCGAGCACGTGTCTTCTGTTTTGCACAAACTTTGGACCACCACGTGGTGAACGCGGAGGCCTGTCGCGTGTGAAAATGACGAAAAAGAAGTAGCGCCAGCCATTTGTACACTCAGGACACAGAAAGTCCCGGTTTGACTTGAACACCCCTCGTACTTTCACAGTAAGCGCTTGCAGGCTGCGGACCCCAGTCGAAAAAAAAAAACGACAGAAAAATACGACAAACAACAAGGCTGTCGTATATTGGGACCTTGTCGTTTGTCGTAGATTCCTGTCGTGTGTGGTTTTGTCGTAGATGTTTGTCGTGTGTCGTTCTGTAGTCTGTTGTAGGTACCTCTCGTGTGTTGTTCTGTCGTCTGGTGTACTTTGTTGTGTCGTATGAATCTTGTCACAAAATTATAAAAATGTGAGGACATTTCAATCATCTCCTCCCGTTTTTGTCATGGCTGCTAGAGAGACTGGGAGTGGAGAGGTGCTCAAACAGGTCTTATCGGAATCTGTCAAAATATGATGATGATTGGTGATAATTGGGAGTTGGCGCATTGACAACAAAGATCATAATGCGCCATAAACTGAGGTATGGTTGAGACAGTGGTGATGTTATGGTTATTTAAGAGTAAACATGATGACTAATAAAAGATGAGTGTATACGTGTAAGACTACAAAAGGCTAATAACGCCAACGTCTCTCAGGAAATCAAAGACGCTTGTAAAAGGGACTAGAGCCTCGTCACCAAGCAATAGCACTGGGGAAGAGGTAAGAAGTGTTTATAAAATTCCTTGAAGTGATGTCTGCGATGTATTTCATGATGTGTGCATGTGATGAGTATGTGTACAACAGACAGGAGCTGACCACAGTGCGCACACTGAGGTGGCTCCTCTCCCCGAAGTAAAAACCAATGTGTAAGGTACGTATGGCCTATACGTAACCTTGTTCGTAAAGTGCACAACAGGCGGTTTTCCAGCCGGTCTCCTGTATCCTGAATGTGAGGTTTAACCAAGTGGAGCTTGTTATTTGTCTATGTGTTCCAAAAGGCTTGCCACAATCTGTGCAGTGATTTCTTTAGTGCCGATCTCATGTCTTGCACGGACATCTCAAAAGGTGGGATGTCATTTTGGAGAGCAGCTGCAGCTGCTTGATCTGCGAAATCATTGCCTTTGACGCCTACGTGGCTGGGCACCCAGCATAGGATGAGGGAGTACCCCATTCTTCTTATCAAACTGGCTAAAGTTTTTGCTCGCTGCACAAGAAAGTTGTTTGTTGTGTGCTGACTACAAATTGCGTTAATGGAACTCAAGAAGTCTGTATATATAACAGAGGACTTCATAGAACATTGCAGGATGTAGTTGAGAGCCAAGATAATGGCGTAAACCTCGGCAGTAAAAATTGATGCAAATGATTTTATACGATGAGACCTTGTGTGTGCACCACAAATCATGGCACAAGTCACTCCTGTACTAGACTTGGACCCATCTGTGTAAATATCAGTATGGTTATCAAAGCTGTCTTCCAAGTGTGCAAACTCTTGTTGAAGTACTGATGAGGCACTGTCTTGTTCCTTGTATTTTACCAAAGAGATGTCAGACCTTGGAGGTGGTTCCCAGGGTGGGAGCTTTCTGCTACACTCTACAACTTGTAGGTCACAGGACGAGAAACCGTGGCAATCAAACTCTGATGCAATTCGCAAAGAGAATGGAGCGACGACAGAGGGCTTGTTAATAAACAGCTGCTTAAAGCGTGTGTGCGTGACGCAAGTCGAGGTTGGATTTTGGGGTAGACTATTTATTCTAAGTGCTTACGACGTACCGAGGTAAGACGCCGTCTTTTCAAGGAGCATTCCTTCTATTCAACATATAGACTCTGTACTGGAGACGTTCGGAAGGCGCCAAGAACGAGCCTGAGCCCCTGGTGATGGACGGGGTCCAGGGCTTTCAACACCGACTCGCGAGCAGAGCCGTAGACAAAGGACCCATAATCGAGTTTTGAGCGAATACATGCAGTATACACTTGGTGCAGTTTCCTGGTCTGCACCCCAAAATCTGTGAGAAATGATTTTTAGAATGTTTAATGACTTGACACTTGACTTGACACTATCTTCAGGTTTTCGACATGAGCCTTGAAGATCAGCTTCGAGTCGAAAGTGATGCCAAGAATTTTGGATTCTGGTTGAACAAGGATATCTTGTCGGTCAAGCTGCAGCGTAGGTGGTGAAAACAGTCCTCTAATCCTAGAGAAATGGGCACATACAGTTTTCTCAGCTGAAAATTTAAATCCATTTAATGAAGACCAGTTGGCCATATTATTGATGGCCACCTGCATCTGCCGTTCGCATATTGACAGGTTCGTGAAGCAACAAGATATTTGAATGTCACCCATGTACGTGGAGAAAGATATGGAGGGCGGGATGACATTGGTCACAGAGTTGATTTTCACAATAAATAAGACAACACTGAGAACGGATCCCTGCGGGACACCATTCTCCTGTACGAAGGGGCGGGATAGAGTGCCTCCCAGTCGAACTCTAAAGGATCTGTGCTGGAGGAAGTGGCTGGATTCGATGCTTCCTTTCTTGGCTTGAGAAGGGGAATGACAGTCGCAGTCTTCCATAATAATGGTAATGTTCCCTCCGCCCAAATGCGGTTAAAGAAAAGGAGCAAAATTTTTTTTAGTCATCAGACAAGTGGCACAGCATAGAGTAGGTTACTCTGTCTGGGCCCGGGGCAGTGGCTTTAGCAGCGAATAGAGATCGCTGAAGCTCCACCATCGTGGACGGCTGATTGTATACGTACTCATCACCACCACTCATTGGAATTTTTCGTTTCTCAGCGTTTGTTTTTACTCTAAGAAATTCGGGACTGTAATGGGATGAATCAGATATGCATTCAAAATCTTGTCCGAGCGCATCCGCCTGTTCTTGTAGGCTTCTGCACGCCTGCCCGTTGGCTTCTAAAAGAGGGATTGTATAACTACGGTGTTCTCCTCTGATTTTGCGACGTCTGTCCCACACCACTTTGGATGGGGTACTGCGAGGTAGGGGGGACACGAAGTTGCGCCAAAATGATCGCTTTGCTTGTTTCCGCGTCCATCTTGCCTTGGCTTTCGCTTTTTTAAACAAAAGAAGATTTTGTGATGTGGGGTACCTCCGAAATGTACCCCACGCACGATTTTGAAGTTTACGAGTTTCCTTGCACTCGCTGTTCCACCATGGCTTCGGTCGTTTCGGTAGACGACCGGAAGTCTGGGGAAGTGTTGCTGCATCGAGGATGACGTTGGTAATTACATTGTTGGCCTCTTCAATCGTCATCCTCTCCACAGGGATTAACGACAGGTTACATTTTTTAGAGAAAGCATTCCAGTCAGCATGTTGGAGCTTCCATCTAGGGGGGGGGGCATGCTGTCAGACTATTGACTGCACAGATATATTTCAGGACCACTGGAAAGGGATCACTCCCAAGTGGGTTTTCTTCCACGCTCCATTCTATATCTCCATATAGACATGGACTGCAAAGCGATAAATCTAAGACCGAGAAAGACTGACTTGAGCAGTGGACGTACGTAGGTGCTCCTGTACTTAAAAGACAGATGGAGGTTGATAACAAGACCCTTTCCAACATTTTCCCTCGGCCGTCGGTTCTTGCACTGCCCCAAAGCGGATTGTGGGCATTAAAGTCGCCTAAGAGTATAAATGGAGTTGGAAGTTGGCTGATTAAGTGTTCTATATCTCTCTGTGCAAAACTTCCTGATGGTGGCAAATAGACAAAGCAGATGGTGACAATTCTGTCCAGACACATCTGCACGGCTACGGCTTCAAAGTCAGTAACCAAGTGGACTTTGAACTGAACAGTTCCTCGCGTGACTATACCCACGCCACCAGATGCGCGAGTGGCGTCTGTTCGATCTCTTCGAAATACATTGTCTCTACGAATTGGATTTGATGTGTGTGTTTAAATATATTTCTTGGAGGCAGAAACATGCTGCATTGTACTTGTCGAAGATATCGTTAATGTCGTCTAAGGTAGAAAGTAAACCACGGCAGTTCCACTGGAGGAAGTGGTTCATAACGGTCACACTAAAAAGGAGGAAAAGAAAGCGCAGCACATGGTGACACCGACTAGAAAAGACTTGAACCATTTAGGGGGGTTGGACCCTTCGCGGGGGTTGTTTCTGTTGGTCATTCCCTTTGAAACCCCTTCCTCGTCCTTCTTCTCGTTTTTCCTTCCCTTGTGAAGGAATGCTGGGGAGGCTCGACGATGACTTCTGCGACATGCAGTCGTCATCGTCGACCTCCATACTTTGGGTGCCTTTTTCGGAAGGAGTTTTTACGACCCCGTCCCAAACTGACTGTGTGCCATCGACCTTAGAGGAGGCCGTGGCTGTTTCTTTGTGGCCAGTTGAACGGCTGGCCTCCGTCACGGCAGAAGACACCGGAGTGTCTCCAGCCTTCTCAGGTTGGGAAGTGTAGAGTGGGGACTCAGAACCCGAAAAACAGGTCTGTGTCTAAAACGGACTTCCTCTGTGGCGCCACTCCCCTACGCACCACCTCAGAAAAACGTCCTTTCTTTCTGAACTCGAGCTGTGCTCGTGCTGCTTTGTAGTTTAAGTTCTGTTCTGTTTTTATTTTCAATATTTCTTTTTCTTCTTTCCATCGTGGGCAGGACCGAGAATAGACCGGGTGCCCCCTCTCACAGTTAGCACAGTGGAAGTCTTCTGTGCACGACTCAGGACCCAGTAAACCAAATATGTCCCAAGGATATCCTGGGGAAGAACTGAATTTGACATTTGGATATCCCAGGGATGTTCGTGAACGTCCCGTTTACGTCCGTGCGACGTCCCTGGGAACAGACTTTCTTCCTCATTTTGCAGTCCGGTGGACATCCTATGAACGTCTCTGTTGGATATCTGGATGTGAATGGGACGTTTACCGTTTCATATCAAATTAGCTTGTCTGCTGAGCACTATGCGTTATTATTCAGTTTTTGTTATCTGTCCACGTTTTAGAAATTGTTTTGGATAAATAATCGACATCTTTTATTTGAGAGCGGTATGCAACCGCTGTATATAGCTATCGATACAGCACCTATCGGCAACGCCACGTGACCTTGCGTATCCCATTGTTGTTATGGGAGACCGCTTGCACTCGCACATACACACATATATCGAGTGAGCACTACATACGGAGGCCTGTGGTGGCCTCTTTTGGCGTACTGGATGGAGCATATACTGAAATGAGACTTGTAGGAGTACGTTCAGTAAGTGTACAGCGCGGTGAACTACGATTGTAACGGTGAAGACGTCTTGGGAACTAATTAGTTCGTGTGCCAACAACGCCGAAGCATAACCGTTGATACTTCTGGCGTCCCTTTCTCACAAACATTGTGTTTTTAATTCAAACTATCTTCCATGATGTGATTGCTCTGCAAATAGTGGTCTAAACCCTAAATGTTTCTCGCTTTGCTTACGTCACTCCAGTAAGAGTCACGTGTCCCAGATATGTGCGCAAAATGCAACGCGGTGGGGCAATTCTTTTTACATCCTGCAGATGTCCCTGGGAGATACAATGTCGGACGATTTTCATTGTCACATTGTGGACGTCCAAATAACGTCTGGTGGACTTCCTGGACATAGGTGACGTCTGAGACTTTTCTGGGACGTCCCTGGGATATTTCTGGTTTACTGGGGAGTATGTTCTTTGCCAGCACATCTGGGACACACCAGCCGTCCTCGACAGACTTGGGAGCTGTGCCCAAACCGCTGGCATTTGAAACAGCGACGATGATTGGGAATAAATGGCCTGACATGGCAATTGACATAACCGGCTTTGATAGTAGAAGGAAGTGTGTGCAGCTTAACCGACAGGATGATATGCTTTGTCGGGATCTCCTTGCCATCTCTCCGCATAATTATACGTTTGGCAGAGACGACGCCTTGCTCTTTCAAGCCCTCTTGGATTTCAGTTTTGCTGCACTCGATTAACTCTTCTTCGGAAATGACTCCCTTAACGGTGTTCAGTGTTCGGTGGGTTGTAACTGAGATAGGTATCTCCCCGATGTTCTTTAGAGATTGCAGTGCTATACTTTGTTGTTTGTTGTCGACTTCCATCTGAACGTCTCCTGAGCTGAGTTTCTTGGCCTGAGAGGACTTCTGTATTACGTGTTCGAGTGCATAGCAACAAGGAAAGGAGATACTTTAGACATTTGTCTAGCCTCGTCATCGGAGTGGAGAACCAGGAACTTGGCAAACCAAGGTTCCGGACAACTTAGATAAAAAAAAAATCAACGTTTGTTCTTCGGTGCGGCTCCTCTTCGGGTGCCGATCGGTTTTTTTAACTGATTTTGTCCATAAGAACAACGAATGACATTCGGTGCAGACGTCCTGCCACCCACCACGGCGCCCAACCAGGGGACCGCACACCACGCAGTAGCAGGTACCTCTGCACGATACCCAAGTGCAGCTTTCTGGAGAGTGAAAAGAACTGCCCAAGGTTGACCCTTACCGCCAAAGAAGGTGAAGAGAGAAAGGGAGAAGCAGGAGAGAAGATAAAGAGAAAGCAATGAAAAGTGAGATGGCGACTAGCTGAATAGTCCTGGCCGGGCCTTCCAGGACCACCCGTCTATGGGAAGCAGGGGCCAAAGCAATGTGTTGTTTTCCTGGAGGGGCCCCGAAGGGTCCAAACCAACCTCCAAGTCCACTCAACTGCCAGGATCCCCCTTTCCCCAGACACGGGAAAGCCACCCACGGCTATACGTGGGGGTCTCCCTCCTGTGGCGGCCCAACCGTGAGTGCAGGAGGGGGCTACTGCGGCTGCTGCCGGGCGATGGGGGCGCCAAGTTCCCGACGTCGGGATCTGTCAAAGTAGTTTCTAGTTAATAGAAAGCATAATTGGACTTGTAGTTACAGTACATGATGCTGTAGCCCCCGGCGAACTACTTGTAAAAAAAAAATTTGTCGATTTCATATTTCTGAAACCCTGAACACATGCGCTCTGAATTATTACTGTTCAAAACATAAGGAGCTCACAAGCATTTACTATACTTTTAAAAAAATGTGATATGGAGCCTACTGCACAAGCTTTTTGTTTTTACTATCACATGTTTGTAACCATGTAATTCTTACCACTGACATTTATTACTAAAAGTTGCGACAAATTATTGTCCTCTCAAATTTAGCAGATATGACACTTCAACACACTCGCACAAGTAATCCTGCATCTTTCTCATTCATGGCTTCAGTATTTATTGCTAGTAAGAAAACGAAAAAGAAAAAAAGGTCGCAGTCTCAAAAACACAGTCATATCTGGTCAACAGCACCCGTTAGAGCGTAGCAACAGTGTGACGTAGTGCATGTATGTACCTGTAGTGCATGTACACTTAGCTTTGAAAGTTATCTCGATGTTTTCTGACAGACAAAGAATGCTAATCATATATATATATTCACAAAATTTGCCCAAAATCATTCACTCACCAGTAAGTGCAACATGCAGGAAGACATCAAAACTCTCATCAT
Source organism: Ornithodoros turicata (assembly GCF_037126465.1). Lineage (NCBI taxonomy): Eukaryota > Metazoa > Arthropoda > Arachnida > Ixodida > Argasidae > Ornithodoros > Ornithodoros turicata. The sequence goes on from NW_026999361.1 coordinate 908,067, forward strand.
AAAAATCACTTGTGACTAAAGACCACATGTACATTCATAAATAAACTTGAAAACAAACAAGTTGGCGCAGGTAGCATACATACGCAAAGTTCTGCTTACCACCTTGAAAAACTTTTGAAGCGATGGACTTTTGCAGCATACGATTAATTTGCGCCAGCTTTGCCACTTCTGTCTGCAAACGTCCCATGTCTTCGAACTCTCGTTGTCTTTGTTCGCTGATTTTCCCGGAATCCAGGGGCAGACACAGTGTCTTCTTCTGCATGCCTTCTTGCAGTGCTTGTTTGTCCTGCCTTGCCTAAAAGCCGCAAAGACGGCATGTTTCGATCAGCGAATACTGGCGTACACCGTGCGACGAGCGAAATCTGTGACCTGTATTCACTTCTAATCAGCCATTAGAACACCAGAATAAATCATTTCGTGGCGCAATGCAAGTGCCGGTTCTTAACTTTTTTCTTCTGCAAGTGGCTCGTGATCCACTTTACACCTGCTTCAGCGACGCTCATTCATCCTGCCTTGTTTCTGGAATGTTTTTACGACAAAGAAGTAAGAAAATTTATTGAAAATAATCTGTCGAAACCACCTTACCTGTTGTGTAACATGTGTCGTCTCGTCGGATTCCAAAATGCCCCGAAAAACTTTCGTTTGTCGTAGTATTCTATTGCGTGGAAGTTCAGAATGATATTGTGCTCGACGACATGCTTTTCCCGATTCCTTCTCACATTGAATAAACAGGAACATAACTGCAAACTTGCCAACGAAGTGAACCGCACCGAGCGACACAAATAATAATGGCGCTGTCATGTTCAGAAACTGCCAGAAACAGAATCAGGACCAAGCCTACTACGCGTAGAGGTTAGTCGTCATCGGAAGCCACACGGAGAAAATATCCATTACGAATTAGTGTGCACGTGAGGCGTAAAAAGGACCAGTACATTGAACTAATAAGAACTAAATTCCTACAAACTCTCCTAGCACATAACTAACCTAATTTTGGAAAATTTCTTACGCCCATCGAGTTATTTTTAGGAAAACCACGTGTTGAGTTTTCCTTGTTTCGTTGTACTTAAAAAGTAACTGTTCAGTAAAGGAAAGTTTCTTGCTCATATTTCGTTGTCCTTTTTCTCTAAATTTCTTGGTTGACTGTCTTGCAACATGGCCAGAGTGACGCGCACGATTTGCGATTTCAAGTGTATCGTCGTATCGGCATTTTTGGTGCCGATACTTGCTTTGTCCTTTTCTTTTTTCTGGTGTCGTCAAGCATAGATGTAGTGAACGTCATTTTGTGAGAGAGGATGCTAGTGAGCCCGCGCGCTCAAACCATTCTCGGCAACTCAGCTCTTACCCGCACCCAGAGCCGAGTACCAGCAAACAAATGTGACGACACACAAAGCTACCAATAATAACAGCAATTATAACATCAATAATAATATAATAACAGCAATAATAACAACACAACAGCTCTCACTCCGTGTTTTTCCCTTTTCTTGTTTTTTACTAGGTGCCACTTTCCCATGCTGTTTATCGCAGGACAAGTACCTGTCGCCACTGCGAGATAGACTATCTGCGGCAACGGGAAATATGTCTGTCGTATACGACAAAGCTGCTTGTTGTACAGCATCCATTCCTGTCGTTACTACAGACTCGTTTGTAGTTACAACAAGACCGCCTGTTGTAATGACGGAACAGTCTGTGGTGACGACAAACTTGTACGTCACACGACAAAAGTGCTTGTCGTTACAACAGGCGCCCCTGTCGTAACTACAGACTTGTCCTGCAGTTACCACAAAAGTTCTGTCATGACGACAGAAATTTCTGTCGTCACGACAGAAGTGCCTGTCCTACGACAAAAAATCTGGTGTCACGACAGAAATTTCTGTCGTGTTTTTCGATCGGGACAATAGTACAAAAGGACCTAGAGGGTCATCAATGAAGCAATCATCAATAAACCACGATCTAGCAAGATCCAAGGCATTAAAAACTTCGATAACACAATCACTCGCAACACAAAATCCATTGCTAATGTAGAGGAGGTGGTGTCCCTCTACATGAGTCCTGACCGGCGATGATGGAATGCCCCAGCGGGCAGATGGTTGTGGCCTCACGCTAGGACGGTGCCGGTAGAACTGGCTGCCAGGCGCAGTGGCGCGCGCCAGCAGAGGCACGTCGTTGTCATCGTCGTCCACGGGCCGCCACATCAACATTCTCAACGGATACTTCTCCAACTTACAAGCTATCGTGACGTATCACACCACTCCAGACACCCCTTGAGATAAAACCTGCAAGCCATAACCCCACTACACACATTCTTACTCCTCTCACCCCATGAAATCAATAGCGTTGCTGCCAGTCTTAAAAACATAAAATCCACATGTCACGATGGAATTTCTACTCAACTGATAAAGAAAAGTATACATCTTATAGCACAACATATTGCACACATAATCGGGGAATTCACCACCGGAATCTTCCCGAAGCACTGAAAACGTCAAAATTAATACCCATACTTAAGAAAGGCTAGAAACTGTCCCGAATGTGAGCATCATCATTATCATCATCATCACTGCTGCTGTCCAATCATCTCCTTCATCGTGGCATCGTCCATGCACAAAAGCGATGGACGTGAGAAAGGCCAGGGGAGCTCATCGACTAGCGTCGACGCATCAGTCTCTTTAATTCGGCCCTTTACCTACCTAAAGTCTCAATAAACGCCTTTGCGTTTGGTAACACGCCTGCTGTTCCGTACCTTTATTCATCGACATCTGTCCTGGCTCAGTGGGACGTCAACTGGACCGCTACTTTGTCATCACCGGCCCTCAACGACCAGCTGGGCCACATCGTCTTCCCATTTTGCGCCTGACGTGGCGCAGTCGACAGGGTAAGCAGTATTCCATTATGTTACGAGGCAAGATCGTTCCATTTGATTCGCCCTGGCATGAGGCGCGTTCTAAATTTCATTGAGTCCGATTTCTTGCGGCATCTGTTCCGTATTTTTCAATGGTCAATTTTCAATTGTCTTTAGAGCTGTCACCTGTCGGAGGTCAGCAACATCCCTTAGCTGTCCTTTTTCCTTGTCGCTGCAGAGCAGTTCCCAAGGCTGATTCACAATTAATACGAGTAGAACGTTATGCATTCACGTTACTTCATGGCTATACGGCCACTAGAATAGTGTTAGCCAGACGTTCTTTTCATTCCAACATTACTCGTACGCTGTTACGGTGGAATACTTTGCGACTGACGTCTCTCAGAGAAATCAGTCGATCTATCAGGACAAAACATCTCATCTCGTAAATATTTCGAGTATTCTCATTTCGTTTTGATTCTGCTAGTTAGCTTAACACGCCTTCTTATCGTTGCTTGTCTCGTGAGTGGCGGACATTGCATTCCTGGTTTTGACCAATTACACTCCATGTAATCGTACCAGGCCTCATAGCTTTGCGTGCGAGTGACGTCTCACGTTTATGCATTACTTGCTTGGTCTTGCTGAACACCAAGCATCATCCAGAAGCCCTGTAATCAACAAATCAATACCCGGACCCATATAACCAGAACCAGCAACGTCGAAGCGGACCTGGTTTCACCAACCATTCAAGACCGCAAGACACCTCGCGACCGGAAGTTTTCGTAAAGTCCCTTCTGAAATGAGGCCAGTGGAGGTCGTGTGAGCAGCAGCAGCATCATCATCATTGCCGCTGTCCAATCATCTTCTTCATCGTGGCATCGTCCATCCACAAAAGCGATGGGCGCGAGAGAGGCCACGGGAGTTCATCGGCCAGCGTCCACGCATCTTCATCTATGAAGTCGGCCCTTTACAAACTTGAAGTCTATCTTGCTATTGTATCATCCATCTTGCCTTTGGTAACACTCCTATTGTTCTGTACCTTTATTCATCAACATCTGTCCTGGCCAAATGGGGACGTCAACTGGACTGCCACTTTGTCATCATCGTCCATTAACGACCAGCGGGGCCACACCGTCTTCCCATTTTGTGCCTGGCACGAAGTAACTTCAGACCAATACCCATATTATGAGTCTTTTTAAAAATAATCGAGAGGATAATACTTGATCGACTAGTGTACTTCTTTCACTTTGCTCAAGAGCACAGCACCGATTCATTAAAGGTATATCCACTGAATCTGCAAGTAGTAATGACCGGACACAGACTGTCGCCATCACACAACTAGCCTTACACACGATTTAATTAGCAATTAGAGTTAATTGGGACTCCCACAGTAATCAGCATCATCCAGTGAGTCATCACACTAATTTGGGAGCGTCTAACTCGTGTCCAGGCCAGCTGTGAGTTGGCGGCAGCCTGTGTCCATAAAAAAGAAAAAATAGAGATGGAGTGGAGTTTAGTTGAAGATCAACAACGCCATCTTGAAGAAAGTGGTCCGGAACGGCCGCTGACCATCGCTGGGCGACGGAGCACAGAGGCAGCTTGCAAAGCATCACAGCTGTGACCACCAGTTCCAGACACCCTGTGACGTCAGCTGTGACATCATCATGGCATGTCTCAGCAAGTTGGGAGAGGTCTGGACATGCAAGAAGAAAAACACTCATAATACAGAGGCTGGGAAAGCAAGCATAAATATACTAGTCATCAATCGCTAACAACAAAAAGAATCAGGCACAGAGGGAAAGCAGCCCCCCACAACAGCAGTCACTAGGAGCGCAGAACGATGTGACTGCTTCATCTGACAGCCAGGCAGAGAACGGACCCGTAATGGTTTTTTCTCCTCTATAAAGCCCCGCATCTCCTCCCCCTAGCGGTAACTTTCTCAACTAATCTCATGACAAAATTATTACGAATCACGCCAGCGCTACTCTCGTTTCCAAGGCAGAAGAAGATAGAAAATGGTGGGGATGCCTGGACAACAGCAACCAGCATCCGGCATGCACAGGCATGAAAATCATAAGAAAGGGGGACAAAGTTATCACGTGCGAAAGGATTAGTTACACAACAAATCAGCCCACTACAACTGGAGTCACGGGGAGAGCAGAACGATGCGTCTGCGCCATCCGACAGCCAGGTACAGAACTGAATCGTAATGCTTTTTTCTCCTCTATAAAGTTATTGGTCTGTCCCTCTTGTGGTTACTTTCTGAACTAAGTTAATCGCAAAATTATTAAGAATCGTTCTGGCATTATTCCCATTCAGGGCAGCACTAGCGTCATCATCAAGACAAGAACAATCAAGATGAACCTTTCCTGCCCAAAAAAGAAAAAATACAGAGCGTCAACAAAGGAAAGATACAGGTCAGGGCATGTCAGGAGCCCTGTCACACGAGGAAAAATCGCACGACTGCCGGGCAACAGAGGAAAGTAAACACAGAAAAACATTTGAACAGAGTGAAAAAGACACTCACCGCCGTCGGACACGTACACTGCATTCCGTCATTGTAAATCCACTCGACACAAAATCCACCTTTCACCACTAACGAACCACACATCCAAACCCTATCAGAGACAAACTGCATCCCACCCGAGGCTACGCTTTTCCACTAACGGCCAACACAATTGCTAGAAAGAGAATTAACTCGTCCTCACTCACCAGTGTCCAAGAGAGAAGTGAATCCTTGCGCCCTGTGCAGGCCTTGCTCGTTATGACTTCAGCCTGTTGTCTCAGGGCTACACTGTTTTTTGTTCACTAATGCTCAACTGGACAAGGTCCACCTGAAATAATAGAGCTATGGTATGATGTCATCACCCAGGCATGCAGCTGCACGGTTCAAGGGCGCGTACGCTGTAGACAGGGGACCTGTTACTTATTGAATCACTATCCCAAAATTATTTCCTTTATTCTTCTATAACGATTGCATAGGAAGCAGAAAAACTATTGCAGAAAGACACCATGGATGAAAGTTGATCGTAGGAATTAAGCAATTCAATTCCAAAGTCTTACTAAATGAGACTTATGACTACAGGAAAGAACAGAATATCCTAACACGTACCTCCATCAATGGCTAAATACGATGAGCTCAGAAGATATGTCCGTCTCATCCGAAAGCTAGGGAGACAACTGAATAATGACGCTTTGTTCCTACTGAATAAAGCCATGCACCTGTCCCCCGTGCGGTTACTCTCTGAACTAATTGAATCACAAAGATATGAAATATCATTCTAGCACTACCCCATGAACACACGCGGTCCTCATGATGTCCTCAAAGTATCATCCCGTCCTCTTCCGTAATGGGATGAACGGAGGAGGTCCGCAGACTGTCATCATAGGAGCTTCCAGTGATTGTCATTGGCGTACATCCTACGGTCGTCAACCAGAGGACAAGCCCAGGAGAAGAAAATTATTTTAATACTGCGTTGTGCATTTTAATACCAACTAGCAGTAAGCAAGTTCCCGATTTACTTCTCATTACCAAATGCAATCAAAAAAGGAGTGCTCATGCATAAAAAGCAAAACAAGTACAAACAAAAAATATAAAAGAAATATATATCTAGGGGTGCAAATACTGATTGTCGGAGTCTAAATTAAAGGAATCCGTTCATGTACTGGGCTCGACATGCAGTCAAATATAGTTTGCTAGAACTTTCACTACGGTCGTTGCATGAGTGTCCGCGAAGGGTCCCTGGCAGGAGGTTGCACAGAGAATTTTATTTCCAAAGAGAGAAAAAGTGATAGCGTTTCACTGCCCAAGCTTCACTTACGATGCATGCCTCAAGCCAAAGCAGTAAGAAACACGGATATTGCCTTCATAGCAATTTAATAGTCCAAGGAATTTCTCACTTCATTGTTGGTTATATGTGAAATCAAGTTGAACTTATATACCTCACCCTTAATTTTAACTGCAATGCGAAGCGGACTCCACAATTTGCAGACGTTCGGAAGACAAGCAATAAGTTGTATCTGTTCTGCCTTGGAAAGGAAATGCTGCTGCAGCATATGCCTTTCTAAGGGGTCTTAGTGGTCTAGGGGCGTTTTCTATACCTTCTATTTTTGCATTTTAAAGTGTGTCACAGTCATTGTTCGTGATAAGAAATATGCTGAACAAATAAAGATGAAAAGTTGATGACCAAATTTGAAAAAAAAAAAAATATATATATAAACACGCACGCTGACTGGGTGCTGAAAATGTGCCCTCACTTCTCAATATAGATAACTCACTAAGGTATCTGGTGGAGCTCCTGAAGCCATACTAGCAGTGTCCTTGGGGGATTTGCCGGGGATGTTCTGAGGATGATACGCGGAGTCTTATTCTAACGCTTTTCTGACATACTGAGGACCATTCGTGGACGTCGTCGGGATACCATGCCTATCCCCGAGTGACACCCCTGGGGTAGCCTGGGGAGGTTAGTGTGTTGTTGGGGTACTCCCATTCAGGGCAGCAGTATCGTTAAGACAAGAATGTTCCTCTTAAAAAAAACTGAACTACATGTAGAAGGACAGCATGACTCAATAGGTCTGGGCATGTCAGGACGCACACTGTCACGTCAGGAAAAATGGCATGTTTGTCAGACAACAAGGGGAACAAAAGCGCAGAGAAACACTTGAACAAAGTGGAAAACCAGCAATTCCAAGAACAGTGCTCATCATAAATCCGTCCAGGACAATGCACACAATCGACCAACCTCCCATTTTTTTATTGCTACACTTTTTCCTAGTAACGATCAGTGCATGGCTACAGACACCTGAAAGACTGCATGAAGTCATCACATCCTGTCTGAAGAAGGCAGCGGCAAAGAGAATCACTCCTATTATTTATTGAATCGCAGGATTATTTCTTTTTTCCTACTCTTAATGACATCCATTCTTACATTAAAATTATAAAAGTATCGTGCATGAACGCTGATCTTAGCGATTTTCACTGTAAAGGCTTATCATGGTCATTAGAATTACAGTAAACTACCACTGCTCTTTAAAATAATAAGTGAGTCCACTCAACATCACCTCCAGGCTTATGTAATACATGACCCTTTCTATGCCCATACATTCGTTGTCTGAGGCTACACCTGCGAGCAAAAAGGCGCGAAAGCTGGGGCAATGTCCCATTCGCACTCGACAGAGGACTAGACAGAAAGCCATTACGGGAACAGGTATATGATATGATTGCATTCCTACTATATTAATGATTATTGCATTGCAGTTTAGAAAGACTATCACAAAAAGTCCGTACTACGCTAAACTATGATTTAAGAGCCTTAACATCTTACTTTCTATGGAAACTATAATTGCCCTGTTACTTGGACCACTATTAATCAAGCGCTCCAATTTTTTTCTCTCTTCCCATTTCAGCCTTGTCATGCAGTTAAGCAGTGTCACATCCGGAATAATTAATTTACACTGAGGGTGGCGTGCTAGGAATTTCTGCCCTGCGCTCAGATGCAAGCATTTCTGCACAAATACCTTCCTAAACGCACCGTGCTCCTATAATGACATCTAACAAACAAAAAAAACCTCTTCTCACGAATTCAGCTTTACCATGCGGCTTTCTTCTGCGTAGAATCGGTGAAAAAGGGAAAGGGCAACAAAAAATTGTGCGCACTGCTGCTTGAATTGCAGTGACTTCAAAAACCGAAGCATACGCTAATAAACCAAGAAAAAGACGGCCATTTCTGCTATCAGATAATTATTGCATAATGCTGCATACACACCCGCATTGCCCTTGTGTAAAGACAGCACAGGACAAGGGACAACAAGATACGAGAGGCAGGTAAAATTGTAACAATAAAGACACTGCTAAACAAGCATGCCATGATGAGGTCACAAACCAGGAAAAAGCACACACCCACACAGCCAGCAGCTCAGGAATGCACAACGAGAAGTGCGTTATAGGAATTTCTCATCCACGCTCAGATACCAGCATTTCTGCACAAATACTTATAACTGCAAACAGCTTACTCCATCAACATATCAAGCAAAGTGAATACTGACACTCAACAACATCTAACAAAAAACAAACAAATTCGATTCTCATGAACTTTTCTTTGCCAAGCGGCTTTCTTCTGCTCTACCTGGATGCTGACTGTTTCCCCTCATCTACATTCTGAGTAAAAGCAGTGAAAGAAGAAAAGAGCCGTGAAAAATTACACGCACTTGCGCTCCAATAGCTGTAACTGCAAGAAGCCGTAGCGCACGTTAATAGGCTGAGAAAAAGGCGCTCACTTCTGCTATCAGAAAATTATTGCATAATGCGATATGCACAGCTGCGTTGTCTCTGCATAAAGAAAGCACAAGTCAAAGGTATACACAAATTACCTTACGCGATCAGGGAAAGTCACTTCTACTCGGGCAGCATAACACGATATATCCCGAATTTTTTACGGGTGGAAATTGCAAGCCACTGCTGAGCAATTACATACACACACACACACGCACACGCACGCACACAGGACAACGCATACAACACACGACAGGGAAAACACACGACACGGAGCACTCAGGATCAATCGCAGCGTTACCGCACATCGCTACGAAGCTCAAGGGCTAACACAAGACGATAACAACAAGATATTAGCGAAGGGTAAAAATTGCAGCAAGAAAGACACTACTGAACAAGTCTAGACATGCGACATCGCATAAAAAATACTGCTGCTCATCGGTTTGGTTGGCTCACTGCTCATCGGACATTGGTGCTATGATGTAGTTACACTAGTAGTTAAACCACAATTTCAAGGTGTAGTTGTAGTTAAACTACAAAAAAGTTGTCCTGCTGCAAAAAGCTGCCCTGTAGTAAAGATGAACTTCTGTGAAGCAGCTATGCCACAGCAGACCAAGGGCACGCACGTCATCACGAACTGTTGCATCTGATACAAACAGATCAGTGACATGTAGGGTTGATGAGCCTCTTTCTTACTTTTGTAGGACGATGCCTTGATGACGTACACACCTTGTCTGCCTATAACAATGTTTGTTTGTTTGTCTGTTTGTAAGGAAAAACGAACGAACGAATCAACTAATTAAGTGACTGTAGTGTAAAGCGCCCCAAATATGCACCAGTCAAGAATCTGATCCAGGTGAATAGCCCGAACACAAATTCTGAAGTCTCCAAAATGTGAACATGCAGGCTGCGAGCCAAGTACTCTCTTCACTCCTCTTGTGTAATTTCTTTGAATTGAAGATGCGACTACAAACTGATCAATGCAGAAGTTGTAACTTCTGAAATTTAGCTGTGACAAGCCAAACCACGCCATGCTTTCTTCCAAAACTTTTGGCAACTTGGATAGATCGGTAAACCCATCCAGCCACGAGGAACGCTTCCACAGACATGATGAAAAAGAAAAAAAAGGCACGTATATCATGCAGTCAGCATAAATCGCGTACGCCGTTTTTGCCACCCGTAGGCGCGTGCGTGTGTCTGATGCGCTCCGTCTCCCGCAACATGGCGGCCGCGGACGCTCACGGCCGCTAGGTGGCAGTATTTCGAAACTCGTCTATTTCTGAGCGCTTCGTCTTAAGCCTTTTCCCCGTCGTGTGTTGTATGTGCTGTCGTGTTGTGTGTTGTGTGTGTGTGTGTGTGTAATTGCTTAGCAGTGCCTTGCAATTTTCATCCGTAAAAATTCAGCGTACATCGCTTTATGCTGCACGAGTAGAAGTCATTTTCCCTGTTCGTTTTGTCTATACGCTTGGCCTGCGCTTTCTTTCCGCAGGGACAATGCAGCTGTGTGTATCGCATTATGCAATAATTTTCTGATAGCAGAAGTGAGTGTCTTTTTTTTTCTCACTTGATTAGCGTGCTCAACGGTTTCTTGCAGTTGGCCGTCATCATGGCAATGACGTCATCATGGCATGTCTGGACTTGTTTAACAGTGTGTTTCTTGTTGCAGTTTTAGCCGCCGCTAGTATCTTGTTGCTGTCATGTTGTGTTAGCCGATGAGTTTTGTAGCGATAAGCGGGGATTCTCCGATTATTCCTGAGCGGTTAGACTTAAGCCTTTTCCCTGCTCACTTAAAAAAAATTGTGTAACCCTGTCCTGTGCTTTCTTTACGCAGGGACAATGTAACTGTGTATGTAGCAATATGCAAGAATTATCTGGTGGCAGAAATGGGTGTCTTTTTGTCAGTTTATTAGTGCATGCTTCGGTTTTTGAAGTCATAGCAATTCCAGCACAAGTGCGTGCAATTTTTCGCTGCTCTTTCCTGAAATCACTGCTTTTGCGCAGAAGAAAGCAGTGTTCAGCCGCTTTGTAAAGCTGAATTCATGAGAAGTGGGGTTCTCTGCTTGTTTGTTAGATGTTAGGAGCTGGGTATGTTGAAGAAGAAAGCTGTTTGCAGTTATAGATATTTGTGCAGGAACGCTTGCATGTGAGCGCTGGGTAGAAATTCCTATGAAGCACGGCACCCTCAGTGTAATCTAACTATTATGGATGTGAGTCTGCTTCACTGCATGACAGGACCTGGTAGGCTGAAATGTCGAGAGAAAAATTTGGAGCGCTTGATTGATAGTAATCCAAGTAATAGCGCAATTATAGTCTCCATATCAAGTAGAATATTAATAGGCTCCTAAAATTATGGGGGGATATAGGTTTATTGCAAAAAAAAGGATTAAGTATCTGTACCTTGAACTATGAACAGTTTGGTGTACACTCCAGAAAACGAGAACAGCTGATTGCCGATTTCATGGGCGCGGCCATGCGAGCCAACAAGGACAGTTCAACAGAGGAGCAATTTGAACGCGATAAAATGTGGCGCTAGTGGTAGGCGCAACAATTTGCACTTCAAACGACGTAAAACACGAAAATAGTGAGCAGCGAGGATGCTTGCCTCCTCATTTGTCATTATTTGGGCCTGTAGTCCACATCGGGGTTCAGAAAGGCAGCTAAATGACGATGGCCGGCACAAGAAAAACGTGTTTGCAATGTTTTTTGTCCGTTGCGGTTCAAGCGAATATACCTTTTTGTGCTTCCGTCCTCTCTTTCCTTTCTTGTTATTTTTCTTCTTTATCGTTTTTTTCTGTTGTCGGTTCGTTCCGGAGCCCTAGCTTGGAAAGCTGCTCCTGTTTAGTTTCGGTATAAATCGGAATGTGGGGGCAGGGGGAACAGTCCACCGCTCCTCGAGTTTGGCTGGTGCTGGCTCTGCCCCCCCCCCCCAAATTTTCCCTCCGAGGACCTCTTTGTATATGTCGTACTTCTCAATCTCTAACTCCATGTCCCGCAGTGCTCACCTTCAGGTTAGGTTAGGTTTGGTTGGGTTAGGTTAGGTTAGGTTAGGGCTCGCTCCCCCTTGCCGACTTCCGAGTTAGTGCGAGCGAGGTATCTCCATAATGGAAAACCTGAAAGGGTGCACTAAAAACAAATGTCACCTCTGTGGATAATAATTTGAAGCATACAGATGAAGGATTCATCTCATATCTAAACCGACTGCCTGCAATTCTGCTCTTTCTGTTTCTCTTAAGAAAGGAAAACAGCTTCATAAAAAAAAATACATCTTAGTGAATTATGGAAATTGGAATGCCAAAATACCTTGCAGATAAGGTTTTCCTCCGCTCGCATACGCGTAAGTGCAAAACTAATGTACACGTAGTCCTAGTTGTTCTATTTAAAAAAATCTCTATTAAAAATGGCTACGACCACGAAGTATGCGTTTGTGGCACCCCGTTTATTTTGTGTGTGTGTGTTTCAGCTTGGACAAATTTTTATAAAAATATCACGAGAGCACGTCATTTTCACAGTTGAGTTCTACGGGCGCGTATCTTTTTCAAGAAAGACTATAATGACTAATAGGGATGACTAATCAATTAATTTCAATAATTAACTCTAATAAGGACGTCTTGAACAAAAGCCAGATACCGATATGGGAGACTGTCCTAGTTAAAATCCACACCACGTTTAAAAATTTTGAAACACGTACGTGTATTAAAATATCCATCCTTGAATTTTGACATGCAAATGGGCCAAAACTGAAACCGTGGCAACCACGTTTGGGGTAGTGGTCTTCACGGTACGGGATTCTTCTGTATGTCAACTGCGCTTGCAACTATATTGTCTTGGCTCAGAAACCGTATGTTTCTGGAACGTAGAGAGAGAAAAAGGGATCACAAAACACGAATATACTTCAAGTACTCTTCTCCCTAGGGAAGCGAGGAAGCGAGATTTGACTCTACGTTGCACTAGTGTCAGCGCGCTGAGCGGTGGAGCTGGAATTGGAATTGGAATTGGAATTAGAATTGGAAATGAATCAAAAATAATAATAAATAATGCTCAAAAGAAAAATAATGAAAAAGCGTTATCTTAGCTGATCAAGCTCGGTTCACTCTGGAAATTGTCGCACCGACGACTAGCACCACGTTCGAACTTACCTAAAATTGTTCCTCTGTTGAACGGTCCTTCTCGGCTCGCATGGCCGCGCCCATGAAATCAGCAATCAGCTGTTCTCGTTTTGTGGAGTATGCACCAAACTGTTTGTAGTACAAGCTACAGGTACTTAATACGAGTGGGAGAGCTTCGGCAGTCTTCCTGTGGATTCGTGGGTGCATCAACAAAGATGGGCATAGCCTTCAGGATGGCTGTGTGTGTGACAGCCGGTGTCTTTCTCCGTCTGTTACGTCCCGAGACAACTGAGATCACCGTCTGTGCGCGCTCAGGAAGCTTGAAATTTGCCCTGATACATATACAGTATTATATACCTTCAATATACGCTGATACATATACGGCCAATAAATTGGGACTTGCTCCACTGCAGTCATTCCTGGACTTCACAAGAGACACTGTTTGTGGATTTATGCCTTACATTTAATCTATCGCAGGTCGTTCCACATCCTACCCGAATAACTCATGCCACATAGTCAATCCTTGACTTGGTTTTAACCTCCCATCCTGAGCACATCACTTCTTTGCATGTCACTGATGGTCTCAGTGACCACAAGGCCATTTTCTTTCTTCGATATCTCTTCAAGTCGTCCAAATGTTCGTAAATTCAACGATAAAACCATATGCAAATACGCTCGAGCTAACTTCCAAGCCATCAACGAGTGTCTTGAAGCTCTGTATGAAAATTCCTTTCATGGCACCTCACCTCACTCCATTGAGGATAACTGGTCCCTCTTTCGCGACAACATAAACTACCTTACCGAGTACCATGTTCCAAAGATAAGAGTGAAATCTTATGATCACAATCCTTGGTTCACGAAAAGTCTTAAAATCTTGCTAACCAAGAAAAAGCGTTTATTCAGGAAGGCAAAGCGTCTTGGCGACGACGTATCATGGGCTAAATTTCACTACTGTGAACGGGAATACAGGCGCTCGATCAAGGAAGTGAGACATAAGTTCTTTACCATCGACCTCCCGTCTCTCTTGACGAATAAACCAAAACAATTTTGGAAAATTTTATCTCTGCCAAAATCCCACCTTATCAGTCTAACAGACACCCGCCGACAACGACTGCGCCAACGCTTTCGCTTCCTTGTTTTCATCCGTTTTCAACACCGATAACGGGTACACCCAAACTCCATTATCAGTAATCGCCTCGTCACCTATGGTCCCCATTCATATCAGCACTCATGGCATTTCTAAAATCATTGGGTCACTTAAGCTGTCGTCGAGTGCTGGTCCGAACTCTATTGACCCGAAGGTTCTATACAACACGGGATCTATTTCCAGCAAGATTCTATGTTACATATTTACTCAGTCACTCCAAGATTCTGCTTTACCGCAGGACTGGAAGACGGCGAAGATTGTCCCAATTCACAATTCAGGCAGCTGCCACATCGTTAATAACTACCGCCCCATTTCACTCACTTCTATAGTATGTAAAATTCTCGAACGCATACTCCAACGTAGTTAAGCACCTTGAAGAAAAATGCTTCTTCTATCCCTCGCAGCACGGGTTTTGAAAGCTCTTTTCGTGTGAAACTCAAGTAGCCAGTTTTGTTCACGACATCTTTCTCCACGCGGACAATAATCATCAGACTGACGCCGCTTTCTTAGACTTTCGCAAGGCCTTCGATATGGTGCCGCACTCTAAGCTTCTATACAAACTCTATCTGCTTAACCTCGACCCGTATGTCGTCCGTTGGATAGCTCAATTTCTGACTAATCGTACGTTATTTGTTACTTGCAACAACCACCTATCCCCAAATGTACCTGGGCTTTCTGGTGTCCCTCAGGGTTCAGTCCTCGGCACTCTCCTTTTCCTTGTCTATATGCTATTGCTTCAGGCATATCTTCCACGATTCGTCTATTTGCTGACGACTGTGTAGTGTACAGGCAAATCCTCTCTCCTTCTGACCAACTAACCTTACAAAGCGACCTTTCACTAATCCGGCGTTAGTGGAATGAGTGGCAAATGCCTCTGAACATTACAAAGTGTCGCATTTTGTTGTTTTCTCGAAGACGTGTCTCCTGTCTTCCTCCCTTCCCCTACACTCTGAGTGATATCACATCAACCCGAGCAGATTCTTACAAATATCTTGGAATCCACCTTTCCTCCAACCTAACTTGAAACAAGCACATCGACCACAAAATAACTAACGCTTCGCGCTCCCTAGGCTTTGTTAGACGCACCCTCAGGTTGGCGCCCTCCATCTTAAGCTCCTAATCTTCACGGCTCTTGTACGAAGCAAGCTGGAATATGCATCACCTATTTGGGATCCTCCCCAGAAGTATACCTGCGACACCATAGAAGCCATTCAGAATCGGGCTGCCCATTTCATTTCCAACGACTACTAAGTCGATACCTCTGTAACCGCATTAAAATCAAATCTTAATCACGACTCACTCGAACATCCTCGCCGTCTTGCCAAGTTAGCCCTCTTCCATAGGCTCTTTTTCATCTTGCCACCGCACCAATCGCCCATCATCCGCCCGAGTGTCATTTTTCCTCGCATCGACTACACTAACAAGGTCACACGCTTTCATTGTAATACCAATGCATTATCCAGATCATTTTTTTGTTCACCTGCCATCGAATGGAACAACCTCCCATCACCTCTCACAACTATTATCGAGCATACAGTATTTTGTAACACGCTCTCCTGTTCACTCCACCCACAAGACAACCACGGTTGTATGTCAGTTGCTATGAAATTTTTCACCTCCCCCTTATCATATTTGTTAATTACCTGTAGTTATGTGAAAGTACTCCCCGTTTCACGTTTCAATAGTTGTTTTCATATAAGTTTGTACTGTCGTCGATTCTTTATTTTCCTGTTTACTTACTGCTAATTGTGTTGTTCTTTTTTGCTTGCTTGTTTGTTTCTATCAAGTTTCTGTAAATGTATCTTACGCTCCAGTTCCCACCCCCCATCTAATGTCCACCGGACTGTTGGGGTTCTCGAAATAAATAAATAAATAAGTATGCATGTTATACTAGTGCGTGCAGGTAGCGTCTGATGTAGGTCCAGGGTCTCGTCATGATACAGTGAGGAATACTGCGACACACTTGATTGAAAGCATTGCTGCGAGTTAGCTTATTTCCCGACTGATTGTGCGCTGAACTGAACTTGTATTTTTGTAAAACAACTTCCATATAATGCAGTCGTAAAGAGATAGTTTCCTAGGTTTTGTGGCATATTGCGCCCACTTCATCTGCTTTCTCTTGGACCCCGTTTGGGCTATCGCGGCCTCAGTGGGAGTCCTGACACATGGTTTGGGAAACACTGAGGCATACTGTATATTGTTACATGTGACATATTGTAGTGTAGTGAAGCCAGCTTCACTGTTGTATTGTTTCTTCGCATGGTTACTTCTTCAACGTTTCTTGAATGAGGAATGCGGAGAATGACGAAATGTATGCCTTGCATGTTCTGGATGTTCTCTAATTGCTGACCCCTGCTGTTGGGCTAAAATCCAGCAACTACACAAAAAGATTAACAAATGCAGAACAGGAGACAGAAACACGGACACAATGACATGATTGAGATCATGATATGCTGTCATTTTTTTTCTGTGTCTCTGGTTCTACATCTTATGAACATGTGCCACATTGCCAGCACCATTTCCCTCTAGCTACGAAGAGGGCCTCTCAGTAATAAAAATGCAGGTTGTCAAATGCACATAAACAGTGCCTACATTTTCGGGGTCTTCGCTCATCTAATGTTTATGGCAGAAAATGCTCCTCTAATTCACATGGCGCACTGAATATGAGTGTGTTCCACAGCCAAAAACTACATAGTAAATTAGCACTGGAGTATGTTTATCGGCACACATGAAATTACACTTCATAAGTGCATCATGCAAGCTCACTGATTCTGATGCTAATTGTTTATGAAATAACGTGGGGTGGGGTGAAACACACTGGAATCGCATGTTGCATCACTAGCGGTGCCGTACTCACTCAGCAGTGACATCACAAGCAGTGATTTTTCACTGAAGCCTCCAACTCAACGATGTAATTCACATAATTGATTGCAGAAAAAGTAAGCACATGTTAGTTAATACTTGGTATACAGTTGAAACTTGTTAATGTGATGACGGTCGTTCTCGTTGATTTTGGCAATGAAACCATTTTAGGATAAAAAAAAACACCTGTCAAGTTGTAAGCTATGAAAAGTAGTTAATTGAGTGAGGTATTTTAAATTGCCTTTTTCCCTTTATATTTTCAATGCTGACATACATCAGCTTGTGTAACTGTCAACCTGGGCTATTCCAGCCATTCCAGCCAGAGATGGAGCTTGACTCTCTTAGATATCACTGAAAAAAATTGTGTGCATTTCTTAGACGATGCATATATCGAATGTAAATCATCGTTTTGTTTTCTTGAACAATGGGGGCACATTAAACTGTGCCGAAATATGAAGTTGTCCCTTACGAGCTTCCTTCTGACATCTACATATACATCATTTGTGCGCTTTCCCTGCCTGGTGTTAGACGGGAAGCACGGGTCTGCCATCCCAAAGGGCATGTAGAACGAGAATAAATCTGGTGACGTGGTGAGAACTCAAGAACGGAGCACATTTGGGGTCAAGTTCACAAAAAATTTCTGACAAATTAGCATTGTTGAAGAAGCCCCATATTATTTATGCTTGTAACTGATTGCTTGTGATTAGCTTCACATAAAAATATCAAGCTGATCTATATTCATTGTTTAACCTTGTGTTTGAGAATGTCAAGCACTTGCAAAAAATTACTTTTTTTTAGATAGTTTATTCACATATAGGTCGTCTAAGAGAAATCTCCCCTTATTTGTATAACTAGTCCTCTCCTGCAACATATTGAAAATCTACAGGTTTATTTTTTTAATTAAAAAAATTGTCACCATACTGTGCTAGAGCTTATTCGTCAGTTGAGGCCATCTAGGAAGCAAAAAAAAAAAAGGATGCCTTTGTGGCTCTCTCCTGCGAAACTCGAAGCTCTGCTTTTCCATTTTGAGACCCTACAGGTGTATTTGTTCTTACACAAGAAAAATGTTTCGTCAGCTCATTCATATCCCATGCGTATGACGCTATAGCACACTTTGAACAAATTTCGCATTCAACTGTTCTGCCCAGTTCTACAGATTAGTTGCAGTCGCCGCTTCATAACAGCTTTGTCAACATTTATGATTGTTTTCACATAGCTGAAGTCATCTGGAATCTGAACAAATCTCATCATTTCAAGGGCATACCCTCTCCTATAGCATGTTCAGAATCTGCTGACATGTGTTTTCTGTAGATCTTATAGCATCAGCTGACCATATTGGCTCAGATCATGTCAGAATGCAACGTAACGGCTTTTGGAAACAATTTATTATGATCTCGTGTGCCCTTCAGCCACAATAAAAAAAAAGCCCACAGTCTTTCCTTCAGTGGAAATAGGTGTTTTTGCTGCATTAACAGAAGGTGACTCAAAGTTATAGTACCTCCTTGTGGCCTTGGTGGAGCATGCCTCACTGTGCTTTATGTCCAGTAATTTCTTCTCCAACCGTATCCCTTTGGCAGTCAGCCACAACCTATGCAGTTTTCAATCTTTCTTTTACCAGGAAGAACAGCGTACACCTCTGCAGGTATCAGGATATCTGCACGCAATAGGGGGCTGCAATCTAGCCCTATAGGTGCCAACGTTTTAAATGGTACTGCGCACACAGTCATAGTACCCTTTATCACGGCACAAAGCAATTATGTCAAAGTCATGCTTGTGGAGGCAAAGCCATGCTTGCCAAAGCCAAAGAGGCAAAGTGATGCTTTTGGAAGGTTTTATCATGCCCTGCTGCTCAGTGTATGGCTTCTGTTTTTAGCTGGAACAAACCAATAAAAAAAAAATCTGAGGAAAGAAATATGCCACCTTCAGTTGCCATCGACCAAGCAACCTAAGTCAATAATGGTGGTTGTTATTCACTCTGCTATGTGATTGTGTTTGCGTTAATTCACCTGTTTGGTACTGTGGTACCAGCTAGCTTCCTTGTAGTGTAACATACAGGGTGTCGCAGAAAACGTGTCATTGTATTATAATAAAAAAACTGCACCACCTAGGGTCATGCGGTCAATGGCATTTGTTCTTACTGGGTTTTTGCCACCTCCTCATGTGAATGTCGTGTAACGTAAGTTTAATTATGTAAATTTTTGCGACCTTAAGTCGGAAATTTGCCTAGTAAAGGTCACTTTTTTACCCCACCAATGTGAAGAGCGTGTCTAATTTAGTCAAATTAATGATAATTGACAGGGATATTCAGGAGCTATCCCATCGGAAAAAATAGCCGAACATCATGCTCTACGGAAGTCGCACAGAATAGCGCACGATGAATTTTTCAGCGCAATCTTTGTCAGTCCGACGAAAGGAGGTTGGAAACCCAGACCTCCCCGACATCGCAGAAGGAGATAAAACAGGCACGGCTTATCACGTCCGACTTTCGATGGGATAATGCTTTCCCTCTCCCAGTTTCAAGAACTGTTACTTTTTCTACTATCACTCTGTGGGCTGGCTTCGGAACCTCCTTTCGTCGCACTGAGAGCGATTGCGCTCAAAAAGTCATCGCGCGTTATGGTCCGGTGCCCCAAAAAGCATGATATTCGGCTATTTTTTCCGATGGGATAGCTCGTGAATATCACTGTCAATTATCATGAATTTGAGTGAATTCGGCACGCTCTTCATATTGGTGGGGTAAAAAAGTGACCTTTACTTGGCAAATTTCCGAGTTCAGTTCGCAAATATTTACATAATTAAACTTGGAGTACATGACATTCACATTAGGGGGTGGCAAAAACCTAATAAGAACAAATGCTGTTGACCGCATGATTCTAGGTGGCGTAGTTTTTTTATTATAATTAAATGACACGTTTTCTGGGACACCCTGTATATGTGACCGCATGGAGGACAAAGAGGAGCAATTAGCTAGTCTGGCGTAGGAGCTCTCACACTGGCATAGCTGGTCAAACAGAAATTGTGGGCCATACATCACATAAAACACAAATACCAGTATATTTCCAGCAAGCACTGGTTAATTTCTAGTAGGGGTGGTGCATATAGCGTGTCCATGGACTGATTTTTTTTTTTATTCTCAGAGAAATCATATTTTTGCAGTTATAAGGGATGACAACATGTTCTACAACCGAAGTGGATGTACTAATTATGTCTCGTTTAATTATTGGAAATAGAAGGTCGGTGCAAATGCAACGTCGGTTTCCCTATGTGCCGCTATAGTTTCCAAAAGTATGCTCGTGACCATTTATGGCGAGGACATGGCCCCGAAATAATGGTTGTGTGAGAGTAAGTCTCGGGGCGTTCTTTTTGCCTTTTCACTTGAACGTGAGGAAGAAACAACGCTGCAGAACTGCAAGCAGCCCATTTAGCGTAATGTCGTGCAGGATGCAAGTTTTACAGCAATTTCATATTTCAGCACAATATTTATAAGCTGTAAAGATAGGTGCAAGGGTACCATACAATGAAGTAGCTGGTACCGTAAATTTTAGTCCTCTTCTTGGCGTGGGTGCTTGGCATAAAGAGTGTCCTGCTAATAAACGTACTTCGAGATTTCTGAATGTGAAGACCATAGGAGAGAAAGGAAGGCAAACAAATACAACAGAGGATGCCATTCATTTCTCGCACTTCTGATTTCAGTTACTTATTGCGCTTGGTTTTCTTTAGTTCCGACATTTGATAGCCAGAATTTGCACTGTATATCCACGTGAATAAAACAGATGCAAAAATTTCTGCGAGAAAATTTCATGGTATTTAAGAAAATGGCATTCTTAGGTTCCAGGGTATTAAAAGACCAGTGAAAACAAAGTGCTTGAAGTATTATGTGTAGATACATCTGTTGCAGCTTTTGCATGGCAAATCGTAGTCTAGGAAGGTGCGCGAATCAATGTGGATGTTCCTGAAATTAGAATCTTATTTCGTTACACTTTGAGATTACAGTATGCTGATTACAAAAAATTAGGGCACTTCTGCTGATTCAAGTTATTCATCCAACAAACAAACAATTTCTTCACATTCATATGCAGCTCATTTGCAGAAATGCATTTCGGGAGTCTGTCCAGTACCTGTTCCCTGCGTTTATCAGAACGTAGGCTCACAAGCAAAACCACAGGCAGGTTCCGATTTCACGATTCTACGGTTCTGAGGCTAGAACACACACAAACACATACAGACGGACAAACACAACACATCCACACGGTATCGGAATCAGGCTTTTTCGTCGATCGTCACTTTTCAACTCTACGACTTCCCAACCAAGGCAGTTCTGCAGGAGAATGGCGATGTTTGCGACAATGTTCATAATTTTGCCACGAATCATCATCACGAAACTTCCAGGGCAGGCACGAAACGGTACGTCTCATCCCGGCGCATGCTGAAGAAGAAGCAAGAAGCTTCCAGACACATCGCCTGCTCTCTGGCAAACGCTCGTGCTGTTTCTAGACTTTTCGGCGCGACGCTTAAATGCATGTGCGCTCCAAGCTTAGAGCATTCATTCTTTGGACTCAGTTGTGTTTAGAGAGCTATCACTCTTGTGTTTTGCTACCAAGTAGTCTAATAAACCGTTCGCTGTTTATTCGACGACTCGCCGGCCCATTTCGCTTCGTGACATTTCCGGTGGAGGTGCGGGGCATTCCTTGTCCAACGGCCTGGAAGACCAACTGCGACAAAGCAGAAGACAGCTTGGTCTGCCTGCAAAATTCGGTCCATTAGAAACCCATAAACGCAAGAAGGAGATGACTGCAGAGACCAGTACCCAAGTGGCGCAACCTGTTGCCACGCCCATACACTCTAAATCTTTTCACACCTTTAAAGGTGTAACAACGTGCATGGCGCACGCCTTTTTAGGTGTAATTTTGGTAACATCATAATGAAGCACGGTTTCGCACGAATTTTCTTTACTCGAGTGTTGTCTGTCCTCCAAAAATTCAGTCTTGCGACATCTCAACGTTGTTCAACAGTATTGTAGACACTTGCGCGTGCTCGATTATCGTTAGCGATGCATATATGCATTAGCTCGCACCTACGATATCCATGACATAATGAAAGCAAGATTTGCACTGACACTTGATCTTTAGTAATGCTTTCCAAATTTTGTAAAATATCACCCTGGAGATGCAATGTTACGCAACCAGGTTGAATGTTCATAGCGCACACCTTTGAAGGTGTGAAAAAGTTTACAGTGTAGCCCCTGCACGGTCGCCGAAGACATTCAGCGGGGAGTATTACGACGACGTGGACGATTGGGTCGACCACTATGAGCGGATCGCCAAGTTCAACAACTGGAGTGACGACCAGAAGCTCGTCAACGTCTATTTCTCCCTGGAAGGCACCGCGAAGACATGGTTCGAGAACCGGGAGACTTCGCTCACGTCCTGGGACGTCTTCAAAAGCAAACTCCGCGAGGCGTTCGCGTTTCAACAACGAGCTGAACGCGCTGAACATCTGCTCCAGAGACGGATCCAGCTGCCAAACGAAAGCGTTACAGGCTTCGTCGAAGATGTGTTGTGGCTGTTCCGGCGAGCTGACCCCAAAGCAACCGAGGAGAAGAAGGTTCAGCGACTCATCAGGGGCGTAAAAGAAGAAATTTTTCGCGCCCTGTCTCGGGATCCAACCGCCACGACCGACGCTTTTCTTGACGAAGCGGTCCGCATTGAGAGGACCCTGCTCTCTCGCGCTACCGTCAACGAACGACACCAGGGCTACGAGGCTTTCTCCATGACCGCTGGCCTCGACGTCGGAACGCTCAGACAGCTGATTCGAGAGGTGGTACGCGAAGAAGTACGAGCTCTCCTCTGTCCTGAGAAGGCTCAAGACCCTTTGTCTTCGATCGGTGCGATCATCAAGGACGAGGTTCAGCAGGCAATCCAGACATCGTCAACCGCCAACCCCGATGCCGAAGTACCGAGACCAACCTACGCCGCCGCTGTGAGACAGGTGCCACCTACTCGCCCGTTGTACTACGGAAACCGTTGGACGCCTCCTCGGCCTGTCCAACCTACTCCGAACGTCCCGCCACACTCTCAGCCGTTTCACAAAACGGACGTTGTGCGGACTCCTGACTTCAGACCGCTCTGCTACCATTGCGGAGAGGCCAACCACGTCTATCGCCGATGTCCCTACCGACGACTTGGCCTTCTCGGTTTTTCACCCGACGCCCCCCGCCTCCAGCGCGGTAGACGCCCCGCCGCAATTGAAGGCTATCTACGGCAGCAGAATGCTTCTGCTGGCTCGCGACGCGACCTGTCCCCGAGCGCCCCACTGCAGCAGGTCGCCAGGAAGAGCACGTTCACCGTCACTGGCAAGACGACCTGTGTGGCGCTGCCCTAACCGGGAAAACTGAAGACTGCAGCTCCGTGAGGTGAAGCTGCGGACCGACGACAAGTTACAACTCGACGAACAGCAACGCAGCACCAACACGACGCTCGAAAAATTACCAATAACCTGAAAATACTCATCGACGGCCATGAGATGATTGCGTTAATCGATACCGGAGCCGACGACTCTGTTATAAGTGGTAGGTTGGCTAAGAAGCTTTGCAAGGAGCAAACGAAGTGGGATGAGCCTAACATCGGCACTGCTGGTCGACACGTCGTAACACCGACTGGCCGATGCACGGCAGTCATACAAGTGCGTGACATCCAGTACGTCGTCAGCTTTGCCGTCTTGCCGAACTGCCCACGGGATGTAATACTCGGAATGGACTTTCTAGTCGAAAACGAAGCAATCATCGACTTCACAAATGCAGTTCTCTCTTTCAAAACGCCGGAAACAGCAGTAGACAAGTGGTGGGCCCGAATAACCCCGGAGAAACGCGCAAACACGGACGTAACCGCCGTGACGACTCAGCACGTCAACCTGCCTCCCTTGTCGTCAGTCCTTGTGACCGCTACGTGCGAGAGAGCACCGACTGGCTGTTTGTTGGCTGAAGGCAACATGCAACTTCTCGTCGAACGAGGAATTGGGATAGCAAGAGGAATTGTGCCCGTAAGAAGCGGAATATTCGAACTCCCGGTCACAAATTTTCGCCCTGAGCCACAACACCTGGCGAACGGCACGAAGATAGCCGTCATCGTAGACCAATACTCCACCACGGATGTTTGCCTGATGGACACTGCTCGCATCGCGGTCACCACGGAACACGAGGCAGAATATTTCGACGTAAACCCTCAACTCAATACAAGTCAAAAGCAAACTCTTCTCCAGATGCTCAACGATTTCAGTGACTGCTTCGCTGCATCGTCGAAAGTAAGACAAACGCCCATTGGAAGCACCGCATCATCGTCGACGAAAAGGCCCGTCCAATTCACCGCATGCCGTACCTGGTCTCCTGCAAAGAGCAAGAAACAATCCGAACGCAAGTAGAAGAGATGCTAAGAGATGACATTATCCAGCCATCGACCAGTCCGTGGGCATCGCCGGTGGTACTAGTGAAGAAGAAGGACGGAACACTCAGGTTCTGCGTCGACTACCGGAAACTCAATGAGATAACGAAGAAGGACGTCTACCCGTTACCGCACATCGACGACACGCTCGATCGCCTTCAAAACGCAAATTTTTTCTCTTCCATGGACTTCAAGACGGCCCAGATGAAAAATTTTCCAACTGGGACCAGTTCAAACTGTGTTATTGAACTGGGACCAGTTCAAACTGGGACCAGTTGAAAACCAGTTTGCAGCTGGTCCCAGCTTGAACTGGTCCCAGTTCAATAACACAGTTTGAGCTGGTCCCAGTTTGAACTGGGACCAGTTGAAAACCAGTTTGCAGCTGGTCCCAGCTTGAACTGGTCCCAGTTCAATAACAGAGCTTGAGCTGGTCCCAGCTTGAACTGGTCCCAGTTCAAAATACCAGCTTGCAACTGGTCGCAGCCGAAGTAGCAACGTTTCTCCTCCAAGCGGAACTGATCCACTCGGGAGCTCATTTGGATCTCCATGATGAAACACACAGATGCATGATACTGAAATAAACATGAAATATTTTATTGTGCACTTCTGAAACAGACATTTTGTATTTCACGATGCAGTTTCTCACTGACTTTACAGAAACGGTTGAGGAAAACAGGAAGCATTCCGGGCAGCCGTGGAAGTCATGTCATTCGTTGGTTTTCTACGTATAGAGCTGCAGAAGCCTATCATTACTAATTCATTTAGTTCACTATACACACATATGTCGCAGACACTCACCTTTCCTGTGTATCCCCCGTTACAGGAGTCGCTTGTGGAGTCCGACATATTGCTTCGCAGTCGTCCTGTGAAGCACAATATTATCACCAGAACATGAATTGAAAGGCACAACTACTCCACAACAGACTCACATGCTTTTCCGATCCACGCCACGAGTACTCTGGGGAGCTATGCGGGTTCTAGAGCAACACGTGTTTTCCGTGTGAAGGATCTGAAACACGAGAATGACATGCATTAAAAGCGGGAACGCGCAGACTAACGGCACATGATGAATAAAAGAACGAGAAACCAAGAGACACTTTTCACAGCGTGTGGTGTGCAAAAAGTTGCTTTGTTAACGTTAACATCGCATTTGCATAAACCGGGCGTTGGTCGTGAAAAAAACGCGTCCATATGTTCTCGTGCAACACACTGGGGAGACAAACTTTACGTGCAGCAGGACGGTACCATTATTTATATTTCTGCTTTCTTCGCAGGAAGCAAAAAAACACTTGAGCATGGTACTCACGATGAAGCAGTCTTCGCAGCTGCAACAGAGCCGCAATTGCATGACACCTGTCTGGTCGTACTGAAGCCGATGACGCTCACTGTAATTTATATTGTCGCATGTCACGCTAATAACATTAAGAGCAAAAATGTCACTTGGGGCATGCTGAGACGAACGCGAAAAGTCAAAACACGGCAGACAAGCGCGAACGCTGCATCTGGAAGCAGCAAGCGACCGTTACACCTTGTTCAAACGCGTCATTCATCAGGGGAGCAGGAACGCGCAAAATATGCAAACATAATAATTCCAAATTAGCTTTTGTTAACATTAGCGCACCTTCAAAAAAATAGAAATATGATTTTTTTTACTATAAAGTAGCTTTCCGATCGTCCCCCCAACCTTTCTTTCGTAATCTTCATATATGTTATTACAGACCTATCCTGGAACCCCAAACCGAAACTTCTCCCAAACATGTCAGCTGGTCGAGCTTGAACTGGCACCACTTCACTTTCCAGTTGCCACCCCCACCTTGAACTGGTACCAGGTCATGTCCAGTTGCCACCAGCCCAGTTTGAACTGGCAGCACCAGGTCATGTCCAGTTGCCTCCAGCCCAGTTTGAACTGGTACCAGGTCATGTCCAGTTGCCTCCAGCCCAGTTTGAACTGGTACCAGTTCATGTCCAGTTGCCACCAGCCCAGTTTGTACTGGTGCCACTTCACTTTCCAGTTGCAACCTGCCCAGCTTGAACTGGTACCAGCTCATGTCCACTTACCACCCGCCCAGTTTGAACTGGTACCAGTTCATGTCCAGCTGCCACCAGCCCAGCTTGAACTGGTACCACTTCACTTTCCAGTTGCCACCAGCCCAGCTTGAACTGGTACCACTTTAGTTTCCAGTTGCCGCCAGTTTGATCACACTTGGTTCCAGTTCATGACCAGTTGGAGGCAACTACGAACATACTGGTACCAGTTGACTTCCCAGTTCATTTTTTCGTCTGGGGGGGTACTGGGAAATTGAAGTCGACGAACGGGACCGTGAGAAGACTGCCTTCGTCACTCCGGATGGACTTTACCAATTCAAGGTTATGCCTTTCGGCCTTTGCACAGCACCAGCGACGTTCCAGCGTGTTATGGATACAGTCCTCTCCGGGTTGAGGTGGCAAACCTGCCTTGTGTACATCGACGGTGTTGTCGTGTTCACAAGGACATTCGAAGAACATGTTGAACGGCTAAAGCAAGTCCTCGAGGCTATCAGAACTGCAGGGATGACGTTGAAGCCTCATTTTTTAAAATTTATTTATTAATAATACCTCAAGGGCCCTTGCGGGCATTACATGAGGGTACATAGTTCGCATACGGAAAAAATGAAGTGATGCACAGCAAACATCAGGAGAACACAAATGTACGCAGATGATTTCGAAATGTGTCTGTATCATTGATGACGGCCAAGGCTTTGGGAAGGTCATTCCAATCTTTGCTGCTGCGGGGGAAGAAAGATTCCAGGAAGTATGACGTGTGGGCGACATACAGCTGCACTTTCATAGGGTGATCGCGACGCCGAGAGATGTGTGAAGCAGGTGAGATGTATGTGCTGCTCAATGGTGGAGAATGTATGAACTTATGAAAAAGACAAAGACGGGAGAATTTACGACGCGATGCAAGGGGTGCCAGGTCGAGGGAACGTTTTAGTGATGTGACGCTAGAGTGAAAAGAGTAATCGCTAAGAATAAACCGTGCGGCTCTGTTCTGAACTGCTTCTAACATGTCACAAAGGTATGCTTGGTGTGGATCCCAGATTGAGGCAGCATATCCCAGCTTCGGTCGCACGAGGGTGGTGTAAGCTTGCAGTCGGACAGAAGGAGGAGATAACCTAAGGTTGCGCCTAATGAAGCCAAGGGTTGAATTAGCGGAGCATGTGATATTTTTAATGTGTTCATTCCAAGATAGGTCAGAAGAAAGAGTCACTCCTAGGTACTTGTATGACGAAGCCATAATAATGGGGATGCCGGAGAGGAGGTACACGTTTGATCGAACAGGGGTGCTACGAGAAAAGGGCACGTAACAGCATTTATCTACGTTAAGCTGAAGTTTCCATTCAGTGCACCAGGATGAAATGACACTAAGGTCCTCCTGTAGAATGGCAGTGTCTAACGAGGAGTGAAGATGGCGATACAGAGCACAATCGTCAGCGAATAGTCGTAAGCGGGAAGAAACGTTATGCGGAAGATCATTAATGAAAATGAGGAAAAGAAGAGGACCGAGCACCGAGCCTTGCGGTACGCCCGAAGTGACAGAGCTCGGAACAGACTCTTGCGAGTTTACAAAGCACGACTGCTGTCGATCCTTAAGAAAGTGCGCAATCCACGCCAGCAAGTTGGAAGGCAGGCCAAGACGGGATAATTTATGTAAAAGCCGGGAGTGTGAGACAAAGCCAAAGGCCTTGGAAAAATCTAAGAATATGGCATCAGTTGGTATGCGGTTATTCATGTTACACTTAATGTCATGTATGAAGCAAGCCAACTGTGTCTCGCATGAGTAACCCTTACGAAATTCGTGTTGGAGTGGAAAGAAGTAAGAGTTAGATTCGAGAAAAGCAGAAATGTTTGAGTAAATGATGTGCTCCATAATCCTACAGGGCACAGAGGTGAGGGAAATGGGACGGTAATTGAGGGGGTCTTGCTGACTATCTCTTTTATAGACAGGAATGACCCTCGCCAAGCGCCAGTCCTTAGGTACTGTACCGGTAGAGAGAGATTGTGAAAAAATGGCAGACAAAAATGCACTACTAATGAGCTTCGTGCTTTTAAGCACTTTAGGGTTGATCAAATCGGGCCCTGGCGCAGCAGCTGATTTGAGACCCTCAATGATATTCACAATGCCGGGTACAGAGATCACAAGGTCTGGCATGGATGATGATACATATTGTTGAAATGTAAGGAGAGCAACGTTGTCCTCTTTGGTGAACACTGAACAGAACGCGTAGTTAAAGGTGTTTGCACATTCGTCATTTGAGATGGTGTTACCTTCTGTATCGTGTAGCACAATTTGGGTGTTAGTGGTAGGTCCAAGTGAACTCCAGAACTTTCTGGGGTTAGTGAACAGCAATGTGCCTCAGAAGTGTCGATTCGGCTACGAGGAATTCAGATTCCTCGGCCATATCGTGAGCAGCGACGGCGTACGCCCCGACCCCGAGAAGACGGCGGCCATCGCAAATTACCGTGTTCCTTCTGACGTGAAAGACGTTCGAAGCTTTCTTGGCCTTTGCGTCTACAACCGACGGTTCATTCCGAACTTTTCAAGAATTGCGTCACCCCTGAATGCCCTCACGAAGGACGGATCCACGTTTATCTGCAGTGAAGCCCAGCAACAGGCGTTTGATGAATTGAAGACGCGTCTACAGACCGCACCCGTGCTTGCCCACTTCGATCCAAACGCCGAAACAGAAATACACACCGACGAAAGCAACGATGGTCTAGGAGCCGTGCTCGTTCAACTGCACGACGGCGTCGAACGTGTCATCGCTTACGCAAGCAGAACGCTAACCAAGGCAGAGAAGAACTATTCGACGACCGAAAAAGAGTGCCTTGCACTCATATGGGCCATCACAAAGTTGCGCCCCTACCTGTACGGACGGCCGTTCAAGGTGGTAACAGACAACCATTCTCTGTGCTGGCTGGCTGGTTTAAGGGACCCCTCAGGACGCCTAGCGAGATGGAGCCTCCGATTACAGGAGTATGACGTAACCGTCACTTACAAGTCAGGAAAAAAACACAACGACGCCGACTGCCTGTCCCGAGCACCACTCCAGCGACAGGACAACAGCCTCGAGGACGACGACGCCTTCCTCGGTCTAATGAGCGCGACTACCATGTCTACCAAGCAGTATAACGACCCCGAATTGAAGACACTCGTCGACTATCTGCAGGGCCGCGCCGACAATGTTCCTCCCATCTTCAGAAGATCACTCCCAAGTTTTCCCCTACGTAACGGTGTTCTCTACAAAGAAAACCACGCACCACAAGGCGCTACGTGCCTTCTCGTTGTGCCTGGGGACATGCGCAACGAGATTCTTGAATCCTGCCACGACGAACCGTCATCAGGTCATTTGGGATACAGCCGGATACTGGCCCGTATAAGGGAAAAGTACTACTGGCCAAAACTGGCCAAGACCGTACACCACTACGTAAGGACGTGCCGCGAATGCCAACGACGAAAAACGCCGCCGGTCCGACCGTCTGGGTACCTTCAGCCAATCGCACCGCCGTCGGCGCCGTTCGAGCAGATTGGGATGGATCTACTCGGGCCCTTCCCACGTTCGTCGTCCGGAAATCGTTGGATAATCGTCGCCACCGACTACCTGGCACGCTATGCTGAGACTAAGGTACTTCCACAGGGCACAGCAACAGAAGTGGCGAAGTTCTTCATCGAGAACATCGTACTACGGCACGGAGCTCCGACCGCCTTAATCACCGATAGGGGAACGGCATTTACAAGCAGACTAACACAAGAAATCCTTCGACTCAGCCACACCGCTCACCGGAAGACAACGGTGTACCATCCGCAGACGAACGGGCTCACCGAACGCCTAAACAAAACCCTTGCCGACATGATTTCGATGCACGTCGACGTCGAGCACAAGACATGGGACGAAATACTGCCTTACGTCACGTTCGCCTATAACACGGCTGTGCAGGAAACAACGGGATTCGCACCGTTCCGCCTTGCACACGGCCATGACGCATCGACTATGCTGGACGCGATGCTGCCCCACGAACCCACACGTGCTGTTTCTAGACTTTTCGGCGCGACGCTTAAACGCTTGTGCGCTCCAAGCTGGAGGATTCATTCTTCGGACTCAGTTGTGTTTAGAGAGCTATCACTCTTGTGTTTTGCTACCAAGTAGTATAATAAACCGTTCGCTGTTTATTCGACGACTCGCCGACCCATTTCGCTTCGTGACAATATAGCAGGTGTCCACCATAGCTGGAACCAACACCGGGAACGCATTTGGTGACACGACACGAATTCAGAGTTCGACATACTCAGATTTGACAGGCGAGCAGCAGAACAAATCATTAACTGCAGTGTCAACAGAATCCTGATAGCCGACGGAGAATACAGTAAACGATTCGTCCAGACTCGGTACTCTCGTTCCCAGCCCACCGCAAAAAGCCTCACCCTGCGGGGAACTATTTTGAGACGCGGGAGCCAAAAGCCTTCGCTGCTCTGAGGCTGTCGTGCCTGTCGACCAATCAGAGACGATTTATTTTGAAAGTTTGAATCGGAAGCGTTTGTATCGCAAAAGTTGATTTTTACGGCTTTATCTTTACACCGTGGATTTTTTTCGTGATTTATTTCAAGGAGTTTATTCTCGAAGTTTATTTTGCGAAGTGTAAACCAGAGTGATCCCCCTGTAACAGTGCCGCTGGAGCATCACACACGATATATTCAACCTGATGTTAAGTGATGATACAGGTTAACCAACAGGGTAAGAGCACACTTACATTACAGATGGAGGATAAGGCAATAGGTAACAATAGGGTAATAGCCGCACTGAGCGGAAAAAAGTTATACGAACACACACGCTAAGAAGAATACCAAGCAAAAGGTGCATGAAACATGGCATTACAGGCACACAACTAAGCTTCAATTCACGAAATCCAACAGCTTTCGGTCTTCCAAGGTACACACACAGAAACAGGTCCAGATACCACTAGTAAGGAATACAGTCACAGCACTGCGGGGCACCAAAACCACAAAAACTACGACGCAAGACGCTTCCCGAACGAGAGCTCTCTAGACATGCGTCCGAACGCTTCCAAGATTTCCCTTCCAAATGAGCTGGAGGCGTTCCAAGCTCCAAGGGCACCACCTGTAACGGCTATCCTCTATGCTCTCCTCGCGCTACATCCAGAAAGCAGAAAGTCGCGCGTACGGGCGACCAGCGCCATTAGAAAGAGGACGTTTTCCCCGTCAAAATAAGTCTTCAATCACATTTCTACGCCAACAAACAACCGACATCGAAAAAGATGCCCCCAGCCCCATGTATAACGAGCCGCTTTTGCCATGTTTTCCTCACTCGAGAATGGAGAGAGATCGAAAGATCCCGCAAGTTTCTAGGCGTTCGGCGTTCGGAGTGCACGAATTCGTTAATAGATGATTCAGATCTCGCGCGGGGTTCAAACCTAAAAACAGGGACGAAGGTTGCAGAAGGAGAGTCAGCCTAAGGAATTTCGGGAATAACGCCATAACCTGTAGTAAGTAGACTGGGGGTGCGAATTGAAAAGTTGTAGAGCAAAGAACGAAGAACGCGCACCCAAAATTTCCGGTAAATTGGACGTTAGGTACGCGAGATTATGGCACTAAAGGAACGGTATTTACGCAAGCGTCTCCGAGCGGCGTCAGCCAGACTCGCTGGCATCTGCGCTAGGGCCCTCTAACTCCAAAGCCCATATCTGGGGAACAGAAAGTCGCGCGCTTACGGGATTAAAGCGGTTGGAGATAGGACGTCGAGAGCTTCAAAACTATGTCAAACACGACTCTGTAGCTGCAATGGAAACGTTTTTAAGAAAAAAAAAACGGCCGGCAGTCCCACGTATTGGGAGAAGTGTAAACACAGAAACCGGTAGCTCGAGAACCACAAGACTTTGACAGCTGTAGTAAATTTTGCCACGTTCACCGAGTTGAGGCGAGTACACTCCGGAAAGATGAAAGCTGTCCGACACGGGCTTCCTTCCGAAAAAGGGCCCCAAAGCTTAGAAACACAGAGTTACGAACTCGTCTCTGCCCACAACCCCCAACCGCTAAAGACCGGCCCAGGGTTCCATTTGACCGATCGTAGAGCGATTCAAGTCCTACTAGGACGGAAATTCTGGCGTCGACTTGACGAGCGGGGCGGAAGTTACGGAGCTCCGAATGTATCGGAAGTGCAGACGAAGGTCTGGAATTTCCAAGTATCTCGACTACTTTTAGGATTTCCTGCCAGCCGTGAGTGTGCACGTGAAGGGGAAGGATTGGGGAATACGGCATAACAAACAGCGTCCTGATAGGACCGCTTTAGTCCTAGATATTAGACCGAGAACCCCATCGACACCGCAGTGTCGATGGGGTTCAAACGCCACCTCGAGCGGTTGCGAACTGCTGTCGAAGTCAGTGCTTAAATAGCACACAAAGGAATGCACGCATCATTGTATTCTTGATGTTTCGTCGACTAGTAATGGACATACTCTATGCATCCTTGCCATCATGAACCAGCTTGTCTGCGCCCTCTCTCTGTTATCTATGCATGTTCCATAAATGAATGCAACCAGTCATACAGTTGTTTTCAACCTAAAATATATATTCATTTGCAGTGGTTCTTATAGAATTCGCACTTGATAACCTTGCGTATGTGTGCGCGTTGGCAAACATGATTGAATATGACTAGTTCGTCCTCGGCCCCCGTTTTGAAGTCAATCCCCCTCAAGTCCCCGTCAATCATTAATAATCGTTAATATATCACTTACATATCTCGAAATAATTCCCCACGTCCTCCCCACATAAAACCAAACAGCTCATACCTCCAGCATAGCTCCTTTTTGATGCCTTGTAGGATCCTACAAGTCTGCTACGTAGCCGGATATAGGCAATGCAGTGTCCTACA
This sequence comes from Ornithodoros turicata, assembly GCF_037126465.1. Lineage (NCBI taxonomy): Eukaryota > Metazoa > Arthropoda > Arachnida > Ixodida > Argasidae > Ornithodoros > Ornithodoros turicata. Next base: position 941,655 of record NW_026999361.1, read on the forward strand.
ACTCTCCTACATTGCCGAATATGGGACAAGTAGGACACCACAACTTTCCTACATGGCCTAATGTGAGACATGTAAGATCCTATGACTCACCTATATGTGAATTAATGTAGGACATGTAGGATCCCACAACTTTCCTATATGATACATAATAGGACAAAGGATCCTACATATATATGCGTATGATAAATAGGATCCCATACAAACCTATTTGGCTTTTTTCAACAGGGTGATCAGGTGCCTGGCACCAGCACAGTGTGCAATAACTGAAATATTGCCACTACAAGCATACAGCAAATCGCAATCACATAACTACCCAGGTAGCACAAAAAGTTGCAACAATGTTGTCTAAATGTCAGCTTGTAATATTGCTCAGATGTTGCTAATGTCCGCAACTTCAACGTTATCTGCAACGTTTATTTGCAGCATTACCGCAACATCCATTGTAAACACCACATCAACGTATGCATCTGTGATGTCCTCTCACCGTAAATTTTGCAACGTTTCAGTAATGTACGTGTGCAACATTACAACAATGTACGAGGGGTGTTCAAGTCAAACCGGGACTTTGCAGTTTTCTCAAAAGTAAAATGAACTTACAGGCGAGAAATTAGTTTTATTTTTCAACGTAATCTCCAGCTGCACTAATGCACTTGTCCCAGCGTTTCACGAGGGCTTGGATGCCGGCAGCGTAGAAATCCTTACCGACGCGTAGCAGCCATGATCGGACCGCATTGTTGACCTTGTCGTCGCAGCAGAAGTGGCGGCCCCCAAGGAACGCCTTCAGTGGCCCGAAGAGATGGAAATCGCTGGGGGCGAGGTCTGGACTGTAAGAGGGATGTGGCAGAAACTCCCAGCCAAGTTCCTGTAAGTTGCGTGTCGTGAGATGCGTGTTATGGGGGGCGTGCATTGTCCTGTAGGAGGAGGTGTGTTCAGTGTTCCACACTGAGATGATATATCTTGTGTTTCAACGGATATGGTAACTTCTAACTCCAAAGATGTTATGAAAGCAGAAGCAATTTATTCGGCCGCAGCTCGTCTCTGTATTCAGGTAAGATACGCCGCGGACATGGAGGACGCCATGTTTTATGACATCTTGACTGACGTTCATGGGTCACGTGTGTGGGCAACTAACCACAATGCCATGCGCGGGTCACAGCTCGCCCCCTTGCGTGGGAGAGGCGGTTAGGGCATATCGTTAGTTTCTTACCCCCATGGATAACACTGATAGGCCATCTCGCTCTCCTCCCATCAGCGATCATATTGCCTACGCGCAGTGCCATGCCCAGCAATTCGGGACAAAACGTAAAGCAGGCTTCGCCTGATACTGCTCCCATAGAAGCCATGTATTAGGAATAGAAAAGCGCGTGCAGCACATTCCGTTCTTACCGCTTTGCATTCGTTCTCTAGTGGGACGTTGTCTGTGTCATAGCGAAACATATGGTGCAAGTTTCGTTAACGAATATTGGGGTCTTCGAGGTTCCATTTTGGTTCCAAATTTCTGACCTGTAAAGTAGGCTTCACCAGATGCACTGAAGCGCTGGTTGAAGCCCTCTACCTGGTGAGTTAGCGCAAATACTCCATGTACTTTGCAAGAAACGCGTGAGCAATTGAACGTTCTGTACGGCATTTCAAACACGCTACAAGACAGATAAGTTCGCATAATTTGTTGCGCATGCAAACAAGCAAAAAAATCTCTTGCTGTCACGAGACTCTTGCTTCGATGCACGGAGCTTGTGAGGAGGTCTGTGGCCAGTGGCGCGCAGGCAAGGAATATCGTGGTATGAGCGGTGGTAAACAAGAACAGATGCCAACATTAGAGCACTAAGTTGATTCCTTTCGCCTGGTAAAGCATGCATCATCTACCTATCGCCACGGGATGCGTGTATTGAAAATGAAAGAGCGCGTGTAGTGCGTTGTTTTTCTTATAGTGATGCTTCTAAATGCATATTTGCGGGTGAATATTGTCTAGGGTCTAGAATTAGGGTCTCTCCTGCGTCGACTCCTCCTCAATGTGGCTTTCACCCCACAATTCCAGTGCATGATCAGATGCTGGAACACAAGCCTCTGCTCAACCTGCGGTGTCGTTGTGAACTCTGAGCACATTCTTATGGAACGTGCACTCTACTGCCCGCAAAGGCGGATTCTGTGTGATGAGCTTGCCCCTATCAGCAAGACACCACTTAATTTAGCTGCACTCATTGTCCCCGTGAATATTCCTGTGCTCCATCGTCGGGTTCTTCACCTGTTCATGGACTTCCTGTCGTCCACTGGATTGCCTCCAGTCGCTCTAATTCTTTCTCGTATTTTCATTCATCCTCCTCATATAATGTTTCACGTGCAATGTGGTAGGGTACCGCACCGCCGCGATGAAACACCCCATCTCATCGTCATCATTTATTGTTGTTGTTGTTGTCCCTTGAGGTTCCAAACTTTCCAGTTCGGCTTGTTGTGGGAGCTTCACTTGGGAGCCCCAATCTGTCTGGTTCCTCTGCACAATTCCGCATGAACTTCGCGTGCTCCAAATACCGCTAATAATCTTAATGCGCAAATAATGCAATATATTCAAACGATAATGGTAACATCCCAGTTACGAACATCGGATTCGAAAGTCTCGAAAGTACAGAATCTGCCATCTTTCTTCTTTATGATTCGTCCTTGAAACAGCTGATTTATGCAGCGATATTTGCGTACAGATGATTTTTTGTTCGCGCTACTTGACTACGCGTGTTGCGGATCGCTTTTTCTCACTTTGATTGGTAACATATAGGGTAAGGTGGGGCAAGATGAGACACGGGCCAAGACGCGACATTCTTTACACGACGCCGCCTGTCTCAGAGACGCGTTGCTGCATGCTCTTGAAACTTTACTCATGTGCGGCTCTACATGTCCGGTTTATTGCACGTGAGAATTGTACGTACTGGTGTATGCGTTTAGGAGAAAAATATCGGTTACTTCTGACTGGAATGTAAAGACCCGACAAAAAGGCGCGATTTTCTGTAGTCCGTTTGTTGCAATCAGTGCGGCAGCGTTTCGCAGCCTTTTCTGTCAATGGAAGTTCGCATCCCGTTTTTTTTTTATTCATTCTTCTAGATACGTATATACAAAATATGGGCACTCTTGGTTATTCACTGTTGAACAGAAAAAATAATGCGTCCGATGACATGCACGGGGCAAGACGCGACAATTTAATGTAATTTTAATTGAATGCAATTTCAATTTCATGTGATTTAAAAACTGATAAGTCAACTATTAGGTGGCTTTATGCCTGTTCCTCAGGGATTTCTTTTGTGCATATTGTGTAGTATTTTCCAGCAAATTTTCCTGTTTCCTAGGATATTTCCAGCAAAGCAGAAGCGCACACAAAAGCGAGTCACCAGCGACACGTCAGACGGGCCGTGCCCTGTTTGTAAAGGACGGTGGAGCAAAATAGCACCGGGTTGGGTGCGGTTTTATTGGACATTATATGTGGTTATGGTGGGCTCAGGGGGTTTGTAGGGGTCTACGGGCTTCACTTTTTCTGCATGAATTGCAAAGACTAATTTGTGTAGTTCATTACCACGGCGTGTCTCATCTTGCCCCACGCGATGCCTCGTCTTGCCCAGAGGGATGGGGCAAGATGCGACAATCTGCGTTTTTAAATTTCTTGTTCTGTAATTATATTAGACTGGCTACATTCGTTCTCCATTTACAGGTCAGATGTTGTAGAACCCGGAGAATGTGTCTATGGCTAGTTTGCTTGAAAAACACGAAAAATAAAAAATTCACATTAAATTGCAAATTTCTGTCTCATTTTGCCCCATTACCCAATATATATTTCTGTGCTAGCTACCGTGGCATAGTGGTTAGAATTACTCATTTCCACGCAGAGACTGGGAGGTGACGCGGGTTCGTGTCCTGGCACCGGCTGTGTTGTCTGAGGTTCTCTCTGGCTTTTCGGGCAGACTTTCCGGACGAATGTCTGCACAGTTCTCGCTGAAATCTGCCGAAGACCCATACTAACCCCCTATCCTTCCTGCTGTCCTCTCTGCATCTGTCCACGTCTGTACGCCGCTCATAGCTACATTTGCTTCGCGGCGCTAACACTGAACTTAAAAAAGAGCAATTGTTTGTGTCCTTTGTCGTCCAGTGTTTATCATCGCGTCTCTCTTTGTACAAGGTGGGAATTCTCCTGCTACCCGCAAAAGAAACGAAAGAAGCAGAGCATTTCGTACATAGAATGTGCGCAATAGACTACCCGCTGTTTGCGAACAGTCTACGTCACACTGCCAAATGTCGCTACCGTCGTTGGCAAAATAAAGCGACGTGGGTTGGCAGCTGCCGACCACATGAGTTGTTTCCGATAATGGATGCAGTAAAGTTTCCCCAATAGTTCAGGAAAATAGATTGCAGCAGTCGATGTTTAACAAGCACACACTTTATGCAAAGAAGTCTACATGTACCACTTAGAGAAGGCACGTGAGCGTTCGGCCAACTCTCCTTGATGGCACCTGAGCTCATTCTGCCTCGTTCTTTCCTTCCTCTTGCTTACATCATCATTTTCTAGGTGTTGCTTACATCCCGTCGGCTCCTTTGAGAACGCACCGCTCCTAACTGTCGGTACCTGACACCACGAGCCACTTCATCCATTCTCACTATCATATAAACACAACGTCCACATTCCAATCCGCATCCGTTTCCAATTCTAACACGTTCCAATTCTAACACCTTCCCACCAAGAATGTTCCAAGACACTTGCTGTCGCTGGGACATTATACAAAACAGAAAGTACTTGTCAGTATATTATATCAACACGCCTCTCTACTGTTTGTTTTGACACAGAACACAACACAAGTACAGTATAGGACCCAGCCTGTACATTCCAAGGTCCACCAGGTGCCCTTTTTTTTCGTTTGCATTACACTGCTCTGATTGTCCTTCAGAAGTCGTATTAAGTCGTGACAAAGCGTCAGCACATTTATTTAATTCACCCCTGATGTACGTTACTTCCAGATCATATTTCTGCAAGGCCAGAGCCCAACCCGTGAGACGTGCACTAAGAGACGCCGAGCGAGAGAGGAATGTCAGTGGATTGTGATCAGTCACAACTTTGACTTTTGTTCCAAAAATCCAGGTGTCCAGCCGCCCCAGTGCCCACACGACTGCATATGCCTCGCGTTCTATTGTCGACCACCGCGACTGTGTTAGCGTTAGTTTCTTACTCAAGAAGGCAATTGGCCTCTCTATGTCATCCGTACTCTGCGACAGGCATGCTCCAACGGCTCGTTCGGATGCATCAGTGGCCAATGTGTAGCCTTTCTCCGGATCAGGGGCAGCTAGTGTGGGAACTGCTGCAAGAGCATGTTTCACTTTCCAAAACGCCTCATCCGCTTCCTCATTCCAGGGTATCTTATTTGGGACCCTCTTATTCGTAAGGCGCGTCAACGGCAGAACTACTTCTGAATAGTGGGGAATGTAGCCTCGATAATAGTTAAACATACCAAGGGCACTGCGCAGCTCCGTTTTCGACTTTGGCGGCTCAAGCTTAATTATCACGCTTACCCTATAGCCATCGGGAGCATTGGTGCCTGATCCCACTACATGTCCAAGATATTTGACACTTCGTTGTGTAGTTCATTACCACGGCGTGTCTCATCTTGTCCCACCCGATGCCTCGTCTTGCCCAGAGGGTTGGGGCAAGATGAGACAATCTGCGTTTTTAAATTTCTTGTTCTGTAATTATATTAGACTGGCTACATTCGTTCTCCATTTACAGGTCAGAAGTTGTAGAACCCGGAGAATGTGTCTATGGCTAGTTTTCTTGAAAAACACGAAAAATAAAAATTTCACGTTAAATTGCAAATTTCTGTCTCATTTTGCCCCATTACCCAATATATATTTCTGTGCTAGCTACCGTGGCATAGTGGTTAGAATTACTCATTTCCACGCAGAGACTGGGAGTTGACGCGGGTTCGAGTCCTGGCACCGGCTGTGTTGTCTGAGGTTCTCTCTGGCTTTTCGGGCAGACTTTCCAGACGAATGTCTGCACAGTTCTCGCTGAAATCTGCCGAAGACGCATACTAATCCCCTATCCTTCCTGCTGTCCTCTCTGCATCTGTCCACGTCTGTACGCCGCTCATAGCTACATTTGCTTCGCGGCGCTAACACTGAACTTAAAAAAGAGCAATTGTTTGTGTCCTTTGTCGTCCAGTGTTTATCATCGCGTCTCTCTTTGTACAAGGTGGGAATTCTCCTGCTACCCGCAAAAGAAAAGAAAGAAGCAGAGCATTTCGTACATAGAATGTGCGCAATAGACTACCCGCTGTTTGCGAACAGTCTACGTCACACTGCCAAATGTCGCGACCGTCGTTGGCAAAATAAAGCGACGTGGGTTGGCAGCTGCCGACCACATGAGTTGTTTCCGATAATGGATGCAGTAAAGTTTCCCCAATAGTTCAGGAAAATAGATTGCAGCAGTCGATGTTTAACAAGCACACACTTTATGCAAAGAGGTCTACATGTACCACTTAGAGAAGGCACGTGAGCGTTCGGCCAACTCTCCTTGATGGCACCTGAGCTCATTCTGCCTCGTTCTTTCCTTCCTCTTGCTTACATCATCATTTTCTAGGAGTTGCTTACATCCCGTCGGCTCCTTTGAGAACGCACCGCTCCTAACTGTCGGTACCTGACACCACGAGCCACTTCATCCATTCTCACTATCATATAAACACAACGTCCACATTCCAATCCGCATCCGTTTCCAATTCTAACACGTTCCAATTCTAACACCTTCCCACCAAGAATGTTCCAAGACACTTGCTGTCGCTGGGACATTATACAAAACAGAAAGTACTTGTCAGTATATTATATCAACACGCCTCTCTACTGTTTGTTTTGACACAGAGCACAACACAAGTACAGTATAGGACCCAGCCTGTACATTCCAAGGTCCACCAGGTGCCCTTTTTTTTCGTTTGCATTACACTGCTCTGACTGTCCTTCAGAAGTCGTATTAAGTCGTGACAAAGCGTCAGCACGTTTATTTAATTCACCCCTGATGTATGTTACTTCCAGATCATATTTCTGCAAGGCCAGAGCCCAATGCGTGAGACGTGCACTAAGACACGCCGAGCGAGAGAGGAATGTCAGTGGATTGTGATCAGTCACAACTTTGACTTTTGTTCCAAAAATCCAGGTGTCCAGCCGCCCCAGTGCCCACACGACTGCATATGCCTCGCGTTCTATTGTCGACCACCGCGACTGTGTTAGCGTTAGTTTCTTACTCAAGAAGGCAATTGGCCTCTCTATGTCATCCGTACTCTGCGACAGGCATGCTCCAACGGCTCGTTCGGATGCATCAGTGGCCAATGTGTAACCTTTCTCCGGATCAGGGGCAGCTAGTGTGGGAACTGCTGCAAGAGCATGTTTCACTTTCCAAAACGCCTCATCCGCTTCCTCATTCCAGGGTATCTTATTTGGGATCCTCTTATTCGTAAGGCGCGTCAACTGCAGAACTACTTCTGAATAGTGGGGAATGTAGTCTCGATAATAGTTAAACATACCAAGGGCACTGCGCAGCTCCGTTTTCGACTTTGGCGGCTCAAGCTTAATTATCACGCTTACCCTATAGCCATCGGGAGCATGGGTGCCTGATCCCACTACATGTCCAATATATTTGACACTTCGTTGTGCGAATCTACATTTCACCGGGTTAATCACGAGCCCTGTTTCTGAAATCGTCTCCAGGACATTTCTGAGGTGCTCTAGATGCATTTCCCAGGTCTCTGAGTATATAGCTACATCGTCAATGTACGCCATGGCGTATCCTTTATGTTTGTGTAGGACCTGATTCATGATGCGTTGAAACGTTGCAGCCGAATTCCTTAATCCGTACGACATAACCTTCCACGCGTAGAGTCCACACAGCGAAGCGAACGCTGATAATTTCTGTGATTCCGGGTCCAAGGCAATTTGCCAGTACCCGCGAGCTAAATCTAGAGTCGAAATATACCGCGCTCTGGCCACCTCATACAACAACTCAGCCGTATTGATCATAGGGAAACTATCGGGCTCTGTGATCGTATTCAGCTGCCTGTAGTCCATACACATCCTGACTGATCCGTCCCTCTTGGAAACGCACACTATAGGGTGAGCAACTGGACTGTCCGTAGGATATATAAAATCCCATTCAAGCAGCTGATCAATCTGTCGTTCCACCTCACTTCTCAAGGCTATAGGGACCTTGTAAGGATAGGATGCCCTAGGTTTTGCTTCTGGTATCAAGGTTATCCTATGTGCCCCAACCTTACATCTTCCTGGTTTCTGTGAAAAGCATTGAGCGAATTGCTCAAGCACTTCAGATAACTGTATACTCTGGCTTCCGTCGAGACATGTGCCCCAAGGGTCTATGGGGATACCGCTAACTTTCTCATTTGCTACAGTTGGGGTACTTATCACCTCCCCAAACTCATCATCCGCCTCAAAAATGACCCCAACATTATTCATTCTAAAGTAATAGTGTCTCAGTCTATTAGCATGTACCCATCTCTCGGTGCCGTCTGCATGCTGAACAACATAGCTATTTTCCCGTCTCTTTTATTTTATTTTCATGGGTCCCAACCACTTTGGTTTCATTTTACCAAGCTGTCCCCCGTCCAACATTAGTACGTCATCCCCAACAGCGAACTCCTTTACTTTTGCCCTTAAGTTGTACCTTTCCACGTAACCTCTCTGGATACGTTCAGCCCTTTCATCTACCACGCGCGCTGCCTCTGACATTTTATCTCGCAGGTCCCTCAAGTATTCTGTCGCCGATGTATTAAGACCAGTTGGCGGCGTCCATTGTCCTGTCCAGGTTTTCTGCAAAATGCTTAATGGTCCGTTTGGGCTGCGTCCATACATGAGCTCAAAGGGAGACCTGCCAGTTATATAATGAGGTACCTCTCTGTAGGCATATTGTATACATGGGATATACCTGTCCCACTCTCGTTCGTGCGTAGATATCACGTGTCGTAGCATAGACTTAAAGGTGCCATTCCAGCGCTCCACAATTTCATTACTTTGTGGGTGTTCTGGTGTGGAGAACCGGACATTTATGCCTAAGCATCTGTGCAATTCGATTGTCAATTTTGACGCGAAATTCGTTCCCTGGTCCGAACAAATCGTCTCCGGTGTGCCTAGCGCGAGAAAATATCCAATAACGCATAGCAGGTTCCCCTCGCGGTCAGTGTCCGCAACGGTACAACCTCGGCCCATCGCGTACACAAATCTACCACACAAAGGGCATAACGATGTCCTCGTGATGAAGGGGGTTCGAGCGGCCCGATACAATCCATATATACGACTTGGAATGGAACTTGTGGCCTGGTAAGGGGTGTAATGGGCACGCGGTCTTTGGTCCGAGGAGGGGATCGCACCTGGTGTGAAGGAAGAACGAGGCGCCCGCTCTGCTTCCGAGAGGAAAAGGTTTTAATGAACCAAAAACCGAAAAGCAAAATGGCGAATATAGGCCCGTGACCACGAGACCCACATCGACCTCCTTTAATCCGCAACATCATCCCCGGCCGCGGGTGACGAGACGTCTGCTTCCAAACGGCAAAGCCTTTGAACTGGACGGGTTACGGTAGTGCCGCTTGCGAAACGTACTGAGCATGCCCGCACTAACCCATATCTCCCTCGTATTAACTTCGCTATGCGTCCGAGCTTCCAAAAAGGGGGACGGACATTAACTTCCTGAAGCACCACCACATCCCCTTTCTTGAAACGACTTTGGGTAGGAGACGCAGTCACGTGGGCAGACCTCAGCTGCAGAAGGTACTCGTATCTCCAGCGCTTCCAGAAGAGTTCCTTCGCCTTCAGCATTTCTCTGAAGTTGTGCCGGAGGTCCTCCGCGTCAGGCTGTTAGATGGCAGCGTGTTCGCCCGGTAGAGAGATGGCTCGTTTGCCTATCAGAAAGTGGATTGGCGTGAGGGGTACGAGTTCCTCGACATCAGATGCGACGTGGGTTAACGGGCGGGAATTTACGAGAGCTTCCACCTCGCATAGGGCTGTAGTTAGTTGCTCGAAAGTAAGGCGGCTTCTACCGAGACATCGCCTTAGAGCAGCCTTCACGGTGCCGATGAGGCGTTCCCACCATCCGCCCCACCAAGGTGCTCGTTCGACGATGAACCGCCACTGTATACGGTGCTGAGTTGCAAAATCTTGTACTTCAGCTGTGGTGGGCGCGGACAAGATGGCTGCGCACTTGTGAAACGTTCGGGCGTTGTCTGAATAGACCAGGGTGGGCACACCACGTCTTGAAACGAAGCAACGGAAGGCCAGTAGAAAGTCTACAGCGTTCATAGAAGATGCGAGCTCTAGGTGGATGGCTCGGGTGACGCCACACGAGAAAAGGACGATGTATGCTTTTCCTGATGCGGCGTTCGTGATGAACAGCGGCCCTGCGAAATCCAGACCAACTACCGAGAAAGGGTTGGCCTCTGTGATTCTCTCGCGGGGGAGGGGGGGGGAGTTGGAACGCTAGCGAGTTCGGCGCGCTGCCGGCGGCAGCTGAGGCAGGAGTGTAGGACGCGACGAACCGTCTGGCGTGCCCGGAGGACCCAAAATCGGTTCCTGACTTGGGTGATAGTATCTTGTACGCCGGCGTGCAGGGCTTGTCGGTGAGCGTCGAGTATTACGAGATGCGTAAAGTGATGCTTCGATGGCAGAAGAATAGGGTGCTTTATGGCGTCGACCACGTTCAGTTGATGAAGACGGCCGCCGACGCGCATGATGCCGTTGGCGTCCAAAAACGGTTGGAACGCATGTAGGGACGATGATGGTTTGACGACGTTCCCTTTGCTGAGACCGGCAACCTCATGGGGGAAAGCCTCAGCCTGCACGCGACGGATCCAAAAGTTCTCAACATGCGTGTTTTCCTCAAGCGTGAGTGGACCAGACACGGATGGTCTCGCAGATCTAGCGTTGTTCGCAAATCTCAGCATCCAGGCGGTGACCCGAAGGAGCCTGGATGACGTCCCGTAGTCCGTGATCTCCATCCATTCTTCAATTGCGACGACTGCCAAAACGGAGGCATGTTTGAGCACAGCTGGACATTCACTTGCTGGAGAGGCTCTGTCATCGGTTAATCGAATCCCTGGTTGGCAAAGCTGGTTTTCTGTACCCACGAAGGTGCCAAACGACGATGAGAGCAAGCCGGGACATGTCCACCACAATCTGCAGCACTTCAGAGTGGTAGCGGATACGCCCCGAGTGAGCAAATCCGCGGAGTTGTCACTACCGCTGCAGTGGAACCATTGATCAGCGCGCGATGAAGACAAGATTTCGGTTATTCGAGACTGAACAAATTGCTGGGTTTTGCTGCCAGATCCATGAATCCACTGAAGAGCGATGGTGGAATCTGTCCAAAAATATACTGGCACTTGACTGAGAGTCTTCAGCGCGGAAACGTGACGGTAGAGACGTGTAGCCAAGAGGCAGGAGAGGAGCTCGAGACGAGGCAACGACACCTGTTTTAACGGTGCCAGACGAGCCCGTGCTATGAGCAAATGGACCAGAAGAGAGCCGTTGGGAGAAAGACTCCGCAAGTGTATGACAGTGCCATAGGATTTCGGACTGGCATCTGCGAAACAGTGCACATCGACGGGTGAGTTATCTTCAGGGAGAGCGCAGCGCGGGAGTCTGAGCAGGTTCAATTCTCCCAGGCTGACCTTCCACTTCTCCCAGATTACGTTGTCTGATTCGCTAACTGGTTGGTCCCACGATAGGCCATTGCGCCACAGGTCTTGAAACAGAATTCTCGCAGATATAATGACAGGTGCGATGTACCCCAAGGGGTCATACACAAGTGAAAATGCTTTCAGGACAGTGCGCTTCGTGGCAGGGTGTGCGACGGCGAAGTCTGCTGCTCGAGTCGTGTTGAGAAGAAGTCGTGCTGCGATCCCAATATAGGCCGAGAACCTTGACGATGGGGTCGCCGTCGGAGGCATTGTCATAGGACGTGCCGTCCATGAGAAATCTCTCCCGCAGAACCGGAGAGTTTGAGGTCCACTTGCGAATATCCATTCCAGCGGATTTCAGTATTTCTACCGTTTCTTGGTATACCTGCAACCCATCACCGTCTGACGTGCAGCCGACGACCAGATCGTCGACATAAAACCCCGTCCGGATGCGGGATACGGTGTTGGGATAATCCGAGCAAACTACCTCAAAGTGGTGTTGCAGCGTTGCTGCTAGCAGAAATGGACTCGAAGTAGCTCCGAAAGGGACTCTAGTCATCCGCCACTGGACAAATTCGAGATTGCTGTCGTTGGATGCCTGCCGTACATCCTTTACCCACAGAAAGCGAAGGAAATTTCTGTCTTCGGGGCGAATGATGATTTGCAGGTATGCCCTTTCAACATCACCACCACCACCACCGCAGGTATGCCTTCCTGATGTCGGCGGTTAAAACCGTGGAGCTGCAGCGGAACTGCAACAGAAGATGGAGCAGATCTGCGTTTAGCTTCGGCCCTTTCATCAGGAGAGTATTCAACGATTGCTGACCTGGCAAGTGGGACGACGCATCAAATACAACGCGGAGTTTCGTGGTGATCGCCTCTTGTCGCACAACCGCGTGATGGGGCATGTAATAAACGTTTTCTTGGCGGTTGGTGATCCCCATTACCTTCTCAGCATGACCTTCGTCAAAATACTCACGTATGACCTTGTCATACTGAGACAGCAATTCTGGGTCGAAACGAAACCGACGTAGTTGCGAGAGGAGGCGCTGTAGAGCCGTATTCCTGTTATTGGCGCAAGCAGGGAGCCCTAGTTCTGGTTTAACCATTAGCGGGACGACGTAGCGACCGTCACATTGGCGTACATGGCTTGTAAAGTAGGCGGCCGCAAAGTCATCGTCGGGATCAGGAACCGGATCGCTTATGCCAAGGGCATCCAATCGCCACGCTTCCGAGGGGTCCATGTGGTCGAAGAATTCTTGTTCCTCGCAGGAAAGGGAGAGGACTGATACCACGGTGAACAGCGTTCGACTGGGTGACCGCTGGACTCCCTGAACGACCCATCCCAAAAAGGTCTCCACCGCAACAAGATCGCCAGGGAGACGTTCCACTCGGCCGGTGACCAGCTTCCAATAGTAATCGGAACCCACCAGCAGAGCGATGTCCGTGGTGCAGCTCGTATCGGCCACTTCGAGGCCTCGCAGCGAGAGAAGGCTCATGGTTACGTCGTCCAAGGCTGGCGTAGACACGCGGCATAGTTCAGAAATGCCGAGGGCTTCAAGCTCGATGAACGACCGCGGATCCGAGATGGCTTCGAGGCGGACTTGCACCCATTCGCAGTGGAATCTTCTGGGGTGGCGCGTACGTGCGAAAGAGAACACGGAGAGGTCCTCCTCACCAGTGATTTGGCACCCTAGCTCCTTCAACAGATCGCGACGTATAAACGTTTGTTGACTACCTGTGTCAAGAAGCAGCCGAATTCACTTCTTGCCTGCAGGTCCTTCTGCCCAAACCGAGACTGTCTGAAGGCGTGCCATTCCAGATTTTGCATGCACGTTCGAGGGTGATGAAGACATGACAGTCTGTGAGACGACGTCGTCCAACACTTCGCGCGGTGCCTCCATGTCTGCAGTCGCGGAAAGAGTGGTCGAACAATGCTGAGCCTCCGGACGTCTTTGAATGTCACACAATATGGAAAGGTGATGTCCGTGGCACTTCGCACAAGACAACCCAGCCGCAGATCGGCAAACCCGTGAAAAATGTCCGGATTTGCCGCACCTGAAACATCTTCCCGCTCTAGACAAACGATGGCGCATATCGACTGCCGGTAAAACCGCCGTGCAGGACTGCAGCGGATGGTCCGGCGAATGACACAAGGGACAGGGTGATGAACGTGCGTCAGCAGTCGGCTTCGGAGGTGCGGCGTTTGCAGCGGCTAGGGCAGCGGCAGTAGGAAGCCGAACCGGCTCGTTAGGACTCTTGCTGCGAGCAGCCGACGCTGGCGAAACTGCCCGAGTGAGCAACACCTCTTCCCGAGTCTCCACCTGCACCTGAAGAAATGATAGCAGCGCCTGAAGATCCTCGGCGGCCTTGTCTATCTCAGTGCTTTCATTGTTGCCTTGGGGTTGAGGTACTGCGGCTGTATCCCTTCTCCGTTGATGAAAAAAGACACAGAGGTTTTCGGGCAAGCATCGTGTGATGACGCGGTACAAGATAACCGCATATTTTTCCTTAGTTACCCCCAAAGAATCCAAAGCTGCCATTCGAATGGTCACATCGTCATGAAGACGTCGGAGCTGGGGAATGTTTTGGGAATTCGAGATGGGACGAAGAGCAAGCAAATGGTCGATGTGCTCTGCCGTAAGGAGTTCGGGTCTACCGTACCTGTGTGTGAGCAGAGTGACCGCAGAGTCGTAGTTGTCGCCGCTGATCCTGATGCTTTCGATGGATCGCTTCGCGTCGTCAGTGAGGTAGGAGACCAAGTACTTAAACTTCTCGACCGGAGCCAGTGCTTGGTTGGAGTGGATGGTCGCATCAAAATGCTGCCAGAATTGTTGCCATTCCTGTAATTTTCCCGAAAACTTGGGTATCTGAAGCTTAGGGAGAGCGACGGATTTTTGCCCCGCAGGACGCTGTTGATCCAAAGGTGCAACATTCTGCTGCTGGCGAAGCCTACGACGTGCCCTTGTGATCATTCCCTCGAGACCTTCCTCGTACTGGAGCGCGCTGTCAAGTTCCGGTCCCAGCTGATCTTCGGGGGTTTCCTGGGCGATGTTGCTATCGAGGTCGTAGAGCGATTGCCGTTTTGCCACCAAATAGTCCAACGCAGCTTCAACCTCTTCGACGGACGAGTCCTGCTGCCCCAGCAGGTCGGAGAGCCGTGTCATGGTGCGCGTCAAGTGTGCACGTAGTCCACCTCTTGTACGCTTCAAGCGTTCCATGGCAAGTCTTAGGGAAAGCGAAGGAACAGGCGGCCTACGTTCCCGGGTTTCGGCAGCAGAAATGTGTGAAGGAAGAACGAGGCGCCCGCTCTGCTTCCGAGAGGAAAAGGTTTTAATGAACCAAAAACCGAAAAGCAAAATGGCGAATATAGGCCCGTGACCACGAGACCCACATCGACCTCCTTTAATCCGCAACACCTGGCAGGAGTGGCGACTTTGACAGTAGGACTTAATATCCGTTGTCATAGTAGGCCAGTAGAATCCGCTTTGAACGCGCTGTTTAGTTTTCTTTTCTGCAAAATGGCCCCCACATGGCATGTCATGGGCAAGGCGTAGCACCTCCTCCCTTCGCGACTTAGGGAGGACTAATTGCTTTTCTTTCTTACCACCAATTTCCTGTACGTGGAACAACAGATCATCTTCCACTATCATCGCGCGGCTGCCAGCTCTTGCCTGCGCCCACATATCCGTCAACGTCGGATCACTCCTTTGTTCTCTCCGAAAGGCCGATTCCCTATGATCTATTTCCTCACTTTCCTGTGCTTCCGTTGTCAATACATTGGCTGCATCACCCTCATTTGTCTGATCCTCATCAAACTCTAACTCTAACTCTACCATGTCCACCGCCTCCGACTCTTCCCCATGCACCATTTGCCCCTCTTGCTCCATGGCCACAATTGCGTCCGCCTCTGCTTCTAGTTTCTCTTCGTTCCTACTTAGCATTTCGTAATCTTCGGGGGTTAGTAATGCTCCGACACTCTTTGCCAACTGCTTTGTTACTGCACACGGCGTCAACCACTTGTTGGTTTACATTTCCTTCTTTCCCCGTTAGGCTGAGTGGGACATAAACCACATCAGCAGTGATCGTGGACCCGAATGCACATCTCAACTTAATGGTGCCACTGCTATCGGATAACCATCCCTCCGAGAGATCGCCGGGCCTCACAACCGTGATGTCAGCTCCTGAATCCAACCTGGCCGTGATGGCCTTATTTCCAATCGTACGCTTGATTGCCTTCGAGTCCACCCGACAATGCTCAGCAGCCCCATGCCACTCCTTCATGTCCAAGCACGACACTCTAGCAACTAACCTCGGGGTTTCCTCTTTCGTTTCCGCGCCCGTTTCGTAGGGTTTGCTCCGCCTCGGCTGTGGGCAATCGCTCACCATATGGTTCAATGCACCACAGTTATAACACCTAGGAGGTTTCCTGTCTGACGATTTATCTGACAGTTTTCCTGACACATTTTGTGAACTTGTTTCGCGCTCACTAGTACCCTTTGCCGCTACCGTGCTTTCTAGCTTCAGTACTCTACGACTTTGGTAGCTCTCCTCGTAGTTTTCAGCGAGTTCCGCGATCTGTTTAGGCCGTAGCCATTCTCCGGTCTCATTTTGAATGACGTAACTCCGCATATCTTCAGTCATTACCAATTTGATTCTGTCCGCAACAATCAGCGCCTTCAGATCCCCCATCGTCTCTATTTGACGACTGCTCACGTAGCACTCAAATAGGGTCTCCAGTGTCGTCGCGAAATGATTCCATGATTCTCCCTCCGTTTTTCTAGCCGTGTTAAATCGTCTTTTGTACGCGTTCGCTGTGAGTTTCAGCTCTTTCAAGGTGATTTTCTTGAGCTCATCGTAAGGCAGTATCTCCCCATCAGACTGGGTGGCTACGAAGGTCCTGACCTTCTCATTCAGAAATGGTAAAATAACTGTGCCTTGAGCTGCCGCTGGAATTTTGAGTAAGGCAAATAGCGCATCAACGTTTTTAAACTATGCGGGCACCATGGCATGCGACTCTGGCATAGGCGCTAACGCTGCTCGGAGTTCTTTAGCATATTCCCCCATCTTACTCCGCGCCCCGCCAGCCTGCACGTCACCTACACTACCCGCCTGCGCTCGTGCAGGTTTCAGCTTTTCTAATTCAATCTGTAGCTGTAACGCTTGTAGTTTCATTTCTTTTTCCCTCAATCTCATTTTTACATCTTCCTGCCCAGTTTGGGTCCCATTTTCATCTATCACGACTTCTACAGGATCTGCGTCAGAAGGGCTCTTTTTCTCCATTGACCTAGTTGTTACCGACATGGTGGACCTCGAAGAAAACAGGACAGAGTCCTACCTGTCCTCGCAGTCTTCTATGATGCGTCTGTGTTTCGTTGCTGCTTCTCTGCGGTTCTTGCCGCTGTTCTGACCGTAGTCCTCGGAGCCTCCCGCTTAGGTGCCGCTCCAATTTAGCCGTAGCTCCCGAAGCCTCCCACGTAGGTGCCGCTTCGCTCTGCAGGCCGTAGCCCTCGTAGGCCTCGTAGGTACCGCCTTACGGAAACATTTTTGTCGAAGCCTCCCAGTGCCGCTTCGATGACACTCCGTACTGCTCAGCCGTAGCCACCACAACTTCTCACGTAGATCTAGCTTTGCTCATCTTCTCCCACTGTTGTACTGTCGATCTCAGTCGCTCAAGTGTGTGTTGCTCACGATGGTGGGTGCTGCAATCCTGCCGACTGCGCCAGTAAAGTTTCCCCAATAGTTCAGGAAAATAGATTGCAGCAGTCGATGTTTAACAAGCACACACTTTATGCAAAGCGGTCTACATGTACCACTTAGAGAAGGCACGTGAGCGTTCGGCCAACTCTCCTTGATGGCACCTGAGCTCATTCTGTCTCGTTCTTTCCTTCCTCTTGCTTACATCATCATTTTCTAGGTGTTGCTTACATCCCGTCGGCTCCTTTGAGAACGCACCGCTCCTTACTGTCGGTACCTGACACCACGAGTCACTTCATCTATTCTCACTATCATATAAACACAACGTCCACATTCCAATCCGCATCCGTTTCCAATTCTAACACGTTCCAATTCTAACAGATGCCATTGCAAGAAGGAGATACCAAGGAAAACTTCATGTGCGAGGCAGAACTACCCTGACCTCACCTCACCAAAACGCGAAAACCACGACGCTAAACGACGGCGACAACCACGTGTGCTTGCTTTGCCAAAGATCCACTCTTTCCCAGTTTCATGATATCTTGGTATGACGTGCCGCTGCGGGGGGTCTATTGGTACAGCTTGGGATAAACGTTTACGGAACACGGCGCTGACGCATTTCTTCATCGGAGCGGCGCTCTGCTAACTATCAGGAGGAGATCGAATAAGAAACGGGTGACCAGCTATTCTCTGAGTGTGTGTGTGCGTCCGCTCTGGTTTGTTGCTGGGCTGTCGCTCCAATGGAGAAATGCAACACCACGGTGTGCCGTGAACTGGTGTCCTAAGCTGCACATCAAGCGGAAAACCAACTAACTGTCCAGCAGCGGAGCATAATTCGTAAAAATGAACGTCAATTCCCTTTGCTGAGTATCGCACTGCAGCGCACAGTTCCAGTAATTTTCGTTTAAACATTTCCGCACATAAAGGTAACATCATGACGCTTTTACAGCATCCTGCTGTATGCGATGAAGAAGCTCCACGAGTGTATGCAACGTGTTGTGATCGAACCACGTTATCTTTACTTCACCAGTAAGATATCAATCAGAAAACATACAACGCCCTGGTAGAATTATCGCTTATCGCTACTTCAGAGACACCTAAGAGGGAAGCAACGCTGCCTCTGACGCCCCCAAATCGCACAATATCGTTTTTCTTATTTCGTTTTTTTTTCTTATCTTCAGGTTGATGGAACCACATATCCGTAGGTTCAATGACGTACGCTGAACTGCGCGCGGAGCTCGACGCAAATCAGGCGAGGTGTCATAGTGACACCTCGAAGGACATAAGGAAGCTCAGGCAAATATTACGATGTGTGTTGAGCAACAGCCCTTGAGCCGCCGTTGCATTTCTTGTTGAAACTTTTTGTACTTTTCTGTCTTAGTGGCCTTCTGCATACTGAAATTTCTGTGTTTTCCTACCTAATCAAACCAAAGTGCAAACTGAGGAGTCTCAATAATGCGGTGCTGACTGCTTCAGACCACTCGCACGTTAAAAAAGAAATAAAAGCGAAATGCCATGATCGTACTCTACATCACGCTTCGGCAGGTAAATTGCTGTTCGTGTTATGTGGAAGACATATTTCTTCAGCTGTTTGTAATCGAATTAGCCCACTTTTCCGGGTGTCAAAAACAGCACTATATGCTCTTTTTTTCCTTTTGCTGACTTTACTTTTCGTTATCATTCATTCAAGCGTCAATGTAAAAAGTACCTTATTTACCGGAATCCCCAACAGCTAAGTTTAATTTTAGCTCTCTTTTGCTGGAACATATCGCTGTAGAAGATACGCAGCTAGAGACAAGGGACGACAGACTTCACGCAAGAACTGCTTACTGACCGAATTTAATGCAACAGAAAACGAGTAAAACCCAAAGAGAAGTGACAAGAAAAGTTGTCTTCTTAGTCATTACCTTCCTGTTCGGTGGTCAATTGACTTATCGCCACAAGAGATTAGCTACCTGTACGACAGGCGCTGTTAGACCACCGAAGAGGAAGATAGTGACTAACAAGCCAGTTTTTCCTATCACTTCCGCTTGTGTTTTCCTTGTTTTCTGTTGCATGAAATTATGTCAGTTGTTAGTAAGCATGGAGTTGTTGCGGGTTTGTCGTCCCTTGGCTCTGGCTGCGTATCTTCTGTAGATCGCTTTATGTTTTACGCGTGCACAGAACCAACAACGCTATCAGTTACATACGCAAAGGCGATAGCGTACGATGCACTAAAACTATCTGATAGTGAGCTTTAGTGCATCGTACGGTATCTCATTTGCGCACGTAAAGGATAGCGTTGTTGGTTCTGCGCATGAGGAAAACAGAGCTTCGCGCATTACACAGCTGCGCAGGACCTCCACACTATCCCTTACGTATGCAAAGGCGATAGCGTACGATGCACTAAAACGCGTGTTATCGTGTGTTTTAGTACACCGGAAGAATTCTCGCTAAACCTCGCTAATAGCGAGTTTTAGTACATCGGTAGAACTCTACGAAAACGATACGATAAATAAATTCTCATATCCAAGCTTAGCAGTGTGCTGCCACCCGCTTCAAAGAAACAGGGCGATTGGCTTATCATGCAATATGCTCGGAAGTTCCAGCCGCTCTTTGTACAGAGCTTAAAATAAACCTTTACATGGTATGATCACGATGCTGATAAACAGACCGCAGGCGTTGTACAGCAGGTGCTCAAATAGCTTCCATTGCTTGATACCCGTGTGCTTTAACTGTGGTTCGATCAATCTGAAGATGAAAAGAGAAGATATTATGCGCTTTGGGTGTCTCAGAGGCAGCGTTGCTTCCCTCTTACATCTCTCTGAAGCACCGATAAGCGATAAATGTACGAGGGCGTTGTATGTTTTCTCATTGATAATTTACTGGTGAACCAAAGGTGACACGGTTCTATCGCAACACGTTGTATACGCTCTTGGAGTTTCTTGATCACACACAGCAGGGTGCTGTAAAATCCCGTGATGTCACCTCTATGTAGATAAATGTTTCGACGAATTGCTAGAACTGTTTGGAATTGCTTGAACTGTGCGCTGCACTACGATGACCTCATACTCAACAAAGTGAATTGTGCTTCACTTTTACGGTTCTGATCCGGTGCTGGACAGCTGGTCTTCCGCTTGTGCCAATTCTGCTTCCGCATACTATGTCTGAAAAGCTTTGCTTCTTCCGTTTCTTTTCTTTTTCGTGCAGCAGCAGAATGTCTGGCTTGTACAAAATTAGACGGGAGAATGTACAATGGATGACAAATGACAGAAATAGATCTTACCATGACACATGTTACCAACCAAACAGAGGAAAAACGATCCGAAACGCGCGTAGCCAAGTAGCGCAGACATAAAGACATTCATACGCAAATATGGCTCCTTGAAGGACTAATCATAGAGAACATTAAAGGAGGCCAGGATGAGTGTGTACGTTCGGGACTTTGAAAACAGATATTTGTTGCGGGGGGGGATTTATTGGCAGAGAAAAAAGAAAAAGAAAGGGGATGTTACCATCGCCCTCTGAATATCACCATCTTCTCACCTGATTTTCATTGTTCTTTTCACAGCCTATTCAGGACTTCGGGTTGTAGGAGCATTGGATCTGTTCCTTATTTCGAATCCATGCAAGCGGAATGTTGAGCACGCGAAGTATATGCGGAAGTATGCAGAGAAAATCCCCCCCCACACACACACATTGGGGCTCCCAAGTGAAGCTACCTCAACAAACCGAGCGGAACAGTTTGGAACCTCAAAGGACAACACCAACAATAGATGATGACGATGAGATGGGGTGTTTCACCGCGGTGGTTTAGTACCCTAACCCATTGCACGTGGAACATTATATGAAGCTGATGAAGGAAGGATGAAAATACGAGAAAGAATGAGAGCGTCCATTCAATGGAAGACGGGAAGTCCATGACCAGGTGAAGAACCCGAGATGGATGGAGCACAGGATCTTCATGGGGACAATGAATGCAGCTAAATTGAGTGGTCTCTTGTTGATAGGCTACCTCACCACACAGTATGTTCTTTGCGGGCAGTAGAGTGCACATTCCATAAGAATGTGCTGAGAGTTCACAACGACACCGCACGTTAAGCAGAGGCTTGTGTGCCAGCACTTGATCATGCACTTGAATTGTGGGGTGAAAGCCACATTGAGAAGGAGTCAACGCAGGAGAGACCCCAAAAGAACCTGACCATATTCACCCACAAATATGCATTTACAAGCATCACCATAACAAAAACAACACTACACGCGCGCTTTGATTTTCAATAACGCGTATCCCGCGGCGGTAGGTAGATGATGCCTGCTTATTACCATGCGAAAGGAATCAACTTGTTGTTGTTGGTTGGTTAAATAACAAGGGTGGGTTGAATTCGCGCAAGCGAATTCTGCTACCCCACAACAAAAGAAACGGTACGATCGCACCACAGAAGGTGCAAGCGCACCGCAAAAGTTGCTCTAATATCAGCCTCTGTGCTTGTTTACCACCGCTCATACCACGATATTCTTTGCCTGCGCGCGCCACTGGCCTAAGACCTCCTCACAGGCTCCGTGCATCGAAGCAAGAGCCTCGTGAGAGCAAGATTTTTTCTTTTTCTTGTTTGCATGCGCAACAAATTATGCGAACTTATCTGTCTTGCAGAGTGTTTGAGATGCCGTGCAGAGCATTCAATTGCTCACGCGTTTCTTGCAAAGTAGATGGAGTATTTGCGCTAACTCACCAGGTAGAGGGCTTCAACCAGCGCTTCAGTGCATCTGGTGAAGCCTACTTTACAGGTCAGAAATTTGGAACCAAAATGGAACCTCGAAGACCCCAATATTCGTTAACGAAACTTGCACCATATGTTTCGCTATGACACAGAGAACGCCCCACTAGAGAACGAATGCAAAGCGGTAACAAAGGAACGTGCTACACGCGCTTTTCTATTCCTAATACATGGCTTCTATGGGAGCAGTATCAGGTGAAGCCTGCTTTACGTTTTGTCCCGAATTGCTGGGCATGGGTAAAGACATGAGAAACAACGTAGAAACAACGGGAATGCCTGATACATCACCTACATACCTTAGAAACGGATAAAATCGTCAAAATTAAGCCCGAATGACGCAAACTGCTTGTCAGACACCCCAGACACAGCGCATAACCGAACACTCCGACGTTTTGTAGCAGACTGACCGTAGACTAGTGATGTGTCGTTCGCGAATGAACAGTTCGGAATGAACGAATCCCGGGCACAAACTGAATGAACTCATTCACTATCGTCTATCGTACTCGTTCACTTGGACGTCCCCGTTTCGTCAGGTTTCGCTGCGTTCGCTTCACAGTTTCTCGTTTCTCCACGCTCCTCCAGTCGATGGTGCGCACTATGTTCGCCGCTGTAAAGCACTTTTGGGCGCATGCGCAGTAGTTAGCCAGGCGAAGCTCAGCGCGCGTGGCCCGAATATCTGGTGTGTTCCTTCAAATCAGTGAACATTAGGGACTCGTTCGAAAAATTCGTTCGCGAATCACTGACGTCAGTGGGTCATGTGACCCTGATCATTACTAGTTTTCTATGCGGAGCTTCTACCGTAGCCACTGAGGCGCCAAAGACTGGTCGAAGTAGGCAGGCACCAGGGGACTGGTTTAAGATTCCTTAGTACCGATCATTACTAAATACACACATGAAAAACATGTCCGCCATCTCACATACTAGCCAGAAAGGGCGTTTTCTGGTATGCCTGAAAATATCTTGGAATTATCGAGTGCAGATCACCACCAGCGATACGTAGAGCGAGCCGAACATAAACAAAAAAAATCAGAAAATACATTTTTGATTCTGGATACATCCACCCATACGACGTCCGCCAAAAAGCTCGATATCGACGCGCCGTAGTGAACCAACGCTAAGATTCCAAAGGAGACCAGCAAGAACAACGCAATTGTACGCAGCGAGTCGCGGAGAACCGAAGAACCCATGAACCAGTGCGCCGTTTGAGAGCAAACAATTCCGTTGCTCTTCGATTCAGCTCGCGAGTGAACGGTTCTCCTCGTTCTTCTATTCCTTCGATTCAGTTGAGTTCTCTATCGTTCTTCGGTCCCCGGCTTTGCGACTCGCTTAACTGCTCTCCGATTCATCCCAGATCGTGGGGCTTGGCCAATCACAAACCGGTAAGCTCTCAGTGTGGCCAATCGAGCTCGTGGCCTGTCATATTCAAGCTTCGGAGGAATGCCGACAGATGGCGCCCGCACCGGAATAGTTGAGTGTTGATTCATTCGACCGCCGGGAAGGGCGGAAACACTACCTCGAACGGGAAGTAGGCTCGATCGTGGGTGGCTTTCGATTATTACTAACAAGTCGCAGTTAGTCTCGCTGTTTCCCGTAGACTAACTTCATTCTTTTCGAAAGAAAAGTGCTGCACCGGGCCATCACCAGTTCTTAAAGGAGCTCTGAAAGCCATCTAAATTTTTTTTTGTTCCGAACGCGTTGTAGAAGCAGGTAACTTGACTTGATGACTAACACGAAAATTTTCTCTGTACGCGATGTTTTTCGTGGAAAAAAAGACACTTGAACATCGCCGCGCGCGTTCCCACTCGACTCGCTCCTCCGGGTCAAGCGAGAAGGAGAATGAAAAAAAACGTCATTGGTGACGTAATAAAAGTTGAAAGCGGCTACCGCGCTTCTTTCCGGGTCAGTGCCACGGAGGAGAAGTAAGGAGAACGAATTCTGCCGAGCCGCCGTTGAGAAAGCGTGGTCTCGATACCTCGAGTCTAACTGTGGCCGCGGCGCGGCGCTCGCGCTCCGTCAGGTATTTGCTCCTCTGAAATAAGGTTGCTGTAATGCACTCTTTCAGATGTATTTGTGTGTCCAGTGGAAGCAGAAAAAAAATATTTTGATAAGTAAACACGCTTATCGTGTATCAAGGAACGATCTCCCCATGAATTTTTCGCCTACAGTTTTTGTTAGTGAAAAGCGAGAAGCTTTTATTTTAGAATGTGGGGAAGCCGACGTGAAGGGGGCTCCGCGTTGGCTGGAAGGCTTGAATGTTTCCGTAAGCGTGGTGCTCTCGCAGCCAAGAAGCTGTTCTCTTTTTTTATATGCGATAAAACACGACACCCGAAGAAGCACAAAGGTTGTTATCTGACACCGTACAGGATGGTACGCGTATTTACATCACCGCCAACGCACGACCACGAGATGTACATTGATAAATGGTTTGCATTGATCACTATTAGTTCCCGGGAACACCTCGCAGTGTAGGGTAATGATGTCATTGGGCCAGTTAATCCACATTTGCATTCTAGCTGTTGCACGAGATCTTTGTCGCACGCGTTAGCCGCTTCGTATGCACAACGCTTTGGGAAACAGGAGCCTTTTGTCGTAATTGTGATGCATCCGCTGGGATAGAGAGTTACATTTCACATGCCACCATACACGAATTTAATACCAAGGTACCAGAACGCACTTCTGTCGCAGGTTTCGCACACGCGGATTCAATGCATGCACTTCTTGTTTCTCGAAGACGATTTTCATCTTGGTGTACCTTGGGTGTCTTGTGGTGTATCTTGTGTGTCTTGGGGGTGGGGGGGGGGGGTGAATCCCATATCTACTGGAATTAGGGCTTTTAATCTTTTCTGGCAGGTATATATTGGTGGTGTTGCAATATTGTTCCTTTTTTTGGGTGGTGGTGGTAAAATCCCCGATGCAACTCTTTGCGCAGCATGCTTGTACAGAAGTAACTTGAAACTGAACACCAAAGCGATAGTGTATAATGTAGAAGTAAGCGTTGTTCAAGATTTCAGTTTTCGTCAACATAAATCAGAGACTAGATCCCGACTTTCTTTTGCAGTTCCCAAAAGCGAGCGATTGGCATGCATGACAAGATATAAGAAAATAAGTGCCAGAACCTTCGGAACCCCACCGTGTCCCATCATCAGAGCGTCCCGCCCGTCCTTGCACTCTCACACACAAATATCTCTTAACTGCTTGACACGTACTTAGATAAAACTTTCTCAGTCCCAGTTTATGCAACGACCCACATAACGCGCGATTCCGGAAAGATCGCATCCGGCGTCTTTCGATTACAGAGCTTCTAACATACTCTTTCCTCCATACCACTCAAATGTGGCTTTTCGGAACATCGTTTGCTTCCTTTGGGGTATGTTAGCGTGTTAGCGCAGCGGTCAAAGTACGCGCGCACCATAGAGAGAAGGGCACGATACCCGAGACGGCCTGGGAGAAGCGACAGAGGATTCCGTCGGAGGCATTCGACACTACACCTTTGGCAATGTCAGACGTTTGTCTTACGTATTAAAGTTTCGTGTTTTCTTCTTCTTCTTATTTCCGATTCCATTTTTATCGGACAGGTAGCTTCGAGCTATGAGACAAAAACGAGGTAGCAGAAACCGAAAAAAAAAGAAAAGAAAAAAATAATTGTAGCTGACCAGAAAATATTAACTCGTTAGTGTAGACACCGTTGTTTACGCTTATCAAACAAACATTCGTTTTGAGCGCTTTTTAGTAGAGTATTCGAGCACAAACGGCGCATTGCCGTGCAGGCGATTTCGCGGAGCTAGTACCGGAGGGAACACGAGCGCCGCGCCGCGGCCAACAATGGACCTCTTCCTGTTTGTAAACAAATGACGTCATAGTGTTCGACAGCGCCACGAATTTGGTAGAGTTGAACTACGTTCAAAGCTAGTGGCGAACAAGGTCGCGCCCGAAAGCCACGGTCTTGAGGGGATTACGATGGTCTCTGAATGGAACGCGATCTTCGGTCCTAGTTTTCTTTCAATAGGAGGCAGCGAACACATGCCCATTCGTGGAACCCAGCTCTCCCCTTCCGATCTGTTTCGTTTTCGGTCTGTCTACCAACGTCGTGATGACGTTTCTCGGGTAGAGGTTTATTGACTTGATAATTTGCGACGTCATTTTCCTGCGGAGTTCGGTCTCCCTACTTCTCCTCCGTGGTCAGTGCTGACTGGTTTTCTTTTCTTTCTTTCTGTTTTCTTGCCCTGCTTTCTCCCTGTCAAGCGATGAATAAGGGAGGACCTCGATAGTCCTGGTCGTGCAACCCCCGTTCTCGAAATTCATGTTCTGTAAACAAGAAAAACCAGGGGAAATGCTGCTTCGTAAGATAATATGCCGCGATGAAGAACGTCACTATTTAACTACTCAAATTCAGGGGTTTTCTATATGTGTCCAAGTCGTCTTTGCGAACGAAAGACACGTTTTAGCACCCATTTGGCTTAGCATTCCGCGAGTCTCGCTCGGCACGGACGCTTATTCCTACAGCTCCCGCCCAGACTATAGGCTTAGTTCGTGAAGCTATTTCTTTCGTAACCCAGCTCTGCTACTGCTCCCTTTGGACTACTGCTCCCTTTGGACCAAGTTGTACGTCCGAGGGCCTTCCTGTCTGCCTATGAAAGGCGGGGATGAGACCCCGGGTGTTACTGCGAGGCCGGCGAGCCTTCTCGCCCCACAGCCCGAGCCTCCCTCGTCCTGGCGAGACAGGAGTAGGTCACCTGTGGGCCGCCGAGCTACTGATGAAGCTCATGTGGACTTTCACATGTTGGAGGCAAGTGGACCTGCTCCCCCTGCGTCGCCGCACTGTGACTGGTCGCAAGCTACGGTGACGTACGACCAAAATAGGGGCCCTGAAGATGTTGAAGATGATGGCGCAGCGGACCGCTTCACACTGGTGACATATAGAAAGAATCTGCCGAAAGGAATTCCCGTGCTCTTCAAACCCATCGATGTCACCCTTTCCTTCTGGAAGGTCAACCCCAACGTTGTGGCTCGGGACATATGCGCTGCGGCGCAGGAGTCAATTTCTCACCATCGTATTAGCAAGGATGGCAGCTTGTGCGTCTTCGTCAAATATCAAGGAGCCGTTTCCAACCTTTTGGCGCTTGAAGTCGTGGCGGGTATGGCTGTTTCCGCTTCAATCCCATCATCATACGTGAATAACATGGGAAAGATCAATGACGTACCACCTGACTATGACAACAGTGATCTTGTTTCGTACCTGGCGCAAGAAGGCGTCATAGCGGCACGCCGCCAAGTTCGTCACGTGTATCATGAAGACGGTACAGACAGCTTCATCCCTCTTCGTAACGTGCACTTGGGATTCTGCACACACGATGTTCACGAGTATGTGGAGGGTCCAATCCAATGTTATAACTGCCAGCGTTTCGGGCATCTCTCGCGCAACTGTCGTTGGCCCACACGGTTCAAGATTTGCTCGGGACCGCACTCCATCAAGGACTGCACTGCGCGGCGGCAACCAAGATGTTCCAACTGTGGAGGTCCGCATGCGGCTTCCCACTCTGTGTCCGCGCAAGCGGTCACCGATACAACGGTTCCATATGGAGGTACTCCCCACCATTGTGGGCCCGGTGGTCAGCAGTACCGGCGATCTTCGTAATCGGCACTCCACCAACGTGGTGTCGCCCCCCCCCCCCCCCTCAGCGTGCGCCGCCTCCACATCGGACTCAGCGGGCTCCAAAGCACACAAGAGTGTCGATGAGAGAGCCACCGATTAGCCTGGATGCCCAGCACCACCGATGTCTTCGCCTCCCTTGCGCCAGATCTATACCGATGTCGTCAAGAGGGCCGCTGCGGTTCCACAACTTGGTGCACATACAAGCACACCACTCCCTCCGCGCCCGTGGCAGTCTGAGCGACAATTGAGCGGTGATGCCACGGCAGCTGTGCTGGTCCCTCTGATTCTAGCTGTCCTCAAGGCCATCCTAGCGGCGTACCCGGACGCCGCTGGACTCCAGGAGGTCCAGGCCTTGCTCGCTGCTAAAAAGTTTCTCCAGTGGAATGCGCGTGGTCTGCGTACGAAGTTACCGGACCTCAAGTTGTTTTTATTGAAGTACCGGACTCCCATTTTGGCCATCTGTGAAGCATACGTGAAGCCAGACTTCCGACTTAGTGGATATACCGTCTTGGTCAGCAGGGGATGTCATCTTGGATGACAGTGCTATGTGTGCGACAAGATTTGGCTGTGACGCAAGTACACACGGCGAGACAGTTGCCTTTCGACTGCGTCCACTGCAAGATTCTTCTTGGGAAATTTTCGCTGACTGTTCTCAGCGTGTACGTGCCGCCGTCAGTCCAGACGACAGCCCATGACCTAAGACTAGCTCTGGCAGTGGCAACGGATCCCTTCCTTGTTGTTGGGGATATCAACGCTCATCACCCCTTGTGGGGGAGTCGCAGGCGAGACAGCAAGGGGTCCCTGTGGTGCGACATCAGTGAAGACCTGGATCTTTGTGTCTTAAATGACGGGTCTCCAACATTCCTCCGCCGCGACTACTCAACAGACGTATTATACATTTCGCTGTGTTCGAGGGACGTTTTTCCGTACCTGGGCGGAAGAGGTAGTGACCACGTTCCTATATTGGTGTCCTGCTCCAAGTACGCATCTGGGGCAGGCCGCAGAACCGTACGGCTAACAAATTGGCAGTCCTTTCGTGAACTGTGCAAAAAGGACGTGCGCGTGGGAATGACCGCAGGCGAATTTACCGGCCATATTGTGAACTCTCTGACGTCTGCCACCACGACTGCAAAGATCAGCGCTGGCCACGCAGGTACGGATCCGGAGGTGGAGCGTTTGCGTGCCATTCGAAGACGGGCAGAGCGGAAGGCTCGGCGATCCGGCCAACTTGCAGATGCACAAGCCGCGCGTCGTGCGAATGCGTCGGTACAGAAAGCATTGCAGGCTGTTGACAAAAAAAGATGGCGTCACTTTTGCGCGTCTCTGACTCCGTTTTCAAGCCCTGCGAAGGTCTGGCGGATTGCGCGGAGTCTCCGCGAAGCTCCTCCCGCGAGGAATCCCCTCAGATATCTGGCAATCTCAGTATCTAGGCCTGAGAAGGAAGTTGCCTACGACTTCTGCAAAATTCTGGCAGCAAAGTCTGAGGCAGCGAAATGTGCAGCCTTTCGGGGCCACGCATTGGAGCTGCAGCATGCTATTAGTCAAGCCCCGTCAGTGTCTGACCCTGACATGGACGCAGACCTCACTTTTACCGAGGTCAAGGCTGCGCTGGCACTCTCCCACAAGAAGTCGTCGCCAGGTCCAGACAAAGTCACCTACGTGGCGCTCCGCAATTTGGACGACGCATTCCTTTTTGCGCTCTTAGAGGTTTACAACACGTCATGGACGGATGGGCAGGTCCCTGCTGCGTGGAAGGAGGCACGGGTAGTCCCCATACTGAAACCAGGGAAACAACCCTCTGATCTGGCGTCTTTCCGACCTGTGAGCCTCACCCGCTGCTTAGGCAAGGTCCTTGAACGTATGATACTGCACAGGCTCGAGTGGTGGCTGGAGCAAAGATCTGTTTTTCCTCAGGAAATGGCGGGTTTCAGCAGACACCGTAACTCCATGGATCGGTGCTCGATTTAGTCTCTTCGGGCGAAGAAGCGAAGGCGCGAAGACAAATAGCGATGGCTGTCTTCCTGGACATCAAACGGTCGTACGATTCCGTAAGCCACTCTTGTGTTATTCATGGGTTGTTGCAGGCCCAGGTGCCTCATAGGGCGCTGACGTGGCTCTCCGACTTCCTCCATCAACGGAAGATTTTCGTCACTACAGGCGAGGGGGACATGGAAAAGATAACTGTGCCACAGGGAGTTCCTCAAGGAAGTGTTCTTAGCCCCCTGTTACTTAACATTGTCTTGATGGGCCTCAAGGGGTGCTTTGCTCGGAGGGCGCATCTGTCCATCTATGCTGATGACATTTGCGTCTGGACGGTTGGCAAGTCCCGCCCTGCAATTCAGCGTCGGCTCCACAGCTCACTTGTTGCCATACATGCCTACTTCCTGAAAGCTGGGATGGACATCTCCACTGAGAAAAGCGCTACGCTTCCGTTTACCCGGAAAGAGATGCGCCGGTTCCAACTACACATCGGAGGATTTCCCTTAAGGCAGGTCATGCACCACAGGTTCCTCGGTGTTGTGTTGGACCGCAACCTGTCGTGGGCAAGACACATTGATTATCTCACTTCAAAGGCGCAACGTTGGGGAAATGTGATACGTCACTTTGCCGGCTTGCGCTGGGGATGTAGTGAGCGGGACCTTCTTGCACTCCACAAAGCTCTTGTTCGTGGCTCAGTAGCCTACAGCCTTCCTGCGTTGCACGGACTATCACGGACATCCGAACACAAGCTCCTTTGCACCTTGGCGCGCAGCTTGCGGACCTGTCTTGGCGTTCCGCGTTGCGCTGAGACGAGGATGGTGGTAGCCGAAGTCAGGGAACTCCCAATTGGCGTTCTCCGCCAGAGAGAAACTTTCCGCCACTATTTGCGATTGCGCGCTCACCATCGCCGTCACCCACTGGTACAGAAGCTTCGTAAGCGGAACCACAGCAAAATCGCGCAGTGTGCGCAAGAACTAACGGACCATATACCTGCCTTCACTGTTGCCCCAACCGCTTCTTCAGTAGCACCATGGACACTGCCGAAACCACCCGTCTTGTCTCACATCCCGGGAATCAAGGGGTCGAAGAGCCAAACCCCTGCTCCAGTCCTCAAGCAGGCTACTCTGGAGTGGATGGACGCTGCATACAGACACCAAACCGCCGTATATGCGGACGGTTCCTCTACTACTGGCGGCTCATCTGCGGCATTTGTAATTCCAGAGGAATCAATTTCACGTGGGTTCCGCCTATCGCACCGTACCTCTGCCACCTCTGCCGAGTTGTATGCCATCCTGTTATTCCTAAAGTCTGTTTTGGATCACCACCCCGGCCTCTGGGTGGTTTGCACAGATTCGCGGGCAGCGCTGCGGTGCATAGACAACATGGGCATCCGTGGCTCCTTGGCTCCGGTGGTAGTGAACATCTTGACGATGCTCAAGGTTTTAGAAGACAGGGCCCACCGGCTGACCAATGGGTCCCTAGCCACATTGGCATAAGAGGCAATGAAGTAGCGGATCGGGCAGCTGCTGCGGCTCACCATCGCCGCTCAGCAGTCCCCATCATACTTTCGAATGGGGATAGGCGCGCCCTCTTGTCCGCATTGAGTTCGCCTTGGGCCTATCAGGAATGGTGTTATGACATCACCCGGTGGTCGCTTCTGTATGCTGTTGACCCCACACTATTATTTGAAATGCCAGGCGGTTTCCCTCGCCTCTTTACATCTCTCGCACGTCGTTTACGACTTAGCGTCGCATTCACCCCTGCACTCCGGTATAGGCTGGGCCACAGCAACACGGCGCTGTGTACAACTTCTGGTGTCCCAGCAGCAATCCGACACATTTTAGAACACTGCAGCCAGTACGTATGCGAGTGACGGGCCTTTAAATGTCAACTTGAAATGCTTGATCAGAGGCCATTCAACATCTGCAACGTTCTCGGCCCATGGAATAACCCTGGACATCAGTGCCGTGCACTTGGCGCTTTTCTTTCCTTTCTGAGGGCCACCGGCCTCCTTCACGAACTGTAGGGATTTCCTTCCCTCGTCATCCTCTCATATGAACCTCTTTGGAATGGGGTAGGGTCCTGCACTCAACGCAGGGAAACATCCCACATCATCATCATCCATTCATCTATGCTGTTGTTGTTTGTTGTTGGCTTAGCAGGGCGGCATGTTGGTTGTGTGCTTGCAATATTATGGCTGGGTTAGTCACAGTTTGCCATTGGCTGTTTTCCGCGCGCAACATGTGCATTTTATAGTCAGCTAACATTTACGCTAGTAACGTGTTGTTTCAGTACAGGCTGATATGATGGCGGACGCAAACTTAACCGGCGTTGTCGGTCACTATATGGTGGATAAAACTGATGCACTTTATGGTGACAAAACAAAAGGCGTCGAGCACGGATGAACTCAAACTTGCGTGTCTGCGTCGTCCACATTTGTAGTCTGCATCGGCCAATTCTCGTTTAGCTCGATGATTGGTAAGTTGACCATAAACTGTGGTGGTCTTATGACACTGCTTGGCTATGTTAGTGTGTAACTTAGGCAATGAATGTGCAGCTTCTGATGCCACGATGTGCCGGCGACGGCATATTGCGATAGATTTCACTGGATTGTACCTGACAACGTATGGACAAGAACACTGCTCCGGCTGAATAAGGAAATAACTGAATGGCTAACAAAGTTTCTAGTCGAAGAGACGGGCACTAGTGATCATAGCGAATTAGTGACATAGCGAATATTGATATAGTGACATAGCGAACGGAATTAGTAATCATAGCGATGCAGCGATCATTTTGAGGCGTGAACTGAAGCAGCGCTTAGTGCTGCACTGTGTTTATACGTATTGCCACCAACAACACAACAACAAACCGTCACCACGACAACGAACAGCATACAAAGCACAGACACAGACAGAACAGCGTTCAACTAGCACCTGAAGTTTATTTTCATAATCCACCTACTCCGGAAGGTCGCTTTAGGGAAAGCAACGTCGAGGAGGGAGAGGTTGACCGATTTTTGGTTGACTTTGCTCGGGGAGTTCAATGAGGATGGCTTTCACAATCTTACGGCCTAACCTTGAACAGTGTCTGTAGACCAATCTTCGTTTACTGTATCTGATAAACCAAAGAAAAAGCAAAAAGAAACGTCTTCCACCGTTGCGGCGGGATTCCGAGTGAAAAATAGCAGACGACGTTCCTCGAGACCGATCAGCGGCTCCACTTTTCTGACGTCAAAATGACGCAAGCGGCTCGACGGCTCGTTCCGGGCATTGCCACCGTTGCGCATGTTCGCGATTTTCAAAATTGAATTCTGCGATATTTGTGCACCTGTTGATAGCATTACTTCGCATGGTGCGTTTTAATAAGCCTACGAACCGCTTGGTTCAAAAAAAAGGTAGTGATTAAAGTGCTTTCCGAGCTCCTTTAAATACATGCGGGGCCCATGGCGAAAAGAATGTGAGAGGGTTGCACTGCCTCTGCGCCGGGATGCAGGCGAAAAGAATGGACCTACTATGAAGGGGACCAAAAAATAACTATGAAAGTGAATTTGCGTGACCAAAGGAAGCCCTGCCGAGAGGCGGAAGCAAGAGGAAAGTGGACTGAAGAAAAAGTAAAATACGAGAGAATTACAGTGCGGCAGGATGAATTGTTTATTTTCTTCATGACAGCGAGAGACGGTCCCATAAACATGTATTCGCTTATCGCAACATATGACCAATATGGCCGGCAGGTGACTGTCAGATTTAGCGCGGTAATGTGTTGTACGAACACATCATGGAACACACTCGTAGACAAAACAGAACTCTTACTCAGTTACTCTCTACAACCCATACTAACCCTGTCTACACATAAGTAGAGGCCGGTTCGCCGTTGAGATCGGTCACATGATGTTATGACGTCACGGAAAGATGAACGAAAGAACAAATCTTTTGAACGGTTCAGTGAACCAAACTGAACTGTACGAACGAGTTCACCAAAGTGAACTGATTGCCCATCACTACCGTTGACGACTGTCGAACGCTGCACTTACATGCGCAAGAATGTTGTACGAAATGCAGAAACAATAGCTTAAAGTAAGAGGCGTAATACGAAGCACGGTACATGTACCTTTGAGGATATGTTCACAAACATTTGAAATAACACGAACTATTTTCAACTCGGACGAGCCACCAGTTGGTGCGGCACAGAAAAGTGTTGTGTTACAACGCGCCCTGTTCGGAGTTCGGACTTGGCGAGCGTCCGCGGCCAGCCTTCGATAACATCGGCCAACTGCCTGCTCAACTGAGAATAAATTTTAATTTCAGATTCACGATTGGTTTTCAGTTGCAATACTTTGCGATATCATATAGGTATCGCAATGTGGAATTTCAGTAGAATTGAACGAGTTCCACAAAGTAGTTAATTTGCTATACAGACATACGGCGTTCTTCTTAATGATATTATAAATTAATTTGAGAATATGATGTACCATTTGTCGCCATTGTACCCGTTGGCGTCTCACTTATTGCATTGGTGGCTCTGCGCCATGTTGGATCCCATTAAATCAATTGGAAATCCCATTCTCATTTTCCTGTTTTTTTATCTTTCCTTTCTCTTTTAAGCTTTTCCCTTTCTTTGTTAATTAATAAATTCTCCCCATTCTCATTGATACATAATACGCCAATTCCCCCATTTTAAAATGTTGCAATGTGAAACGTAACAGGAATGTTCTGAGGAAATATTTAGCCAACGTTTCTGATGCAACGTAGCGGTGCATTCGTTATGTTGAAACCGTAGCGTTTCTAAAGCAGTGTACCAGGAATGTCTCTTTATTGTTGAACATGTAACGTTTCCAGGAGAACGTTGCAATAACGTCATTTTTTTTGCTGGAAACGTTGCTCTCACGTCGGACACATTCAGGCAACGTTGCTGCAACTTTTTGTTCTACCTGGGCAAATAAACAATTGCACCAAACTGTGCGCATATTCACGCACACACATACACACAAACAAACAAAACATAACAGAGTGGCCTGTCTCTAATAAGACTTCAACAAGTTTGTGCAACTCTGTTTTGAAACTGGACACAGAAAGGCCATTTCCAATCAGCTGACCAAATTTGTTCGGAAAAGTCTGAATGAGGAAGGGCGTCTCTTGACTTCTGTAGTTGTTCTGTAGCAGTGGAACTCTGTAAGGTGGCACTGTGATGGGTTTCATACCGTAATAGCAAATGTTTGGGATGGCGCTAAAAATCCTGAATTTGCAATGCGATTTTGTGTAAATCTTTAATTTCCAAGTGAACACTTTGTCTACTGTAAGTACTTGCATGTCTTGAAGGTGCCAAGGGGCGTGTGCATCTGTAGACATGGTTGTCAAAACCAGGCTCTCTCTTTTTGGTGCACAGCAATTTTATCATAGTTGCCCTCTGTGGTGTTTCCCCAGATTAGACAACAATAGTACAGCTTGGGGTAAACTAGGGATTTGAACTGGGTTGATTTAGAATCCACAACCCTCCTTTACTATGTGCAGTGTTCTGGATATTACAAGGAAAACAAATAAAATAAAACTTGTACCTGATCCCTGCCTTGCAGTTCCAACATTTGGTTCCACATCTTGTCCGAAGAAGTCATAAACTACATTGGTGCATATTGCTGCGACAATTAAAATGCTACACCTAGGTGCAGAATACACAGCTTCATTTTAAGTACTGTGGTTGTTGCTTTGCGCATTGGCACGGCTGCATTCTCAACAACACAAGGAATTGTACAGTATATCTTTTGATTTAGTGCATAAACTTCAATTGGCTTCCATCCCCATGTTTCTTTGTTGCGTGAATGACCTCCTAACATCTACATGCCACAACGTAATTCTCAAAAGTAGAGTAATCACTGTATAAATTATAAGAATACACGAAAGTAGTATGGGATCAGCTCAAGTATCCGGAAACTCACACAGTCATCTGGACGCCATTAATTAGCAATTAGGGCAATTTGGAACCCCCCACACTAATTAGGATAATTCAGGGAGTCATTACACTAATTGGGGAGCATCTAAGACGTGTCCAGACCACTGTGTGAGTTTCCGGCTACTTGAGCTGATAAAAAAAATAGGTAGAAAATAAAATAAAAAGATAGAAATAGGGTGGAGAGAAACAATTTATTCAAAAATCAACGATGGTGTGACGAAGAAACGGCTCCGGGGTGACCAGCGCTTGTTGACGTCGGGTAGCTGCAGAGATCGACGACAGGTGGCCACTTAGTTGCAAGGCATCACACCAGATGGCGCCACCATCATAGCTCTAGGCGAGAAAGACAGAAAAAGATACAAGCGGCGGGTAAAAAATAGCAACACTGCTGAACAAGTCTAGGCATGCAAGAGAAATGGCATAACCGCTACTGCTAAACAGCACGGAGGAAACACTGCACATTGAGGGGAAAGGCTTAAGGCAATCGACTAGGCCTAACCACAGCGTCACAACACTACGCAGCTAACACAAGGCGGGAACCACTAGGTACACGACGGTAAACGTGCGTCAACATTCGCGTACGGCGAGAAAAGGCTTAACACGAGCACGGTAAAAGCAACGCGCAAACATCGGTAAATAACTCACCTTTTTCCCCGCTGCGAAGGAGCGTCCGCTCTCGTCGACAGCCAAGGATCAAGTGACGACGGAGCGACCAACCGCACGTCTTCTCCCGACGAGAGCCAGAGCTGGACTGACGTAAGCGCCACTCTACGCATGCGCGTGCGCTCCTAGCGCCCTCTGTGGCGACCACCTGCGAGAGGCTAAGAGATAAGAGCATTCCTGCGCCCCCTGCTGACCGTTCTCATTGGTCGTGACGTCATCCTATTGTCTCAGGGCTACAGTTTTTTTTCCACTAATGCTCCTTTGGACAAGGTCAATCTGCAATGAAGCCATGGCATGACGTCATCATGCACCTGCGTGGCTCAAGGACGCGTGCGCTCTAGACAGGGGACCTACGATTTATTGAATCACTATCCCAAGATTATTTGCTTTATTCTTCTATAACGATTGAATAGGAAACAATTGCAGAACAGCACCATGCATGAAAGCTGATCGTAGGAATTCCAAAGTCTTACTAAATGACACTTGCAAAAGAACAAAATATCCTTACACGTAACTCCATCAATGGCTAGTAAGAGGACTAGGCACTCAACAAATCAACACAGAGTACGGGTAACAAGGAGCGCAGAACGATGTGTCTACTATATCCGACAGCGAGGCACGGAACTGGGTCGTAATGCTTTTTCTCCTCTATAAAGTCATGCATCTGTCCCTCTTGCGGTTGATTTCTGAACTAATTTAATCGCGACATTATTAAGAATAGCACTATTCCCATTCTGGGCAGCACTATCGTCAAGACAACAATGTTCCTTGTCAAAAAAAAGAAAAATAGAAAGCGTCAACAAAGGAAAGCATGCATATCGGGCATGTCAGAACACGTCAGGACAAATTGCACGTCTGTTGGGCAACAGAGGAAAAGAAACACTTGAACAGAGTGAAAAGACACTCACTATCATCGGACACGTACACTACATTCCCTCATTGTAAATCCGCTCGTCACAAAATACACCTGCATCGTCGAACACCATTCACCAGTGACGAACCACACATCGGCACCCCATCAGAGGCAGACAGAACCCCAGCGAAACTAAGCTGACTAGACCCGCCACTGTCCAAGAGAGAAGTGAATCCTTGCGCCCCCTGCAGGCCGTTCTCATTGGTCGTGACGTCACCCTATTATCTCACGGCTACACTGTTTTTTTTCACTAATGCTCCTCTAGACAAGGTCAACCTGAAACAATAGTGTTGCGGTATGACGTCATCATGCAGGTGCGTGGCTCAAGGACGCTTACGCTCTAGACTGGGGACCTGTTATTTATTGAATCACTATCCCTAGATTATTTCCTTTATTCTACTATAATGATTGCATAGGGAACTATTGCAGAAAAACGCCATAGATAAGAGGAAATTGTAGCATTTCATTCCCAAAGTCTTAAGCGGGAACCGCATACGACGTTTTCTCGACGCAGATACGCCGAGCTTTGAGGTCGTGACGTCACTCCCGATGGAGAAACGTCGGGCCCACCCGCAAACGACGTTTTCTCGGCGCAGCTGGCGCGAAGTTTGCACTCACGGCCCCTGGTGGCATATCTGGTCATGAGTGCGAGATGGCATAACATACGGGACAGATATCACTTGAAAAACATACAGTATAATACCCCTGTCACACGGGCATTTCGATCCTTCTCGAATCCGATCTGCATCGAACTTCCCGAGCACGCTCGAGTTTTGACGCTGCTACACGGCCACTTTCAATGTGCATTGAATGGTTGACCTGTGACGCGAGAGGCGGCGCAACCGTCGCCGTCTGAGTGCGTATCCGATTAGCTGTTCCGGCTGTTGTCGCGCGGTGTCGAGAATATAGGCAAATGAATAAACGGAACTCATTAATTTCGCGTTTCCTATATAACAGAGATATTAGTGATAATTTATCGTATACCGATGTAAGCATCATTTGTAGCTTCGCGCGCATGTCCGTCTTAAGTTATGACAGTTCACTGGGGTAGAGGATGCAAATGGCGTCCGTCGAGCCGTCTTGAAATTCTCAATCCTGTTATGGGAACTGTCTTGAGTCAAGCAGGATCAAAGTTCGATCCTGCTTGGAAGCGGCCGTGTAGCACCATCCGATCTGCATTGGGTTCAAGCA
Source organism: Ornithodoros turicata (assembly GCF_037126465.1). Taxonomy (NCBI): domain Eukaryota; kingdom Metazoa; phylum Arthropoda; class Arachnida; order Ixodida; family Argasidae; genus Ornithodoros; species Ornithodoros turicata. The sequence continues at coordinate 980,142 of NW_026999361.1, forward strand.
GGTTCGGTCGAGCAGGATCGAAAATGCTCGTGTGACAGGGGTATAACTTTGTATAACTACAATATCTGGTACCCACTGGTAGCCAAAGGCAACAAACACGGTGCGCCGACTATCAAAGTGAAAATATCTTGCTTGTACTTCCGCTTCCTGCCACTGTTCTCCCGCTATGGACGAAAGGCGAAAGTTGCTGCTGCTAAAAAAAAAGCTGATTCTTCTCAAAAAGCGACCGCTGTCGCAGGAAAAGGATTGATGGGTGCGTCCTGTGTGGGAAGACAGGAAAGCAGAAAGTGAATTCTACACAGCGGTGAGTGTCATTCTTACAATGTTTGTTCTAAGAGCATGTTCGCATCGCACATCGCACTCGACAGGTACAGAGCCGTTTATGTTCGATATCGTTTTCCTTTTCTTCATCTGCCACGTTCAAAGCACATACGCTGATCTTTTTGTGCATGCATAAAAGAGAACCCGTTTGATATCGACCTCAGAACAAAAATAGCTTAACTTTTGCAGATGCGGAAGCTGAGAGACAGTGGGGACCGTACCTACTTTGTGAAATATTTCCGAATGGGTCCCGAACAGTTCGATATTTTGCACGGACTGGTGGAAAAGGACCTAACAAAGGCTCACTTGTGCAGAGAGCCAATATCTTCAGCAGAGAGGTTGGCATTTACACTGAGGTAAGAGTAAACACTGAGCTGACAGTGCATCTCAGGTTACCTAACACATCATACCTACTTAGCTAACAAGAAATGACCCTTCAATCTCACCACAGGTATCTCTCGTCTGGAATAGACTTCAAAGAAGTTGCAATGGCCTATAGGGTTGGTATAGAAACAGCTCGAGAGGCCATTCGTTTAACTTGAGGTGTCCTGTGGGAGAAACTTAAGGACTTGTACATGAAGGTGGGTGCCAGCCATGTTGCTGAATCACACTGAATACACACATAGACCTAGCACCCACTTCCTTTTCTGCACAACAGCCACCAAGTCCGACAGAATGGGCAGAGATCTCAAGGGGTTTTGCAGAGCGATGGCAGTTCCGCAACTGCATTGGGGCTGTCGATGGAAAGCATGTCAGGATTGTAGCACCCAAGCGCACTGGCTCCCTGTACTACAACTATAAGGTAACTGATCAGCTTTGTGTGTGGGGACTGAAACTGAAACAAATGTCGGTTTGGTTACGGTTCGTGTCGGAACTCTGAAAGAAGTTTCGGTTATGGGATTCGCCTTTTTAAGATATGGGGTTACTGGTAACGAAACAGATGAACCTGTATTTTTTTCAGCTATCTCTAGGATGTATCTGCAAAATGCGTGGATGTCGCCAAAATGAGTTACAACGTGCAAATGGGTAAAATGAATATATTTATATGTTGCACTCCGAAGGGGTAGTGAAGTGAAGGGCACACTTTTGCCGTTTTCCCTGACGTTCCCCGTAAAGCCATTTGTTGCAATCACTATATTATCTCATGCACTTTCACGTTCCTTTCACTTGTGCTCTAACAAATTACGAGGCCAGAACAACTGCGTGTGTTCAGTGATTCAGCAAACAGGTGTGAAAAAAAAGTCACTGTACTATACTAAAGTAAACGTATATTAAATATCACAATAATACAGGTCATAACTCGGAAGGGACGTATGCAATACATACATGTCATACGATGCATATGTCATCCAAGCACATAAGATGGTAAGTTGCCTACACAATTTCTGAATGAAAAACACATGGCAAAGTAATCAAAGTCACATTTTGCAGTTCATGTTACGGTTTAGGTTCTGGTTCTTGGAAAAATTTGGGTTCCCAAATGGTTTTTGGTTCCGTTCAGGTTTCAGTCCCTGTTTGTGTGTTTGTCCTTCTCCAAGGTGTTCTCATTGTGGTGTTTCTCTTTACAGGGCACGTTTTCTGTAGTGTTGATGGCTGTCGTGGACAGCCGTTACAGATTCGTGCTCATCGACGTTGGAGCAGAAGGCCGTCAGAGTGATTCCGGCGTCTTCAAAGCATCGCCAATTGGACACCATCTTGAGAGTGGAACCTTGGGCATTCCAGGGATTAAAAAGTTGCCCAACAGTGACCTCCTGGTGCCTGATGTGCTCATCGGTGATGACGCGTTTCAGCTTCGACGTGACTTCTTGAGGCCTTATTCAGGTCTTAATCAGCCAACAGAAAGGAGGGTGTTCAACCTTCGACTGAGCCGTGCAAGGTGATTTATCATTATTTCTACATGAGGGAACTGGCTTAAAGCATGTTCACTAGGGTGTCCCCCTCCGTGGCACCTATATAGTCGTGTTCAATTTACTAGGAAAAGAAATCTAGTCCGTCAACTACATAGGCTGTTTGAGATAAAGAGACACAATAGTACGCCAGGAGAAATACTGTTGCACCACCCTGCATGTAGCGTCGTGTGGACAGTTTTGACAGCCAATACAGAAATGGAGTGAGTGCAATGGTTTACTCTGTCAGAGGTGCAAGAGTGACATCCCACCTGCAGCGCAATAACATTTAAGAGCTGATGGACTTGATTTCTTTCCCTTCTTAGGTTGAACACCACCACAGCATGGGATTTGACATACATACTAATACTTGGCATCTATACTGTACATAGGAACTGCGTTGAAAACGCATTCGGGATACTTTGTTCGCGTTGGAGGATTCTTCTGAAGGCGATCAATTTGACACCAACAAATGTTGATAACGTCAGCAAGGTTGCCTGTGCACTCCACATCTTCCTGGCAGCCCATGGTGATGACAACAAGGGTTATGGAGACAGCCAAGATGGTTTAAGCAACATTGTAGAAGGGAGGTGGCACAGGGATTTAGAAGGCTGTGAAGTGCTCCCTGCTCTCCAGTGTACCCATGCCAGAAACTTCAGTAGGGATGCAGCAGAGAGCAGAGAGGTGTTCACCAAATATTTCTGCAGCCCCGCTGGACAGTTGGAGTGGCAGTGGGCAAGGGTCCAGCCACAATAAACATTTTTTCTTGTTCCTTTTTTAGAAATGTAAAGTTCTGTTGCAAATTATTATCTGTATTTTGTGTTACATATATATTACATTTGTCTGGCTTACTAGAAAAACTAATCCTCCTCTGTTGTTGTCATTCATAATGTAATATGCTAACTAACCTCTGTATAACATATCAAGCTATTATATCCTGTATTATGTATGTGTATATATTATTGTGAGAAATTCTGTACAGAGTGTATTGTGTTGTGTTGATATATATCATATTAAACATATCATTTGCCTTTTTACTTATAGACATGTTAAGACACAAGTTAAGAAAACGATACTTTACTGCCAGCTCATTGCCTCATATTTGTGTAGGATATCCAATAACTCAACCCTCAAACCGTACAAGTGCTCTCGTCGACAACGACGCATGCCTTCAGCCATTACTTTTCCAAAACTGTCATGCTCATCAGGCTTCTCCTGAAGTTGCTGGTCTATTTTTCGCAGCTCAGTCTCCAGCCTTTCACGGTCTTGTGCCTTGCTGTTTCGTTTCCGTTGTGACTGTGTTGATGAAAGTTGGGATTCTTGTGAGGACGGCCGGGTAAACCGGGTTTGACTGAGTGGTGTACGGTCACCATGGCACGGTAGGAATGAAGATGGAGTGGGTGGATCAGCTATGGGAGATAGTGCACAAGGGAATGGAGTGATGGTAGTGGCCCGAGACGGTGGAGACACGCCAGGTGGACTGTCGTATGTGTCATGATCGTCTGGGAAAAGAGGACCTGTTTGGGATCCTGTTATCATGGTCTCTACAATAGACTCCACTGTCTATGTGCTGTTTACTGTGGGCAGGGGGCCCACCTGAAGATTTCCAGATGTCCTGAACAGAAAGCAAGACAATTGTAATGAGTCAGCAGGAACTTCACACCACAGTACCCTATTGTCACAAAGCCGTTCAGAACAGAGTACTCTCACAAAAAAAAAGGAAAAGTGGGAGCGTATGAAAATACACAGTGATAACCAAAATTATTGGTCGTTAGCTACGTTGTAATATCAATAACGTAATAACGCAAATTATTAGCAATGTTGTAATAAACCACAAAACTGCACAAAAAGCAGGAGCTAGAAGAAGTTCTCAAAACGGTGACATAGGAGTCACACTAAAGGAAAAAAGGGTGGAGAGCACGACAAACAGGATTGTACAGTAAAGAGGAAAAAAAACGTGTTTGTTAAAAGTAAACATAATGAACAAGAAACAACACTGTACGTAACGCTTGTACAATGTGTGTTCTGTCCAAATGTTTCTTTGAGTTCGTTCAGTATACTGCGCAGCAGAACACTTATTTATTTATTTATTTATTTATTTATTTATTTAAATACCCTCAGGGCTTGCGCGTTACAGAGGGGAGTGGTAGTTAGAATAAATGGGTTACAGAAGCAAAAACAATCGAACAAACAAAACTGAGTACAAAATATAACAATGATGTCAAAACAACGAAGATGATTACAATGCAATAAAATCACTAATGACACTTTTGAACTGAGCAATGGGCGAGATTGACGTTAGTGAACCGGGGAGGTTGTTCCAGTCGACGGCAGTACGGTAGAAAAATGAGTCAGCGTGAGTCTTGGTTGAACAAGATGGAATGTGGACCTTTTGACGATGGTCAGTGCGGTTTGATATGTACGCGGGCGGAAAAATAAAGCGAGATCGCAAGCTATCGTTATGGTAGTAAATTTTATGGAACAGGCACAGACGGGAAATTTTTCGTCTGGAAGCTAGGTTAGTAAGCTGCAGGTTACGTTTCATGGAGGTTACGCTGGCTGTGCGTTGGTAGTTGCCAAATATGAAGCGGGCAGCCCTGTTCTGAATGGTTTCAATGGCCTGAACAAGGACTGATGAACCTGGATCCCAGACCGAAACAGCATATTCAAGCTTCGGACGGACAATGGATGTGTACAAGGATAACTTCAGATGCTGAGGTGCCTGATGAAAGGTGCGCCTAAGATAACCCAAAGTACGGTTAGCGTTGCTTACAACATACTCGACATGTGCTTTCCAAGACAAATCAGATGAGATGAAGACGCCCAGGTATTTGTAGGAAAGAACCAAATCTAATGTAAAGTTATCAAGAGTGTACGACTGGCAGTGTCCACGGACTCGTGTTATTCTCATGTGTTTACATTTGTTAATATTGAGTTCCATGCTCCAAGTGTGGCACCATGTTAATATGTTATTAAGATCAGACTGAAGAAGCAGGGCATCTTGTTTACCTTCTTGTGTTGTAGACGTCTTTCAGGAAAAAACAGCGCCTTAAAATGCGTCCAATCATCACTGTCTGCATCCACTTCCTCTGTGCCGGATTCGGCGCCCGCGCCGCTTATTTTCTTTTGCATAATCGTTTTGATACGTCTTGCAAATCCGTCGCGCAGAGATTCCCATTTGTTTTGTACTTCAGTGACTGTATGACGCATAGAAAAGCAACATTGTTAATTGAACGTCATTGATTAGCAGCTCTCCACGCCTCACTATAGGCACACTAACAGAGTTTAGAAGTGAATTACCGTTCCAGTTGAGTGCTTCTGCCACTTGTATCCACAGGAGGTGTTTCATTTTCGCGTCTTTGTACTGAGGGCACCGCATGTCCCCTAAAGGCCTCCGCTTGTGCACCTCAGAAATCACTTTTTCAGCTAAAAGCGCTCTGGACATTGCTGGTGCTGACATATCAGTTCCTCGAGAACGAATGGACGAACGGACGACGTAGCCACAAAGCTAAGTAGGATAACCAGACGAAGAATGCAAGACCGTCTACAGCACTGTACCCGGGCAGCGATTTCTAGGTCACAGGGAAACGACAACAGAACAACGGCTAGGAAGTGGGATGGTATGCGTGTTGTCGCTCCCGTGTCCCCAATTTTCATTTGCAGCCCATTCTGTCTTGTCCACTTCATTCTGTCTTCCACTTGCGCGTACTTCGCGATGGCACCGTCCATGCTGAGCGGCTGTGCAGACGGTCGTTTCCGGTCAGGCACGCGATTGGTTACGGCGGACGTGTCGCTTCCTGCGCTTGCCGCTCCGATCTGCGCACCTCAGATGTCGGCGTCCACGCTCGACGGCTGAACGGAGCTGAACCTAAAAATGCCGAGCGCTCGGCGTTCTTGCGTCGAGAAAACGTCGTATGCGGGTCGCCCTTTACTGTACAGGAAAAAACAATATAATGGTTCAGCAAGACATGTCCATCCCAGCCAAGAGCCATGCACCTAACTGAATAATGACGCTTTGTTCCTCCTGAATAAAGTCACACACATGTCCCCCTCGCGGTTACTCTCTGAACTAAATGAATCGCAAAATTATTAAGAATAGCTCTACTCCCATTCAAGGCAGCACTATCGTCAAGAATATACCTTGTAGAAAAAGGAAAAAACTACATGTAGAAGGAGAGCATGTCAGAACAGGTCAGAGCATGTCAGCGCATGTTTGTCAGACAACAAGGGGGAACAAGCGAAAAGAAACAAAGAAGAAAACCAGCATCAAACTATTTCTAAGCACATGCACTCCTCTTATTCAAAAACAGTGCTCATCATAAATCCGTCCAGGACAATACACACCATTTTTTTATTGCTACACTTTTTTCCCGTAACGGTCAATCCATTGCTACAGACTGCGTGATGTCATCACATCCTGTCTGAAGAACACAGCGGCAAAGACAAAGACTCCTATTATTTATTGAATCGCAAGATTATTTCCTGTGTCCGACTCTTAATGACATTCATTCTCACATTAAAATTCAACAAAAAAGCACCGTGCATATTAACGATTTTCACCCCAAAGGCTCATCATGGTCATTAGAATTACAGTAAACTACCACTGCTCTTTAAAATAATAAGTGAGTCCACTCAACATCACCTCCAGGCTTATGTAATACATGACCCTTTCTATGCTCATACATTCGTTGTCTGAGGCTACACCTGCGAGCAAAAAGGCGCGAAAGCCGGGGAGCAAAGTTCCATTCGCGCACGCCAAAGCACAAGACAGAACGCCTTTACGGGAACATGATGGCATTCCCACCATATTAATGATTTTCTACCTTGCATTGCAGTTTAGAAAAACTACTACAAAACTATCATTTTAGGAGCCCATTAAAATTCTACTTTCTATGGAAACCATAATTGCCCTATTACTTGGATCGCTGTTAAAGAAGCGCTCCAATTTTTTCTCTCTTCCCATTTCAGCCTTCTCATGCAGTGAAGCAGACTCACATCCAAAATAATTAATTTACACTGAGGGTGCCGTGCTACAGGAATTCCTATCCTGCGCTCAGATGCAAGCATTTCTTCACGGATACCTTTAACAGCTGACTTCCTCAACATACCGAGCTCCTAACAACATCTAACGAACAATCAGATAAACCCTCTTCTCAGCTGTACCATGCGACTTTCTTCTGCGTAAAATCGGGGACTTCAGGAAGAGAGCAGCGAAAAATTGCGCGGACTTGTGCTTGACTTACAAAACCTGAAACATATGCTAATAAACTAAGAAAAAGACACTCATGTCTGGTATCTGATAGTGCCACATACACAGACGCATTGCCGTTGCGTAAAGAAAGCACAGGACAGGGATACACAAATTTCCTTAGGGGAGCAGGGAAAAGGCTTAAGACTTCAGGTCACCACACGTCGCCACGCGGCTAGCACAACATGACACCAACAAGATACTAGCAGCGGGAAGAACTGCAACACTGCTAAACAAGTCCAGACATGCCATGATGACGTCACAAATCAGGAAAAAAGCACACGCATGCACGCACAGAGGACAACACATTAAACACAAGGAGCGCTCAGGAATAATCGTAGCGTTACCGCACATCGCTACGAAGCTCAGCCTCTAACACAAGACAACAGCAACAAGATATTAGCGAAGTGTAAAAATTGCAACACTACTGAACAATGATGGCATTCCCACCATATTAATGATTTTCTACCTTGCATTGCAGTTTAGAAAAACTACTGCAAAACTATAATTTTACGAGTCCATTAAAATTCTCCTTTATATTATAAAAGTATTCTCGTTGCTTCCTCGTGTGATGATCGTGATGCTGGGTTGAGAAACAGTCAACACAATGAAATTATGACTGCACTTGTGGAAATTCGCGCAATGTGTGAGTCAACATCCTTTGCTCAAACTGCTTTAGCTAAGTCTGTCGAAGAAATAAAAACAAACCAAGAGGATTTGGCGAGCAAACTACTCCATGTTGATAAGCGCCTTGCCCATGTTGAAACGAGAGTCAATGCACTTGATGGCGCAGTGTCTGATCGAAATCATGCAAATTGAGCAACTTGTGATATTGTCCGGCAAAATGAAGTCTTAACGTCCCGCCTTAACGAGCTCGAAGACCGTTCTCGCAGAGACAACCTGATTGTACATGGAGTAAGCGATGCAAATGAGGATTGGCAAGCAACGGAACAAAAAATACAGGACATAATATCACTTGCTCTTCCAGATCTTAGTTCTTTAGATATTGAAAGAGCACATCGTTTGGGTGGCCCGTTTAATGCCAATAAATGCCGCCCAATAATTGTTAAATTCTCTAGTTTCAAAGCTAAAAATCGTGTGCTTTCTTATCGAGCACAACTGAAGGGATGTGGAGTGTCTGTTAGCGAAGATTTCTCTAAAGCAACTCGCTCAGCCCGTAAAAAGCTAATTGACTTTGGCAAAGCGTTGCCACAGTCGCCAGCCTTTCAGTTGCGCTACAATAAGCTTTTTGTCAATAGAAAATGTTTTATGTATAATAGTAATACTGACACGGTGTATGAGACTCTTTCTCAACCTTATTCACGGGGCGTAACTGACATTGCTAATGATTCTGCCAGCAGCTCAAGTAAACACGTATATGCTACAGCACAAATTCCTCTCTCTGTTGATAATGCCAGCGCCCCCCCCCCCTGTAAACTCTCCGCCACCTTCACGTTCATTAGCAAACCCCGGAGACAGTGTTCCATAGCAATCTACTAGGGGAGGTGGAAGAAACCGCGCACCTAAACCTGTTTCTGTACTCTTTACAAATATTCGGAGCATAATAAACAAACGTGATCGCCTTGATTCTGCTGTAGACACTTGTCGGGCAGACATCGTAGCCTTATCTGAAACGTGGCTAAACGCGAGTGTCTCAGATAGTGAGATATTTGAATCATCTCCGTCCTTCAATGTTTATCGCTGTGATCGTGACGGTAGGCGGGGAGGTGGTACGTTGCTAGCCATTTCAAAAGAGCTCACGTCAGCGTATATCAGTGTTCAGAGTACGTTTGAGTGTGTGTGGTGCAGTGTCATAATGAATAATAGAAAGTACATTTTCGGAGCTTGTTATCGTCCCCCGGATTCTGACATATTATTTAATGAGAACTTATATGACACCCTCACTACCATCAAAGCACGATTCCCAACATTACCAATAATATTGCTTGGAGATTTTAATTACCCGTCCATTGTTTGGACTAGTGAACAACCACATTGTATACCTGTCTCCTCACAATGTCAAGCTTTTATTGATCTTTGTGCGTTAATTAATCTCACTCAAGTAGTAACTAAACCCACACGAGTTACTACGGGATCTGCCAACATTCTCGACCTTATTCTTACAACTAACCCAGAGGAAATCAACCCAATATCATTTCTACCTGGTTTGAGTGACCACTCTACACTGCACTTCTATATTAACGTTAGTGTCGCCCGTGCGTCCAAGAAACGAAAAGTTATATTTAACTATAAGAAAGCTAATTTTGATGCTATAAATCGTGAATTGTGCTCATTACTGGATGTATTCATTGAGAATTTCGAGATGCGTACTGTTCAAGTTAATTGGGATATTTTCACTCACGCAATAACAGACCCTACGCGAAAATACATACCTACCAGTGTCGTACCAGCTGATCCTCAATCCCCATGGTATACCACAGCTCTGAAGCGTTTATCGAATAAAAAGAAACGCTTGTATCACTCAGCAAAGTGTTATGGCACCACGGTCAGATGGCAAGCTTATTAGGCTGCTGCAGAAGCTTATTCTGAAGCTGTCAGAAACGCAAAAAGCTATTTCCTAAATACCACACTTCCTAACATCATTTCTAATAATCCAAGAAAATTTTGGAACATCGTATCAAACAAAAATGCAGAGGATGCAACGTTAGTGAGTGCCGATGGCGCTCCAATCCCACCTGAAAGGTGCGCTTCCCTGTTGAACGAAGTGTTTATGTCAAATTTTTCCTCTGCCTATTGTTCGCCTGCACCAACCGTTGAACCATTCAATTTCCTCCCAATGTCACCTATATCAGTAAATCCATCTGGAGTCGCAAAAGTAATTTACAGTTTAAAGTCATCATGCTCTTCTGGATTTGATAATGTTAATAGTAGATTCCTCAAAGAAACGGTAAAGTATTCCTCAATTTTTCTAAGTATGCTGTTACAGCAGTCATTGGACCGTGGAACCCTACCCGATGATTGGAAGATTGCGAAGGTGGTTCCACTTTACAAATCTGGTGATAAGTTTAATCCTATTAACTACCGTCCTATCTCCCTCACAAGCATACCATGTAAGTTATTAGAACACATAATATTTTCTGAACTTGCTAGTTTTCTTGACTCTAATTCTTCATTTTTTTCACCTTCACAACACGGATTTCGGAAGTCATACTCATGTGAAACACAGCTTTTTTTCATTTACTCATTCTTTACACGCCATTCTTGACCGTCGTTCTCAAGCAGATTGTATCTTTTTAGACTTTGCTAAAGCATTTGACAAAATTAACCACCAACTTCTTCTAATTAAGCTCAAAATGTTAAATATTGATAACAAGCTATTAACTTGGATTCTATATTTTCTTCTCAACCGCTCTCAGTTTGTCTCGCGATGTGGCTTTCACTCCAGCTTAACACCTGTGCAATCTGGTGTACCCCAGGGATCCGTGCTTGGTCCCCTTCTTTTCCTAATTTATATTAACGACATGCCTAACAGCATAAAGTCCTCTATCCACTTATTCGCTGACGACTGCGTCATCTTTCGGGAAATATCTGACACTTCTGACACCATCCTCCTACAGTCCGACCTTAACAGCGTTTCCGATTGGTGCAGCAAATGGCTGATGGTTCTGAACACTAATAAATGCAAAGTCATGCGAATCTCACGTACTAATTCAACTCCGCATAAGTATATACTAAACAACGCAACCTTATCAACTATTCAATCTTATAAGTACCTCGGTGTGCATATAACCTCTGACCTGAGTTGGAGGTGCCATGTGGACTACGTCACTCGTAAGTCTTACCGTTCACTATGTTATTTGCGGCGTAATTTCTCAAAGGCCCCTGCCAATATTAAGCTAACTATGTACAAGACTTTAATTCGTCCGAAACTGGAATACGCATCAGCCATTTGGGATCCTAGTTCATCCACACTAACCTCTGCCATTGAAATGATACAAAACCATTCTACACGTTTTATACTATCAAACTACCATCGCACTAGCAGCAACGCATCAATGAAATAATCTCTGGGTTTGCCGCCACTTGAGATACGCAGAAAAATATCTCGGCTTTGTCTCTTTCAAAAATTTATCAGCACACCGAATTGAGTACACAATTTATCACTCGCCCCTTTTACATCTCGTCCCGGAATGATCATTGTTGCAAAGTTCACATTCCTTCATGTAACACTAATTCTTACTTTCATTCTTTCTTCCCGCATACGGCAACTGAGTGGAACCACCTTCCACGTAACCATAGTTCAGATAACTAACCCAGATTCATTTCGTAAAGCAGTCTCTCAGCTCCTGTTGTTATAATATTTTTCTTTGTTATAGTATTGTTATTTCCTACTATTTCTTATATGTGTAGTTTCGTGTATTATTTTGCCTCACTCCCCTCTGTAATGCAATTGCGCTTGAGGGTAATAAAATGAAATGAAATATGGAAACTATAATTGCCCTATTACTTGGATCGCTATTAATGAAGCGCTCCAATTTTTTCTCTCTTCCCATTTCAGCCTTGTCATGCAGTGAAGCAGACTCACATCCAAAATAATTAATTTACACTGAGGGTGCCGTGCTTCAGGAATTCCTATCCTGCGCTCAGATGCAAGCATTTCTTCATGGATACCTTTAACAGCTGACTTCCTCAACATACCGAGCTCCTAACAACATCTAACAAACAATCAGAGAAACCCTCTTCTCAGCTGTACCATGCGACTTTCTTCTGCGTAAAATCGGTGATTTGAGGAAGAGAGCAGCGAAAAATTGCGCGCACTTGTGCTTGACTTAAAAAACCTGAAGCATATGCTAATAAACTAAGAAAAAGACACTCATGTCTGGTATCTGATAGTGCCACATACACAGACGCATTGCCCTTGCGTAAAGAAAGCACAGGACAGGGATACACAAATTTCCTTAGGGGAGCAGGGAAAAGGCTTAAGACCTCAGGTCACCACACATCGCCACGCGGCTAGCACAACATGACACCAACAAGATACTAGCAGCGGAAAGAACTGCAACGCTGCGAAACAAGTCCAGACATGCCATGATGACGTCACAAATCAGGAAAAAAGCACACGCATGCACGCACCCACAGAGGACAACGCATTAAACACACGGAGCGCTCAGGAATAATCGTAGCGTTACCGCACATCGCTACGAAGCTCAACGTCTAACACAAGACGACAGCAACACGATATTAGCGCAGGGTAAAAATTGCAACACTACTGAAGAAGTCCGGACATGCGACATCGCATACAAAACACTGCTCATCGGGGAAAAGGCCTAAGCCTGCGGCGGATCATCATCATCATAGAGCATACACAACTTCATTTTTCTATTTCGCGTAAACTAAACGCAGTCAGCTTGGAAAACGACGTACAAATTTTCTTAGGGTGCAGAGAAATATAGAAATTTCTACTCCGTCCTCAGATACGAGCATTTCTGCTGAAAAACCTGCAACATTAAGCACTGCTTATTTCGTCAAGATATCGAACACCCAACAAAATCAAACACACAACCCCACTTCCACTGATAGAACACTATTCAGCTTTTACGCAGGAGGCTTTCTTCTACATAAAAGTAGAGAAAATAAGAAAAGAGCAGCGAAAAATTACACGCACTTTTGCTCGCATAGCTATACGAGAAAAAAATAAAATTAATTAACGACGCACACGCTAATAAACTGTGACAAAGACACCTATTTCTGCTATCAGATAATTATTGCATAATGCTAAATACTCATTTGCATTGTCCCTGCGTGAAGAAAGCACAGGACAGGGATACATAATTTATCGTAAGCGAGCAGGGAAAGACACTTCTACTCGAACAGCTTAATACGATAAAGTCTGAATTTTCGCAAAGAAAATAAGCTTGAACAGCGCTACGAACGTGACAGACACATACTAACAAACAAACAAACACTTCTATTCATTTCTATTCATAAAGGCGTAAACCACACTACAAGAACAAGGCACACTGCTTCAGGAAAGCGTATCAAATGCAACGCAACAGGACCGGCTCTCATAAAATAGCCTGCCCAAAACAAAGACTTCACCAGGTTCGCGAGGCAATTCCATTAAAAACGCTCTCGGTCTATCCTACAGATAGCAATGCAAGCGCTGCTACCCTTATTTTTAAACCACTATTCCACGCAATAGTACATATATGTATCACTCGTGTCACATGAAAAGGCACACACAAAGAACTTACTTGTCAAGTGGGATCCCTGGTTCAGAAAAGCGCGCGCGCCCGCGCGCACACACAGACTCACACTCACATTTTCACACTCAAAAACACAAAGTCTATTCTCACAACCACATAGATCCATATTATTCCTCAATTCAATAATTATCCTGCCATCGTCAAAAGATGGCTCACTCTTGTATGCGATCGCAAAGCGATAGCTCCTCGTTCCGGATGTAATAGGATATCGCCACTCGACCAACGCGAACCAAAAAAGAAAGAAAGGAATGCACCTCCACGAAGAAAACGGTGCCGTGCTTCTACGCAGCGATCATCATACAGGAGTGAATTGTCTTCTTAGTTTTCCTTTTATTTTCTCGCACCCATATATTTTGCAAGAATACTACAGACACCCAACAGAGCAGTGCGCTCCCATCAACACACCTTGGGCTGACCTTACACACCCTAAGCCTTTTCTGAATACATTCTGTGTTCTTCAGACAGGATGTGATGACGCCACGCAGTCTGTAGCAATGCGTTGACCGTTACTGGAAAAAAAGTGTAGCAATGGAAAAATGGTGTGTATTGTCCTGGACGGATTTATGATGAGCACTGTTTTTGAATAAGAGGAGTGCGTGTGCTTAGAAATAGTTTGATGCTGGTTTTCTTCTTTGTTTCTTTTCGCTTTTTCCCCCTTGTTGTCTGACAAACATGCGCTGACATGCTCTGACCTGTTCTGACATGCTTTCCTTCTACATGTAGTTTTTTCCTTTTTGTACAAGGAATATTCTTGACGATAGTGCTGCCTTGAATGGGAGTAGAGCTATTCTTAATAATTTTGCGATTCATTTAGTTCAGAGAGTAACTGCGAGGGGGACAGGTGTGTGACTTTATTCAGGAGGAACAAAGCGTCATTATTCAGTTAGGTGCATGGCTCTTGGCTGGGATGGACATGTCTTGCTCAACCATTACATTGTTTTTCCTGTACAGTAAGACTTTGGGAATGAAATGCTACAATCTCCTCTTGTCTATGGCGTTTTTCTGCAATAGTTTGCTATGCAATCATTATAGTAGAATAAAGGAAATAATCTAGGGATAGTGATTCAATAAATCCAATCCTTGAGCCACGCACCTGCATGATGACGTCATACCACAACACTATTATTTCAGGTTGACCTTGTCTAGAGGAGCATTAGTGGAAAAAAACAGTGTAGTCATGAGATAATAGGGTGATGTCACGACCAATGAGAACGGCCTGCAGGGGACGCAAGGATTCACTTCTCTCTTGGACAGTGGCGGGTCTGGACACGTTAATTCTGCTCCTAGCAATTGCGTTGGCCGTCACTGGAAGAGCTTAGTTTCGCTGGGGTTCTGTCTGCCTCTGATGGGGTGCGGATGTGTGGTTCGTCACTGGTGAATGGTGTTCGACGATGCAGGTGTATTTTGTGACGAGCGGATTTACAATGAGGGAATGTAGTGTATGTCTCCGATGATAGTGAGTGTCTTTTCACTCTGTTGAAGTGTTTGTTTTCCTCTGTTGCCCAGTAGTCGTGCAATTTGTCCTGACGTGTTCTAACATGCCCGATATGCATGCTTTCCTTTGTTGATGCTTTGTATTTTTTCTTTTTTGGACAAGGAACATTGTTGTCTTGACGATAGTGCCGCCCTGAATGGGAATAGTGCTATTCTTAATAATTTCGCGATTAAATTAGTTCAGAAATCAACCGCAAGAGGAACAGATGCATGACTTTATAGAGGAGAAAAAGCATTACGACTCAGTTCTGTGCCTGGCTGTCAAATGGAGTAGACGCATCTTTCTGCGCTCCTTGTTACCCGTACTCTGTGTTGATTTGTTGAGTGCCTAGTCCTCTTATTAGCCATTGATGAAGTTACGTGTCAGGATATTTTGTTCTTTTGCAAGTCTCATTTAGTAAGACTTTGGAATTCCTACGATCAGCTTACATGCATGGTGCTGTTCTGCAATAGTTTCCTATTCAATCATTATAGAAGAATAAAGGAAATAATCTTGGGATAGTGATTCAATAAATCATAGGTCCCCTGTCTAGAGCGCACGCGTCCTTGAGCCACGCAGGTGCACGATGACGTCATGCCATGGCTTCATTGCAGATTGACCTTGTCCAAAGGAGCATTAGTGGAAAAAAACTGTAGCCCTGAGACAATAGGATGACTTCATGACCAATGAGAATGGTCAGCAGGGGGCGCAGGAATGCTCTTCTCTCTTAGCCTCTCGCAGGTGGACGCAGCAGAGGGCGTTAGGAGCGCGCGCATGCGTAGAGTGGCGCATGTAGAGTGGCGCTTACATCAGTTCAGATCTGGCTCTCGTCGGGAGAAGACGTGCTGTTGGTCGCTCCGTCGTCACTTGATCCTTGGCTGTCGACGAGAGCGGACGCTCCGTCGCAGCGGGGAAAAAGGTGAGTGATTTACCGATGTTTGCGCGTTGTTTTACCGTGCTCGTGTTAAGCCTTTTCTCGCCGTACGCGAATCTTGATACGTTGACACGTTTACCTTCGTGTGCCTAGTGGTTCCCGCCTTGTGTTAGCTGCGTAGTGTTGTGACGCTGTGGTTAGGCCTAGTCGATTGCCTTAAGCCTTTCCCCCCGATGTGCAGTTGTTCCTCCGTGGTGTTTAGCAGTAGCGGTTAGGCCTTTTCTCTTGCATGCCTAGACTTGTTCAGCAGTGTTGCCATTTTTTACCCGCCGCTTGTATCTTGTTCTGTCTTTCTCGCCTAGAGCTATGATGGTGGCGCAATCTGGTGTGATGCCTTGCAACTAAGTGGCCACCTGTCGTCGATCTCTGCAACTACCCGACGTCAACAAGCGCTGGTCACCCCGGAGCTGTTTCTTCGTCACGCCATCGTTGATTTTCGAATAAATCGTTTCTCTCCACTCTATTTCTATTTTTTTATTTTATTTTCTACCTATTTTTTATTTTTTATCAGCTCAAGTAGCCGGAAACTCACACAGTGGTCTAGACACGTCTTAGATGCTCCCCAATTAGTGTAATGACTCCCTGGATGATCCGAATTACTGGGGGGGTTCCAAATTGCTCTAATATCTAATTAATGGCGTCCAGATGACTGTGTGAGTTTCCGGATACTTGAGCTGATCCCATACTACTCACGAACCCTGCCACATCCAGATGAAATAGTCTTGGAGGGGAGAACGAAGGAAGGGCACTGCGGACTGCTGTTAGCGGAGGTTCTTTGTACTCAAACCCAGTTGTACTCAAACTCAACTGACGGGTCTCTCTCATAGTCTCCTTTCTTCAAATGCGATTGGCAAAATCTGCACTTCTCTACGTCGCTATCAGGACACACTTCAATACTGTCAAGCCATAGCTGCCGCTACGGTTGAACGCGCAGTATCGTATAGAACTGAGTGCCCGTCGAGAAATCTGGCTTTCACGACACGACCGCGAAACGCATGTCAAACGAAGTCCAACAGTGTACCTCGATAAATTAGTCGGTTGTTCCAAAAGATATAGAAAATTTGCAAATACATACACTACACTAACGCTACGAAACAGCGCGCTTGATCCCGAAAGTCGTCGTAGCTAGTTCCGCTTTCAACGGAAGTCGCTAATTGGGTTATCGCAGTCATAAAACTGGACGCAGATGTCGTAGTATGTACATACTTTTAATTTCCAGACACTGTGACAACAGTATATTGGCGTGGAAATGTTGGTTGTTGCAGAAAGTTGTTGTTGTAGTGCTTGATCACGTAACGGTATTCTGCGGGTTGATTGCATGGGCGATTGATGTCATCCCAGTTGGATGACCAGATGAGTTTTCTCTATATACGTACGTTTTCTTGGTTTGACGCTAGGTATGCCAGCGTCGGCGTGAACCGCGATGTTTAAACTCGGAGTTTACGAAAACTATGAGGTGTTGAGGCATGCATTTTCGTAGTTAAGTGCTTTCGTGTATTCTATCGGTAGCCAAAGGCCTCTGCAGCTTCTGGTCAGAGACCCTTTAAAGGTCGGCTACGCCGATTTCCCGATCATTTGAAACTGTTGTGATATCCTGAAAGAGTATATTCAACTACCCCCGTGTTGCACCTTCGTTTCTCTATTTTGCCTTCCTGTTACGCAAATTAATTAATGAAAGAAATCGAAACAGGCTCTGGCGGCAGCTATTTTTGTGACGTACATGTGGAAAACCTGCCCCATCTACGTAGATAGAGAATCGTGCTTCTGAATGGATGAAAGCTGATGCTTTATTCAACTTTCCTGGCGACTTCTCCCGTGTGCGAGGAAATCGGTTATAGCGGTCGGCTATGATGAGTGTTTCGTCCGGGGTAATCCCCAGAACTATTGAACGATGGAAATAACAACTGGGAACTTATCTCAACGACATTTTCGACGTGAAATATTGTGATTATGTGCTAGAAAACTTCGCAGCCCAACAACCATTCACGTTGACCCGTTTGCCGCTTTTACTGCAAGTGCAAGTATGGGGGCGATCGAGCAACAACGTGAGACGTGGTGGTCTTTTGAGGATAGAGCTGTAGAAAACAGGTCTCCAAAGAAAAAAAGGGAGTCGAAAAAAGAGAAATCGCAACAAATCACACTCCGTCCCATGCATTCCAAGGAACAAGTGTAGCAGAGAATAACTGCTACACCACAGACACACCCCGTCTCCGTGGAATGCGGCTCCGAAGTCGAAATCCGCCTTGCGCATCTCTTCCACCATGTTGTGAGCATAGGTCAGTTTGGGGTCTGGGTAGTCCCCTCCAAAGTTCCAGGGGGACACCATGTTGGTGTAATGCAAGGCTGCACACGCACACGAGCACATGTAGTGGACCATGAAAAAAAAAGAGTACGTTTATTTTCAGCTACAGGCTTTTATAGCTTCGCTTGTCTGTTTCTTCTCTGTTGGTTTGTGGCTCTGGATACCGCGGAGGAGGTCGTCGAGTTCTTCTACTTTTTCGCGGTGGTGTTGCAGCACCAGTGCTGATTCGCAGAGACGGTTGCTGAACGTTGGCTGAAGCATAGCCTCCTATATAGGAGGCTATAGGAGTATATAGGAGGCTATGGCTTAAGTGTCGTCAGGCGTGGTTGGTGCAGGGAAGACTTCTCGTAGATGCTCGCACAATATAAGGCCTGGGCGTCAGTGCCGGCCTGACGACACTTACTCAAGTCCTCAGCTTCTGTAAAGTGTCGTAAAGCGATACATTACTGTCGGTTGCAGCTGGGGGAGGTTCTAGGACGATCTGTCGTGAGAGGTCTTCTGTCTTCTAAGGTATTCTTGAAGGCGTTTCTTGAGCTTTTCGGGGTTTACTGCGCTATACTATCGCGAAAGAAACGGATAAATTTATGCTTACGTCCATCTTACCCTTACTAAGCGTAAATTTCGACAAAATGCCTGTCGCCGTATCCGTCAAGCTCTGTTTTATTCCCAGTACACGTAAAAGCGCCCGCTGTAAGCGTAAAGGGCAGAGTTTTGCGCGTAAATGGCACGGGGAACATGATTTACTCTTATATCCTGACGCATAAGATTTCGTCTTGACGGTTAAACCGAGGTTCTGCGTTGGATTATTAGCCCTTTACGCCTATATTGACCCGTATTGTTTGTTTTTTTTCTTTTTCATTTGTTATATGGGCCCTGCCTTCTGAGAACACGTGCATGGTTCCGTGCCCAAAGCGTCTTTTCTTTCGCATGGTTAATGGTCATTTTGGCGTCTGGCGTCTCATGGTCTCACATCATACACGGTCTACAAATGTAAGCTGTCACATTTTGGCCTGGGTGTCTGTAGCTTTTTTAAAATTTCATATTTCATTAGTGTCAAACGTACGACAGGAAGAAACGCGATCCAACGAGACAACGTCGCATAATGTAGTGCGCAAGGCAGGAGGACGCTGCTTGAGCAGTAGTGATTTTCCAAGCTATCTCCGCGCTAGAAATTCATATGCGTACGCCCATTGCGCACAGTGCTGGTGCCTTATGCGTGATGGTCATCTACGAGCAGGTCATTTTGTTATAGGTGAGATAGTTTTCTTTCTCGGTTTTCTCGGATGTGCGTTTCTCGCCGTTAAAGCATCTGTGTTAACGATTCCTCAATTCGTTCTTGTAATAGGAGTTCGGATGATCATTGCTGATTATAGCGCAGCACGATCTGTTGACAGGAAGCAAATGGATTTTCCGGCTCGTAAAAAGGGATCACGATCTTCGATAATATGGTTCAGATGGTGGTGCTGCTGCACCAAAACACGTGTGGAAATTTTTATTCATATGACATTTTATTTCATTCATTATGACATAATGTGGAAATTTATGTTCAGAGAGGTGAAATGATTTACGCGTTTAACAATATTCAGTTAAATGTTATTTTAACGGACTAGAGTGTTTTCAGTATAGTAAGTGTGTTTTTTTAAGTCCCTGTTACGCTTATGACTATTTCATGTAAGCGGCCTCTGCGGAGACGGACTCAGGTCTGGCAGAGAGCACCTTATCGGCATGATTTATTTCGGCGTTACCATATTTAGGAGATTGGCCTTCCCATTTAAACACTAGAAAGACTATCAGTTTCACGGTATATACTGCTGCACAGACACGTGCACCCATCTGCCAATACCAGAGAGCACATGAGTGAGATGATAAAATGATTTACGCGTGTAACAAAATTAAGTTGAATTTTATTTAAAGGACGAGAAAGATTTCAGAATGGTATGTTTTGCAGTCCATGTTACGTCTGTGACTATTTCATGTAGGAGGTCTCAGTGGAGATGACTCAGTATGTGACGAAGAACACCTGACTCGTCATATCTTTGGGACCTACTGTTGAACAGTCATGCTTAGCCATTTGACAATACCAGCAAACACATTCATGTATTTATTTATTTATTTATTTATTTATTGGTATTTTTATGGTGCCCATGAACAGCAGTTGCCTAGGGGATGGTGCACCCGAAATTTGAACACAATCAACAACATAATAGAGACTAGTAAACGTAATAGTGGCACGTCTAAAAAATGGCAAAAACTCAAGTACAGAAATACAGGGTCTGAAACAGGTAAATGTGCAGTCACAACATATTAAAGTCAACAAAAAATGCAACGAGTTGCAATTGTAGAGATAAAAGCTTTAAAGTTCGCAAAAAATGTGCAAATCGCACTCACGAGAGATGTTATTAAAATTAGCCATAACACGTGATAATGGACAGCGACCACAATGCCTATCGACATGAAATGCGTGTGAACATCTAAGCAGCTTAGCTGGGGTGTTAAAATGGACGAAGGAGAGAGGTGCTGGGCAATCAACATCTAGAATGGATTACATTTTATAGAAAAACAAAATCGTGACACCTTCCATGAAGTGACAATATTCTAAGTTTACTTTTATTAAGCAAATGATAATAGTCGTTGTACGTGCTGATTGCGACGTACCTATCGTAAAATATTCGAATGAAACGTCGCTGAACATTTTCGATCATTTGCTGTCGTGAGGCGTTAACTGGGTTCCATGAAGTAGTGGCAAATTCTAAGTGAGGTAATACGAGAGTGTGGTACAGGCGGAGAGAACAAAATGGATCCCAAAATGGCTTCGTAATACGCGCAATGAGGCCGAGCTTTCTCATGGCATCAGATGTTATCTTTTCCACGTGTGGATTGAAAGACAAAGATGAATCCAAAAAGACGCCGAGGTCGCGAACGACACCTTCTCGCCTTATTGCCGAAGATTGAATGGTGTACGTGTAATCACACCTTTTAGCTTTTTTTGTAAAACATGTCATAATTGTTTTAGCTGCATTCAGTTTAACCAAGTTGTGTGTAGACCACTGGTGTACGGCAGTAATGTCTTCTTGGAGGAGAGGATAATCATTAGCCTCATAGAAAGGTAACGCACGACATTACCGAAGTAATCAGCAAATATATTGGCAACCTTGAGGGGGTCACTAGAGATGCCTTCATCATAGGATAAACTTATCTGACTATGTTCAAGTGATGTCTCATCCTTGACGAATTTCCAAAACGCTTTGGGATTCTGATGTAGTGATCCCTCAACTGATTTCTGATAAGCGTGTAAAGCGGTAACCGCATACGACGTTTTCTCGACGCAGATACTCCGAGTTTTGAGGTCGTGACGTCACTCCCAATGGAGAAACGTCGGGCCCACCCGCAAACGGCGTTTTCTCGGCGCAGCCTAGGAGCCGGCGCAAAGTTTGTACTCGAGGTCCCTGGTGGCATTTCTCGTCATCAGCAGGTGCTATTATAGGCTGGCATAACATACGCGACAGATATCACTTGAAAAACATGCAGTATAACTTTGTATAAATACAATGTCCGGTAACCAAAGGCAATAAACAAGGTGCGCCTACCATCAACGTGGAAATCTTTTGCTTGTACTCTCGCTTCCGTCCGCTATGCTCCTGCGTCTCCCAGTATGAACCAACGGCGAAAATTACTGCGGCTGTTAAAAAAGAAAAAAAACGGCTTGACAGAATGGCGTAAAGGCTTGCCTATCATGGAAAAAACTGCTTCATCTCTAAAAGCGACAGCTGTTGCGGTAGAAGGGTTGAAGAAGACCGTCCAGAACACTCTACTGGGTGCAGGCGATATCTAGGCCAGAGGGAAACAACAATCGAACAATGGCTAGCAAGTGGGACGGTATGCGTCTTGTCGCTCCCGTGTCCCCAGTTATTTTCATTCGCAGCCTGCTTTTTTTTTCTGCCTGCATTTCTTCTGCCTGGTCCACTTCCTTCTGTCTTCCACTTGCGCGTACTTCGCGACCACACCGTCTATGCCCATACAGCTGTGCAGACGGCTGTGCAGACGGCCATTTCCGGTCAGGCGTGCGATTGGTCAAGATGGACACGTCGCTTCCTGCGCTTGCCGCTCCGATCTGTTCACCTCAGATGTCGGCGTCCCCGCTCGACGGCTATTGTTCGTGGAGCTGAACGTAAAAATGCCGAGCGCTCGGCGTTCTTGCGTCGAGAAAACGTCGTATGCGGGTCGCCCTTGAATCTCGCGTATAAATTTTCTTTACGTCGCGACGAACAGCAGAGAATTTGCCATACCAGAAAGAATCACCAGTTTCTAAATGTATCCGATGGAAGTAAAGCATTTCCTGTATTAGACGCTTAAGCTCTTGAGAAAACCAACGCGTCGATCTTCTAGACTTAGACTTGGGCTTGGGAATGAACTTGTTCCCGCTGTCAGTAATAATCTCAGTTAAGTTAGCTACAGAGGTTTCAATGTCATTCACATCTGACACAGATGACCAGTTTGTTGCAGCAAAGTGTTGGTACAACTGTAGATATTGGCCACGACTGTAAGCATACCCTTCTTTGATTTCAACCTTACTTCGCTTCATTGGCAGAAGAAAAAACAGCTATAAAAGGTGGATGATATTTGTCAATACACACAAGGGGTTCATCCTCACTTTGTAAGGTATCCACATAAAAGTTACTAATTACTAAATCAAGTGTGTTCGAAGCCGAGTTCCTGAGTCTATTAGACTGTACTATAGACCAAAGAAGACCAGGAAGTCGAAAAGAATTGATGACTTTAATCTTAAGTCACCGTGGTGGTGGTGGTGGTGATAGGGCTTGCCGTTGTCGGTCTCACGTATGTGGGCAACGTCACGACTCACGCCCTGGGGGAATGTGCGTCCTGGGCCGACTTCTAAGGGAACTGTGCCGACATATGTCTGAAAGCGTCTTAAGTCACCGTAGGTATTACTGCAATCCTGCACTGACCAATCTTTGTTTGGAACATTAAAATCACCGAACAATAGAAAATGAGAGTTAAATATCGAGTTGCAGCAAGCAACCATGTCTAAAAATGAGCGGAAATATTGAGGATCACAGTGTGGCTGGAAATAACAATTACCAACAATGAGGTGCTCATTGTTTCGAAGGGGTATGTCAATACAAACAGATTCATGACCGTTTTCAAGGTCGCATCTGCGGAACGCGGAAAGAGATATGTGAATTGCGATAAGCACCCCGCCACCAAGTTGTAGACCTGAAATGACATAAACCCTATCGTGGCGGAAAACACGATATTCATTTTGGAAATAATCAGAGTCAAGGAAATAGCTGTGTAGCCAGGTTTCCGTGATACATATAATATCATATTGAGATGATAACAAGTTGACAGAGAATTCCCGTTGTTTCGTTCGCAGTCCTCTGGCATTTTGATAATAAATTGAGATATGCCTGGGGCTCCTCCGGAGACCGCATTGTTGGCAGCTACGCTTTGTGGCACAGCCGTAACAGGAATTTTACCACGGAATGCACGAAATAAACTTCCTTCCGGCCAAACTTATTGGTTGTTAATCAACTGAAAGCTGGCAGGGTCCGCCACTATGTAGAATGAGGAGTAAGAATCGCGACGTGTTTGGAGCTTTATATAATGAAACGAGTTATTTTGCAGTACGTCACGTGCTACGATGTATATTTCATCAGTCGTAATATTAGCGTCCAATCTGGAGACGAACAAAGCCCTTTCTTGTGTACGTGCAGTGGCAAGCTTCAAGGTAGATGTTTTAGAGGTGCCGATGGATGCTGGTGGCCGCTTTTTGCGGTACTCCACGACAGTGAAACCGTCGTCGTCCGTGTTATGGTCAGATGTAGATACTGGATCGCCTGAACCAGCCGTATGTTTCTTGGAGGGATTGGTGGTCATACCTGTAATGCCTGCAGATGTCGTCACAAGCGTGGCCTGCTTGTCTTTGGCATGCCAAGTGCTAGTGGCCGTACTTAGGAACGTAGGACCTGTTGATGTGGTACTGAAATTGTTCTTACGAAGTACTGCAGTACAGGTATCCTGTTGACGAGGTTGAAATGTCGGTCGAAGCCGAAGGCAGTCTAGACGGTCAATAATTTCGGCCTTCGTTTTAGCGAGTTCGATGCGTGATTGTCCTTCTCGAGTGAGCAAACCGTTTTTAACCATTGGGCATTCTCAGCTTTAAGTTCGGTAACCTCACGCACAAGGAAATCAATTTTCCCAGCAAGGAGAGCGAATCGTTCTTCAGATATGGTAACAGAATCTTTTGACATCAGGCGTAGAATCTGTAGATTCATCGAGTTTACCTTCTTCCTCCGTAGCAGTTGAAGATCCAAGGTCAGGAGAAGTGTTGTAAGGTGCGGGGGGCGTTGCAACAGATTGATCGCTGAAAGGTCGTTTGGTGCAACTACTGCATTTATACAGGCAAGCACCATCTTTCCAAAGCAGGTCATAATCCGAGGGAGCGATATTGATGCATCGGCAGTGGAAACGCCGACCACAAGGCCCAGAACACGCGAGCATTTGCTGACGGCCGACGATTCAGACAGAGCACACAGCACACACGTCAGTACTCGGCGCCACCTTGAATCCTGTGAATAATTATTTATGAATTGTTTATGAACGAAATAAAACAAATTATTTTGTGCTTTTGACAATTAACTTCTATGTCCAGCATCCCCAGGAACAGGACACGCTCTTCGTGGTCATGCTGCCCTGCATAATACCCCGCATGCACCCTCAGCTGCATAAGGTCGTGCTCCTAAAATTTATACTGTGCGACACATTGTGGAAAGAAGTGCACAAGACTCTACTCCGTCACGCATGTACAACCAGTACAACCCACCCGCAAAGATGACTACTGCTGTGACTAAGCTGTGCTTCATGAGGATGCGTTGCTCGATAAATGCAACGTCTGAATACACTGGACTATACTTCACTTGTTATAGGGTCATTTCACGCCGGATGAGGCAGATTGGTCCAGTGGGCCTCTGCATTTTTTTTTCCTTTCAAACATACAGGGTGCCCCAGGAAACGTGTCATTGAATTGTAATAAAAAAGCTGCGCCGCCTAGAATCATGCGGTCAACTGCATTTGTTTTTGCCACCTCCAGATGTGCATGTAATGTAACCTAAGTTTAATTATGTAAATTTTTGCGAAGTGAACTCGGAAATGTGTCAAGTAAAGGTCACTTTTTTACCCCACCAACATGAAGAGCGTGCCGCGTATACTCAGAGTCATGATAACTGACAGTGATATTCAGGATCTATCGTACCTGGAAAAATAGCCGAGCATCATGCTTCTCGGTGCACTTGAGTATAGCACTCGAGGACGTTTCGAGCGCAATCGCTGTCAGTCCGACGAAAGGAGGTTGAAAACCCAGCCCACAGAGTGATAGTATAAAGAGTGACAGTTCCTGAAATTGGGAGAGGACAGGTATGGCCCCAGCCAAAGCAGGACGCGATAAGCTGTGTCTACGTTATCCCTTTCTACCGTGCCGTTGTGGGCAGGGTTTCCAACTTCCTTTCGTCGGACTGACAACGATTTCGCTGAAAAATTCGTCAAGCGTCATGCTCTGCGAGCACCGTAGAGCATGATTTTCGGCTATTTTTTCCGATATGATAGCTCCTCAATGTTCCTCACAATTATCATTAATTTGAGTAAATTCTGCACGCTCTTCACATTGGTGGGGTAAAAAAGTTACATTTACTTGGCAAATTTCCGAGTTGAGTTCGCAAAAATTTACATAATGAAACTTGGGTTACATGACATGCCTTCAGGAGGTGGAAAAATCTAGTAAGAAGAAGTACCGTTGACTGCATCATTCTATGTGGCGTAGTTTTTTTTAGTAAAATTCAATGACACGGTTTCTTGGACACCCTGTATTTAAAGCCTCGTCGCTACGAGGCACATTGGTGCTGAAAGTAGCTGAAAATAATTGGTGGTTACTTTTTAATGAATTATCATTCAGATGTAGGCATTTTGACCATATTGCGCTTCCTACACAATTTGACGCCACGTATCTTCATAACTATTTGACATACCCAGCTGATGTTTTTTTTTCTACATATTATCTGGGGTGGTTAGCATTGCATCCTAAGTTCTGAAGGTCCTAAAGGTTGCATTTGAGGAGATATAAAATCGCAAATTTGCCTCATTTGTATAATATGGTACGTTTTGGGAACCTCACAACTCGGCCCCCAGTTGTGATACCCAAAGCTGATACCCGATACCCGAATGACAAAGTTAACATTGACGTCAGTTCCGAATTTATTTCGTATGTTGACGATACAAATTGTTGTTTTTCAGCGCCTCTGATATTGATGTAATGGCCACTACTGCTAACGAGATGCTTTGCAACTGGGAAAAATGGATGAATTTAAACGCTTTACGCATTAATAGTTGTAAAACTAAAGCAATCGCATTTCGACCAAAAAAGCAGAGATAGTATATTCTTAATGCTATCTAAATCTCTTGATGTTGTAAAATCCATCAAATGCTAACTTTAACCAACAGTTACTATGGAATGAACAAATTGAATACGTTTAGAATAGACTGCGCAAAGTATTAGGTATGAGCTCAAGGCATAAGCAAATGTTTCCTTTTTGAATTAAGCTACTTGTATACCGTTCACTGCTTATGTCTCACCTAAACTATTGCCATTTAGTCTGGGGTACGACAACTAAAAATAATGTAAATAGGCTTTTACTAATGCGAAAATAAGATAATTCGTACCGTGGCCATTATAGGTTATAATGACTCTATGAAAGCATACCTTTAAAAGCTTAATTTTGTAAGTACTTTAAATCTACATAACTATCGCTTAATATGTATGTACAAAAATGCCTAAATTTCTTATCTATTTACATTACAGGCGAATGTTTTCCCTTGTAATGTTCGGCAAAAACAAAAATGGAAGCTTCCGCGTTTCCCAAGCAGCAAAATGTACTGAAAGTTGGGTGCAATAGGGGTGGACGGGTTGGTGGAAGGCCTTCAACAGACTCGTGGAACTAAGGAACATCGATAAGACACACACCGTCCACCTCTATTACACTCAACGTTCAGTACATTGTGCTGCTTGGGTTACTTACAAATTACAGTCAGCAATCACTCTCATACAGTCTAGATTTTATCTTAAGTAGATCCTTTGAACATGGCATTGAAGTTGAGCAATCTGATTTTCCCGAGTTGCAGTCACCTCTGGAACTGCGATAATGTGTTTTATATGTGTAGTGTGTATGATTGCTGGGCATTGTTTTCTTGTTATTGTGCTAGTTTGAAGCCTGGACTTTGCCATTGTTTCTTATTGCGCTAGTTCAAAGTGTAAACCTTTGGGATAACCTTTAACCTAAACCTTTCCGATCTCCACATCTTAAGGATGAAATAAAATTTAATTGATTGATTGAAATGAGTCATTGTGTTCATTCGAAATGCCGTAGTTATTCGAGTTCGAAATGACTAGTTGTGAGGTTCCCAGAACGTACCATATTTTACAAATGAGGCAAATGTGCGATTTTTGATCTCCTCAAAGACAAACCTTAGGATCTCCTTTGGAACCTTAGGAACCTTAGGATTTCCTTTGGACTAGTCAATATTTTTAAGTCTTTTTTTATTAAATAATTTAAAGTAATTATTAATTTTAATTAATTAATTATTAATTAATTTTAAGTAATTTTTTATTATCTCTTTAAGTCTGGTTCTAGGCATGATGTTGTTAATTATCGCCCTATTTCTCTTCTCTCTGTTTCATCTAAGATATTAGAGCACATAAGTTATTCAGGTATTTTCAAGCATTTGGGTGACAATAACTATTTTTCTGAAGTACAGCATGGTTTTCGTCAGACTTATTCATGTACCACACAACTTACTGAATTCCATCATGATCTCGTCTCCTCTTAAGGGTGTACAAACAGACGTTGTTTTTGTAGATTTTCGGAAGGCATTTGATATGGTTCCACACGCCTATGTTTTACACAAACTTTTCTTCCTTGGCATAGATAGGGATATTTTACAATGGCTTGCCGATTACCTAAGTAACAGGGTTCAACGTGTAGTAGTCGATGGTAAAGCATCATCGGCAAGTTGCGTGCGGTCTGGTTTCCCACAGGGATCAGTTCTGGGACCTCTCTTATTTCTTATTTTTATTAATGACGTAACACAGTCAATCAACTCCAAAATTAGGCTGTTCGCAGACGATTGCGTTTTATATAAAGACATTTTGAATCTTTCAGATGCTCAACTTCTCCAGGCAGATGTAAGTCGAATCGTTTCTTGGTGTGACAAATGGGGCATGAGCTTAAATACTAGCAAATGTAAGGTAATGCATATCACAAGAAAATCTAGTGTAATCAAGTTTTCTTATAAGCTTCATTCTTTATACTTGGATACAGTTTCTGAGTACAAATATCTTGGTGTTTTCTTTAGCAGCCATCTTAGATGGACCCACCACGTAAATTACGTTTCTGCGAAAGCAATAAGAATGCTCTATTTTATTTATTTTATTTTTCGCAACATTAGACAAGCTGGTTTAAATGCTAAAAAGTGATGCATATATTACTATGATCCGGCCAATCTTGGAATATGGGTGTACGGTTTGGGACCCGCACGAGATGTTACTAATTCAAAGACTTGAGAGGGTTCAAAATATTGCCGCTCGCCTGGTGTTTAGTTGTATGGGATCTATTGTTGGTGTAAGTGATTTAAAGTCAAGGCTAGGGTGGGAAGACTTAACAACCCGAAGAAGGAAACTTAGATTGGAATTTTTAGGAAATATCGTAAATGATAAGACGGGCATAAGGAAGGAAAGATATCTGAAACCTCCTCTGTATATTTCTCCAAGATCAGATCATTACAAGAAAATCCAGCCATATAGGTGCAGAACAGATGTTTTTCTTTACTCGTTTTCCCCGAAAACGATAGGCGAGTGGAATCGTCTTGAGTGCTGACCGGTGAGGTCGGTTTGCTGTGTTCGCATAGTATTGTACAGGTGTTTGTGCTTATGTGAATATTGTTACTTTCTTGATTTGTTGGTTATTGTACCCCGCTACTGTAATGCCGTAAGGCGGTGTAGCGTATACGCATAAATAAAAAAAAAATATATATAGCCTGTCTGTTTCAAGTCTATAGACATCCTTTGGGCTACCTTGTATCCTTTCTTTGGCCCGTCAATGGGAGATTGGCACCAACAGTCTATAGACAATCTGCCATAGAAAGGAAACATATATCTGCCATTGCCTGTCTATTGACTTTCTATAGGCTGACGATAGATTGGGTAGTGGTCAACATTCCCCTTCTACCATCATGATATGCCCCCTATTTGGATTTATGAACCGTGATCAGCTGAATCCAAACCTGGAATTCTGCTGAGATCTTCTCGTGTAAAAGTGATGTTTTTTTCCTGTGTTGAGAAGCAATACTTGTGCATCATTGGCACACTCATTGAGGATAATCCTTTGTGCCATCTGCAATAGTTTAACCAGTGCAAGAACGTAGCACGTGCAGTTAGAAAGGCATATGCAGCACCGTCATCTTCTTCCTAGCAGAAAAGAGATATCATATATTGCTTGACTTTCGAGTTTTCGCAAGTTCGAGTGGCCTCCTTGCCTCTGACGAGTCAGAATGAATGGTGAGGTGTTCCAGCTTAATTCGATTATGCCTACTTCTATCCCCGAAGTGAGGAATTGCTTGGAGTAGTAACTCAACACCAAGATAACCCTTGTGTTTTTAACTGCTTTCGGTCTGAGACATTCAGTAGGTCCATTGAAAGTCAAACTTGTGCAGTGCGTCGTATCCACGCAGGTTCACGGTGATGCAGGTAGCGTGCTCACTGCATAAGTTTCACTTTCAATGAACCTTCTGAATGTCTCAAACCGGAGGGAATTACAAACACAGGCGTTATCTTGGTGGTGATCTAATACTCTAAGATATTCCTTACTTCGGTCTTCGATGGATGCGTAATCCAATTAAGCAGGGATACCTCACCCTTCATTCCGACTTAGAGCATGACACCTGAATTTGCGGAAGCTCACAAGTCAAGCAATATATGGTATCTGTTTTCTCAAAGGAAGGAGGTGCCAGTGCTACGGGCTCAGAGGTGGACGTCCTGAAAGCACTAGAATTAAGTAATTGCGAGTGGCACTATTGATTATCCACGATGACCCTGGACGTGGGCCAATCACGGCCAAGTATTGCTTGTCAGCACAGGTTAAAAAAACATCACTACACATTCACACAACAGGAACTCATCATAATTCTAGATTCATATTCAGCATATTACAGTTCATGAATCCGAATTTAGTGAATATAACGATGGTAGAAAGGCAATCGTGGATCATTGGCCAGACTATGGTCAGTCCATAGAAAGTGAATAGACAGGCAATGGCAGTTTTATCATTTCTTTTCTATAGCAGGTTGTCTATAGACAGTTGCTGCCAATCTCCCATCGACTGTCTATGGGAAGGAAAAAGGGGTGTGCAAAGGTTGTCTATGGGAAGGCAATGGACCCACTATAGCTTCAATGGACGTTTTGTCCATGGCTTGTCTATTGGTTGACCAAACAATTTTTCACAAGGGGTGTGTTAATACAACTGTGTGTAGTACAATAATTGATGGTTATTTTTTAATGAATTATCATTCACATGTGGGCATTTCGACCATTGCGCTTCCTACGCAGTTTGATTCCATGTATCTTCATAAGTATTTGACATATTCAGCTGAATTTTTTTTCATGTATTGTCTGGGGTGGGTTGCATTGCGTCCTAAGTTCTGAATATCCTAAGG
Source organism: Ornithodoros turicata (assembly GCF_037126465.1). Lineage (NCBI taxonomy): Eukaryota > Metazoa > Arthropoda > Arachnida > Ixodida > Argasidae > Ornithodoros > Ornithodoros turicata. The sequence continues at coordinate 1,011,311 of NW_026999361.1, forward strand.
TTTGCCTTTGAGGAGATAAAAAATTGCACATTTGCCTCATTTGTAAAATATGGTACGTTTTGGGAACCTCACAACTAGTAATTTCGGACTCGAAGTGACTAGGGCATTTCGAACGAACACAACGACTCAATTCAATCAATCAATTCAATTTTATTTCATCCTTAGGATGTGGAGATCGGAAAAAAGTTGTAGGACAGTTTGACAGGTTGCCATCCCCAAAGTTTACGCTTTGAACTAGCACAATAAGAAACAATGCCCAGCAATCATACACACTACACATACAAAACACACTATCGCAGTTCCAGAGGTGACTGCAACTCGGGAAAATGAGATTGCTCAACTTCAATGCCATGTTCAAAGGATCTACTTAAGATAAAATCTAGACTGTATGAGAGTGATTGCTAACTGTAATTTGTAAGTAAACGCGGAAGCTTCCATTTTTGTTTTTACCGAACATTACAAGGGAAATCATTTGCCTGCAATGTAAATAGATAAGAAATTTAGGCATTTTTGTACGTACATATTAAGCGATAGTTATGTAGATTTAAAGTACTTACAAAATTAAACGTTGCTTTCATAGAGTCATTATAACCAATATCGGCCACGTTACGAATTATCTTATTTTGCATTAGTAAAAGCCTATTTAGATTATTTTTAGTTGTCGTACCCCAGACTAAATTGCAATAGTTTAGGTGAGACATAAACAGTGAACGGTAACTAGTAGCTTAATTCGAAAAGGAACCATGTGCTTATGCCTTCAGCTCATATCTAATATTTTGCACAGTCTGTTCTGAACGACTTCAGTGTTTTCATCCCATAGTAACTGTTCGTTAAAGCTAGCATTTGATGGATTTTACAATATCAAGAGATTTAGAGAGTATTAAGATATACTATCTCTTTATTTCGACTTACACTCTTTTTGGTCGAAATACGATTGTTTTAGTTTTACTACTATTAATGCGTAAAGCGTTTAAATTCATCCATTTTTCCAAGTTGCAAAGCATCTCGTTAGCACTAGTGGCCATTACAACAATATCAGAGCTGCTGAAAAAACGCCCATTTGTATCGTCCGCATACGAAAAAAAATTCGCAACTGACATCAATGTTAACTTTGTCATTCAGGTATCGGGTATCAGCTTTTGCTATCACAATTGGGGGTCGCGTTGTGAGGTTCCCAAAACGTACCATATTATACAAATGAGGCAAATTTGCGATTTTATATCTCCTCAAATGCAAACTTTAGGACCTTCAGAACTTAGGAAGCAATGCTAACCACCCCAGAGTATATGTAAAAAAAACATCAGCTGGATATGTCAAATACTTATGAAGATATGTGGCGTCAAACTGTGTAGGAAGCGCAATATGGTCAAAATGCCCACATCCATTAAAAAATAACCGCCAATTATGTTCAGCTACTTTCAGCACCAATGTGCCTCGTAGGGACGAGGTTTTAAATGCAGGTGTCCCCGAAAGCGTATAATTGAATTTCATTAAAACAACTACGCCACATAGAATGATGCAGTCAATGACATTTCTTCTTACTACGTTTTCCCACTTTCTGATTTGCATGTCATGTAACCTAAGTTTCATTATGTAAACTTTTGCGAACTGAACTCGGAAAAGTCACTTTTTTACCCAACCAATGTGAAGAGCGTGCAGAATTTACTTAAATTACTGATAATTGCCAGGAATCTTCATTAGCTATCATATCGGAAAAAAAATAGCCGAAAATAATGTGTTCAGCGGAATCGTTGTCAGTCCGACGAAAGGAGGTTGGAAACCCTGCCCACAACGGTACCGTAGAAAGGGATAACATAGGCACAGCTTATCCCGTCCTGGTTTGGCTGGGGCCATAACTGCCCTCTCCCAATTTCAGGAACTGTCACCTTTTCTATTATCACTCTGTGTGCTGGGTTTTCAACCTCCTTTCGTCGGACTGACAGCGATTGCGCTCGAAACGTCCTCGCGTGTTACACTCAAGTGCACCGAGAAGCATGATGCTCTGCTATTTTTCCGGGTACGATAGATCCTCAATATCACTGTCAATTATCATGAATTTGAGTAAATGCGGCACGCTCTTCATGTTGGTGTGGTAAAAAAGTTACCTTTACTTGAGAAATTTCCGAGTTCACTTCGCAAAAATTTACAGAATTAAACTGAGGACAATGACAATGAGGACAATGAGGACAACAACTGAGGAGAATGACATGCACATCAGGAGGTGGCAAAAAACTTGTAAGAACAAATGCAGTTGACCGCATGATTCTAGGTGGCGCAGCTTTTTTATTACAATTCAATGACACGTTTCCTGGGGCACCCTGTATGTTTGAAGGAAAAAAAATTGGAGAGGTCGACCACCCTGCCTCATCCGGCGTGAAATGACCCTATAACACGCGAAGTATAGTACAGTGTATTCAGTCGTTGCATTTATCGAGCAACGCATCCTTATTCACGAAATAGTCACAGCTTACAAGTCATCTTTACAGGCGGGTTGTACTGGTTGTACATGCGTGACGCAGTAGAGTCTTGTGTATTTCTTTCCACAATGTGTCGCACAGTATAAATTTTAGGAGCTCGACCTTATGCAGGTGAGGGTGCATGCGGAGTATTATGCAGGGCAGCATGACCACGAAGAGCGTGTCCTCTTCCTGGGGATGCTGGACATAGAAGTTAATTGTCAAATGCACAAAATAATTAGTTTTTTCATTCATAAAAAAGATCATAAATAATTATTCACAGGATTCAAGGTGGCGCCGAGTACTGACGTGTGTGGTGTGTGCTCCGCCTTAATCTTCGGCCGTCAGCAAATCCTCGCCTGTTCTGGGCCTTGTGGTTGGCGTTTCCACTGCCGATGCATCAATATTGCTCCCTCGGATTATGACTTGCTTTGGAAAGATGGTGCTTGCCTGTATAAATGCAATAGTTGCACCAAACGATCTTTCAGCGATCAATCTGTTGCAACGCCCCCCGCACATTACAACACTTCTCCTGACCTTGGATCTTCAACTGTTACGGAGGAAGAAGGTAAACTCGCCGAATCTACAGGTTCTACGCGTGATGTTAAAGATTCTGTTACCATATCTGAAGAACGATTCGCTCTGCTTGTTGGGAAAATTGATTTCCTTGTGCGTGAGGTTACCGAACTTAAAGCTGAGAATGCCCAATGGTTAAAAACGGTTTGCTCACTCGAGAAGGACAATCACTTTTTTACGCATCGAACTCGCTAAGACGAAGGCCGAAATTATTGACCGTCTAGACACATTCAGCTTCGACCAACATTTCAACCTCGTCAACAGGATACCTATACTGCAGTACTTCGCAAGAACAATTCCGGTACCACATCATCAGGTCCTACGCTTCTAAGTACGGCCAGTAGCACTGGGCACGCCAAAGACAAGCAGGCCACGCTTGTGACGACACCTGCAGGGAGTACAGGTATGACCACCAATCCCTCCAAGAAACATACGGCTGGTTCAGGCGATCCAGTATTTACCTCTGACCATAACAAGTACGACAACGGTTTCCCTGTCGTGGAGTACCGCAAAAAGCAGCCACCAGCATTCATCGGCACCTCTAAAACATCTACCTTAAAGCTTTACCACTGCAGAAAGGGCTTTGTTCGTCTTCAGATTGGGCGCTAATACTACGACTGATGAAATATCCATCGTAGTACGTGAGGTACTGCAAAATAAGTCGTTTCATTATATAAAGCTCCAAACACGTCGTGATTCTTACTCCTCATTCTGCATTGTGACGGACCCTGCCAGCTTTCAGTTGATTAACAACCAAGAAGTTTGGCCGGAAGGAAGTTTATTTCGTGCATTCCGTGGTAAAATTCCTGTTACGTCTGCCACAAAGCGTAGCTGCCGACAATGCGGTCTTCGGATAAGCCCCCCCCCCCCCCCCAGGCATATCTCAATTCATTATCAAAATGCCAGAGGACTGCAAACGAAACAACGGGAATTCGCTGTCAACTTCCCAGTAAACCACAAACATCTATCGGACGTACCAGAAAAATCCAGACGTCTACATCCAAAAGCAACATCTCATCGATGTCCATCGTACGTACAGAAAGTACTTTAGAAAAGTTGGATGTCTAAGGAACGTACACTGCACCCTGATTTCAGACGTCTAGTGTGCATCCGTTGTTATGTGCATTGAACGTCTAATATATGTTGTACACATATGGCGTCGAGAAGGTGAATGGGAAAGGTTGTTTCTAGTTTGATCGGCAGTGCGAAAACGAGCGCCCACACTCTAAGTCCAGTGACGGACACGTGCCGGTTCGAAAAGTTCCCTCAGACAGTAATGCCGGGCACACAGCTGCAACCGTCTGGAAATAGCCGTAACAGTTCTGAAATAACAGGCACAAGGCTGCCGATCGACAAATTTGAGCAGGTATACAAAGCCGTCACATTGGCATCCAACAGCTTTGTGTCTGCTGAATAATATGTGTGCCTCATGACTCATATGCTTGTTGAAGAATCCGTGTGCCGGCTAATTACACGTGGTTTCGTTGCAGCGAACTACGTTCCTCCGCGCACCGCCGATGAGGAGTGACATGGCATCGCGTATTCTTCCAAAGTGCATTCTTTGCTTTGTCGGCCTCCCGACGTTGTCTGAGCTGCAACCTCTCCGTTGAGACGGATGACTCCCGCACTTTTCAGTATAGGTCTAATGTTCGGTGAAGTACCAGAAGCGTAGGTCAACCTATTTGTGATGCATCGTACAACGCCTATCATATTATGTTCTGTTGCAGACGGTGGACGCATTACAAATGGCGGCGGGCGAGATCGGCTACATGGGTGAATCGACGTTGTACATTACAAGTGAGGCTAATTGTATTGTTTCATTCTAGGTGACCGTGGGACTGTGTCGACCGTCGACTGCAAGAAAGTGAGTTACAAAACGGTCTAGTGTTCCAGCATTCACGTTGGAAGACTGCCAACCTTCTACTTACTTCGGTTTCTTTACAGGTTATTTGCTGTCTCAACGGTCACACATAGCAAAATTGCAACTGCTTCTTACATCGAAGCGTGTCTGGTGGAACTTTTTGCTTGGACTATTGTTCGTCGGCCATTTCGTTTGAGGAATTATCGTGTTCGTCACCAAGGATGACTTTGATTGAGTTTTGCAGTGCCTGGTGCATCGGATGGGTTGTGTGTCCGTGCAATGTGTACATGTGTTGGAATCAGTGAACTGTGTATGGATGCAATTTAAAGGTACGTACACGTCAATAAAATTTAGTGTTTCAAGTTCGATGTCCTTGGAGCAGTTTTTGTTTTACGAAGCCTTTAAGTCATTTTTATGTTTTTATTTTTTGCTTACGGTTCTCGAGAGTGTGTCGTGTATTAGGGGGTCCGTTTAACCCCTCGAAACGTTCGCTACTTTCGAGTGGCCGTGGCCAGTTGATCTGATGGCACATATCCGTCACTGGGTTCAGAGCGTAACGTCGATTTTAAAAAAAATAACAAAAGAAAAAACGCAGTATTAAACAACATATTTTTAATCGGTCGTCGTTGTAGTTCTCCCTTAACTGACACAATAATGCCTCTCTCCGTGTGACGAATTGATCAATGCTCATTTAATGTTCCCTTCTTCTGTTTCTTCTTTTTTTTTATTCCAAACACCACGCGTAGTTCTTCACGCACGTTCGGTTTCCATCACTGACGGACGAGTAGCCTTTTCCATCTTCTGATATTTTGTGTTCAGTGACAAGTGAGTTAATTGGAGCGACGGCGGTAGCGTGGTAAAGTGCGTACGGTTGGTATTTGCCTTACTCTGTGTTCATTGCATAGTTATGTAAATTGTGACATCTCTGGTGAAGCCTATCAGCATCTCATCCTTATTGAAATGCCGTGCTGCGCGTAGACGCTGTATAATACTAATATTAGCTTTATATAACTTTCAACCACAGCAAAGATAACATGGGTAGCGGAACTACTCAAATGCGACTTCAGACAACTGTGTCGCGTTTGTAAATTTTAACACGTGTGATGTTATAATACTGAAAGTACCAAGGTACAATGGTGTGTACTGCATTACAACAATTTCAGTGAGATTTATATTGGAAGTATTTGTTCTCCAGTGTATTAAAGAAATTGTGACTCAGAACTGTGTTGTGTTGAATTACTATTACCTCGCTTCGACCAATTTGTGCTGCTGTTCATGTGAAATGAAAAATATTTCCTGTATGACGCATGGTGTGTACAGTGTACAGTGGTGGTCATATAGAACGTCCGATGGATATCCATGTGTGCTTCGGATGTATGTCCATTAGAGGGGAGAAACATCCAGCTTGGATATCTCTGCAACGTACCACCAACGTGATTTGGGCAAGCATTCCATCATCTATAGTACGTCTTTTCAGCGTAATCTGGATATATCTGGATATCTATTGGACATACTAAACGTCCCAGCTGAACCATCCTCTGGATGTCCAAAGGATATTTGTGGTTTACTGGGTTGTTATCGTGTCATTATGATATAGCCACGTATCATCTTTGAAGCGACCACACGGAACAGCGGGCGGGGAGGCGTCGAGCGCCGGGCTGAGATCCACGACACGCCGCGCTGATCAGCGAGCGATGCTTCCAGAAGCATGTTCCTTCGCTTGCATCAATCTTATGGACGGATCGCGACCTTGGAGAAGCTTCTCTACTTCCTCTTCTTCACCGACGCGCGCTTTCTACAATGTTCGCCGCTGTGTATAAAAGCTTGTGAGCTCCCAGCCGGAGCATTATTTACCTTAGTTCTGCTTAGCTCCAGCTAAGCAGCTACAATAAAGCTTTCGCCGATTATTCGCCGTCTCGCTCGTCTGTTTTCATCAGTGACATTTCTGGTGGAGGTGCGGGGCAATCCCTGCTCAACGGCCTGGAAGAGCAGCAACGACTGAGTCGAAGACTGCGTGGTCTACCTGCGGAATTCGGCCCGTTAGGACCCCCAACCCGCAAGAAGATGACTAGGACGGCACCACCCAAACGGCAAAATTTCTATCGTGAGAACAGGATTTTTTGTCGTGCGACAGGCACTTCTGTCGTCACTACAGAAATTTCTGTCGTCATGACAGAACTTCTGTCGTAACTACAAAACAAGTCTGTAGTTACGACAGGAGCGCCTGTCGTAACGACAATCACTTTTGTCGTGTGACGTATACGCTTGTCGTCAAGCCAGACTGTTCTGTTGTTACGACAGGCGGTCTTGTTGTAACTACAAAAGAGTCTGTAGTAACGACAGAAATGGATGCTGTACAGCAAGCAGCTTTGTAGTATGACAGACATATTTCCCGTCACCGCAGATAGTCGATCTCGCTGTGGCGACAGGTACTTGTCGTGCGATAAACAGCATGGGGAAGTGGCACGTAGTAAAAACCGAGAAAAACAAAAAAAAAAAACACGAAATGACAGCTGTTGTGTTTTTATTATTGCTGTTATTATGTTATTATTGATATTGTTATAATTGCTTTTATTATTGGTAGCTTGGTGTGTCGTCACATTGTTTTGCTTGTGCCCGGCTCTGGGTGCCAGTAACAGCAGAGTTGCCGACAATGGTTTGAGGGCACCGACTCAATGGCATCCTCTCTCACAAAATGACGTTCATAAGGTTCACTACATCTATGCTTGACGACACCACAAAACAGAAAGAAAAAAAGAAAGGAAAAGGAAAAAGACAGCAAGTACCGGCACCAAAAACAGCTTCGTCGATACGACGATACATTTGAAATCGCATTTCGTGCGCTTTACTCTCGCCATGTTGTAAGGCAGTCAACCAAGTAGTTTAGAGAAAAAAGACAACGAAATATGAGCAAGAAACGTTCCTTTACTATAAACAGTTGCCATTTAAGTTCAACGAAACAAGGAGAACTTGACACGTGGTTTTCCTGAATATAACTCGATGGACGTAAGAAATTTTCCAAAATTCGATTAGTTATGTGCTAGGAATGTTTGTAGGAATTTAGTTGTTATTAGTTTAATGTACTGGTCCTTTTTACGCCCCATGCGCACATTAATTCGCGATGGATATTTCCTCTCCGTGTAGATTCCTATGACGACTAACATAGCGCGCCACCTGTACGCGCAGTAGGCCTGATCCTGATTCTGTTTCTGACAGTTTCTGAACATGACGGCGCCATAATTATTTGTGTCGCTCGGTGCGGTTCTCTTCGTTGGCAAGTTTGCAGTTATGTTCCTATTTACTCAACGTGAGAATGAGTCGGAAAAGCACGTCGTCGAGCACAATACCATTGTGAACTTCCACGCAATAGAATACTACGACAAACGAAAGTTTTTCGGGGCATTTTGGAATGCGACGAGACGGCACATGTTACACGACAGGTAAGGTGGTTCCGACAGATCATTTTCAATACGTTTTCTTACTTCTTTGTCATAAACACATTCCAGAAACAAGGCAGGATGAATGAGCGGCGCTGAAGCAGGTGTAAAGTGGATCACGAGCCACTTGCAGAAGAAAAAAAGGTAAGAACCGGCACTTGCATTGCGCCACGAAATGATTTATTCTGGTGTTCTAGTGACTGATTAGAAGTGAATAGGGATCACAGATTTCGCTTGTCGCACGGTGTACACCAGTATTCGCTGATCGAAACATGTCGTCATTGCGGCTTTTAGGCAAGGCAGGAGAAACAAGCACTGCACGAAGGCATGCAGAAGAAGACACTGTTTCTGCCCCTGGATTTCGCGAAAATCAGTGAACAAAGACCACGAGAGTTCGAAATAAAAAGAACACATGGGACGTTTACAGACAGAAGTGGCAACGCTGGCGCAAATTAATCGTATGCTGCAAAAGGCCATCGCTTCAAAAGTTTTTCAAAGTGGTAAGCAGAACTTTGCGTATGTATGCTAGCTGCGCCAACTTGTTCAAGTTTATTTATGAATGTACGTGTGGTTTTTATTCACAAGTGATTTTTATGATGCAGTTTTGATGTCTTCCTGCATGTTGCACTTACTGGTGGGTGAATACTTTTGGGCAAATTTTGTGAATATATATATGATTAGCATTCTCTGTCTGTCAGAAAACATCGAGATAACTTTCAAAGCTAAGTGTACATGCACTAGAGCTACATACATGCACAACGTCACACCGTTGCTCCGCTCTAACGGGTGCTGTTGACCAGATATGACTGTGTTTTTGTGACTGCGACCTTTTTTTTCTCGTTTTCTTACTAGCAGTAAATACAGAAGCCATGAAAGAGAAAGATGCTGGATTACTTGTGCAAGTGTGTTGAAGGGTAATTTCTGCTAAATTTGACAGGACAATAATTTGTCGCAACTTTTAGTAATAAATGTCGGAGGTAAGAATTACACGGTTACAAACATCTGATAGTGAAAACAAAAACGCTTGTGCAGTAGGCTGCACATCACACCTCTTTAAAGTATAGTAAATGCTTGTGAGCTCCTTATGTTTTGAACAGTAACAATTCAGAGCACGTGTGTTCAGGTTTTCAGAAATATCAAATCGACAAAAAACGTTTCTTACAAGTAGTTTGCCGGGGGCTAAAGCATCATGTACTGGAACTACAAGTCCAATTATGCTTTCTATTAACGAGAAACTGGTTTGACAGATTCCGATAAGACCTGATGTTTGAGCACCTCTCCACTCCCAGTCCCTGTAGCAGCCAAGACAAAAACAGTACGATACGATTGAAATGTCCTCAGATTTTTATAATTTTGTTTATTGTCAAGGTCTAGCTTTTTTCCTAGTTTGCATGCATAGAATGGCATATGAAAGATATACGAATATGACGCTTAAAAAATGCTGTCCTATTATGACACTGATATAGTCTCTTTTTTTTCTTTCGTACAGGCTACAAGAGGCCCCATACATCCTGCTACAGTGAAGAGTGCATGTATCAGTTTTGTAAGTGAAGAGATAATAAATAGATGTACTCTTGTTCATACACAGGTTCTCCCTCATCTTGCACGTTTGCATACAATTATACAGAGTCGACACTTGTTACTGAGAGAGCAGCATTATGCCACCTGCAGATGCTGGATGTGAATGACACAACAACACGACAAGATTTATACGACACAACAAGGTACACCAGACGACAGAACGACACACGAGAAGCATCTACAAAAGAACGACACACGACAAACATCTACGACAGAGCCGCACACGACTGGAATCTACAACAGAACGACATACGACAGACATCTACGACCAAACTGCACACGACAGGAATCTACAACAGAACGACATACGACAGACATCTACGACAAAGCTGCACACGACAGGAATCTACGACAGACGACAAGGTCCCAATATACGACAGCCTTGTTGTTTGTCGTATTTTTCTGTCGTTTTTTTCGACTGGGTGACGACAAGGTTGACGATTGGCTCGACCATTTCGAGCGGATCGCTGGGTTTAACAGGTGGAACGACGACCAGAAGCTCGTCAACATCTACTTCTTTCTTGACGGGACGGCGTGGACTTGGTTCGAGAACAGGGAGGACTCTTTTACGCCTGCAGGGTTCGACGTACACTCTCTCAGGCAATTGATCCGAGAGGTGGTCCGGGAAGAAGCACGAGCTTTACTCCGCCCAGAAGAAACCGGAGCTCCTTTGGCCTGCATCGGGGCGATAATCAAGGAGGAGGTGCAGCAGGCACTCCAAGCGCCGCCACTCTTCGCCGAGGTACCGAAGCCAACCTACGCCGCCGCACTACGACAGCCACCAGCGGCAGCGCGGTACGGCAACAGCTGGGCGCATTCGCGACCTGCCCAACCTGCACCACTCAGCTACCCGCCACGCGCACAAGGAAATCGCAAGACAAACGTATGGCGAACGTCAGACTTCAGGCCGCTTTGCTACCACTGTGGCTAAGCCAATCACGTCTACCACTGTTGCCCGTACCGACGACTGGGTCTACCCGGATTTTCACCCGACGAACCCCCCCCCCCCCCCCATTAGCGCGGTAGTCGCCCCGCCGCAATTGAAGACTATCTACGGCAGCAAACTGCTTCTGCTGGGTCACGACGCGACCTGTCCCCGAGCGTCCCCCACCGCAGCAGGTCGCCAGGAAGAGCACGTTCACCGTCACCGGCAGGACGACTTTCGTGGCCCCGCCCTCACCGGGAAAACCGAAGACTGCAGCTCCGGGACGTGAAGCTGCGGACAGACGAAAAGTAGCAATACCTCCAACTCGACGAACAGCAACGCAGCACCGCCGCGACGCTAGAAAAATTACCAATAACCTGCAAATACTTATCGACGGCCATGAGACAACTGCGTTAATCGATTCCGTCGCTGACGACTCTGTTATAAGTGCTACGTTGGCCAAGAAGCTACGGAAGGTGCAAACGAAGTGGGATGAGCCTGACATCAGGACTGCTGATGGACACGTCGTAACACCGACTGGCCGATGCACGGCAGTCATCCACGTGCGTGACATCCAGTATGTCGTCAGCTTCGCCGTCCTGCCGAACTGCCCATGTGACGTCATCCTCGAAATGGACTTTCTACTAGAAAATAAAGCGGTCATCGGCTTCACCAACGGAGTAATTTCCTTAGAGACGCCAGAAGGGGAAGACGACGCTAATGCGTGGCTGACACGTATAAGTCCGGAGAAGCGCACAAATACGCAAGTGGCAGCTATAGCGAGTCAGCGGGTCAACCTTCCTCCGTTGTCATCACGTATTATTACTGCTGTGAGTGACACAGCCCCGAATGTCTCTCTGTTTGCCGAAGGAAACATTCATCTCCTCCTACAACGCGGCATCGGGATAGCACGAGGAATTGTGCCTGTCAGAGACGGAAAAATGCAGCTACTGATTACCAACTTGAGCCAGGAACCGCAGCATCTCACAAGTGGCACAAAATAGCTGTCTTTGCGGACGATTATATCACCACAAGCATTTGTCACTTGGACAGTGCACATACCGTCTACGCCACACAACACCACGACCACCCGTTCGACGTAAACCCTCAACTAACTGCGGCGCAGAAGCACACCCTTCTGCAAGTACTACAGGCTTTCAGTGACTGTTTCGCCACTTCGTCCAATGTGCGACAGACAACGGTAGGAAAGCATCGCATCATAGTCGACGAAGACGTCCGGCCGATTCATCGTATGCCGTATCGAGTGTCACCCAAAGAGCGAGAAGGGCGGTGAATGCAGGCTGAGGAGCCCGCTGTTGCGGCGGAGGGAGCCTAACGACATCTGCGTACGTGGGACGAGAAATTGGCACGGTTTGTGAGGACTTGCGACCGTGTACTTCACTTCGTCTTGATAGCTACAGGTGTTGTGATGAACAACACAGGCGAAATGGATTCCTATAGTAGAGTTCGAATTGTTTCCTTTAAAGTACATTGCGGACATAGTGTTGATGTTGCGATGAACGTGAAGAGCAAATGATTCTGTGGATTTTCTGATGTCGATTGTCTTGAATAGTTCCATAACATTCTCTTGCTTCGCGGTGCTAACACGGAACTAAAACAGTTCGCTAACGTTCTGTTCAAGCTCATTAGAAAAACGTTTTACTGCACTGCGAATTTATTTTAAGTCTACTGTTTATGAAGTCTGACAGTAAGGCTGCGCGTTGTACTTCCATACTTGTACGAACAATTTACATAAAGGTAATGAAATAAGTGTACAGGTTGGGGAGAAAGGGCAGCCTCCTCGTCTTTCTTCTTTTGATACTTCTGATACCACTACGTCTTCCCTTTCTGGTCTCAGACTCCCATGTGCACTAGAACCCAGCACACACTAGTTCTCGTATCATACTTAAGACCATTCTCACCCGACACCATCGTGTCGGCAGGAAAATGATTTACAATATTTTGCGTATTGCTCGACGATTATTCTTGCAGTGAAGTACTTCTTTGTTCATTATTTTAACACGACTAGCGAGCCATATATTGAGACAGCAAGAAAAGGAAGATGAACGAGCATGGGAACGAACATTGGAACGCAACGAGCATGTATGTGAGCACGAGAATGCGAGCTATCGGAACAAATGAAACAGTCCTATTGGTCGGAGAAAATGCAGCCTCGCTGCCAGCCTGCTCTTCGCTCAGGGCGGTGACATCACAACACGTGAGCGCTCGCAACGTGCACAATAACCACAAAGAAGAAGCTTCACGAGGAGCACAGATTGTGATCACAGCAAAGCATCGATAAAGTTGCTCGTTTCGTTAGCGTGAACGAGTCGTTCAGCTGTCTCGTGCAGTTAAGTTGAACGTGTGAAACGATTAAGCCCCCAGGTCGGCTGCCGACGACGCGAGGAAAGGAGGCCCGTTGGTGGGAGCGGCGACGGCAGGGGCCAAGGCTGGCACCCGTGCGTTCCGGGCGTCCTGTAACGAACGGCACGGTAGAACTACATCGTTGACGGTGGTGGGAGCTTTCGTGACGAGCATCTGGAAACCGTCTTCCCGAATGCCTTTCAGAATGTGTTTGATTTTGTCGCATTCTGACATGTCCTTGTCGAGTCTGGAGCAAAGAGTGAGGACATCCTCGATGTACGAAATGTAGGGCTCATTTGGAGCTTGCACGTGTTGGGAGAGCTTGAACTCGGCGTCAGCACGACGGTAAGCTGGGCGGACGAAGAATTCCTGGGCCTTGGTGGAGAAGGCAGCCCAGGTGGAAAGCTCCTGCTCGTGGTTTAAGTACCATGTTTTTGCCAGGTCAGTAAGGTAAAATACAACGTTATTGAGTTTCGTATCGCCGTCCCACCTGTTGTAGCGGGCGACCCTCTCGTACGTCTCTAACCAGTCGAGGATATCCGCGTTGTCAGCACCAGAGAAGGACGGCGGATCTCGTTGCCGCATGGAATGTATGGGACCGGGAACTTGGGCAACGGGCATCGCCGGCGGGGGTGTTGTCCGACGGCATTGTTCTGGTGAGTTTCTTGTCAGCACGAAGTTCCACAGTGAAGGTGAGGTTGTGAGTGGGGTTGACGGTGAATCGGTCGCATCTCCACCAAGATGTGAGCAAGAGGACGGTGTGGTGTTTTATGTAGGAAACTGTTTATTGTGCACCGAGCGAATCCAGCAGGCGCATCACCCAGGGAGAGCGTGGGAAGAAGAACACGATGGCGATGGACGCGGGTCTGTCTCACAATATCAGAGCCACATTATATCATAGGTCAGAATTCAACTTCAGAACTCGTTCTGAGTCCAACTTCATTGTGTATGATGGAGTTTGAATCATCTGAAATCTAGGGACCGGTTATGAGACTGAGGGCCTTGTATACTGCGCATGCTTGCGTTTCGGCGACGACTTGGCTTGAGGGCATCTGCGACCGTGCTCCCCGGCTGCTTGGCAGGTGTCATTTTTTAGGTGGCGACCGTTTACAGTGACGTTCGTAAAGGAAACAAGTGCTGTGTTGTTTTTGTTCCGACTGCGGCTTTCGTACTGCCGCCTTGGTTGCTCAGTTGGTAACGTGTTCACTTGCTGGGCTCACGATCGCGGGTTCAATCCTGACCGAGAACGGCAGCAATGTGGGAACGATAAACATTGCTTCCAGTACGGGCGTGTTAAAGATTTCTGGAGCACGTCTAAAGTACGTCAGGTGGTCGCACTTACTAGTAGTCAAACCCAGCAGCACGTACACACAAATGGTCTGACCCACGATGCGCGTAAATTTACTCCCAATTATCTTAGTCTTCAATGTGCACAGTGGTACAGTGCAAAAAGCAGACAATGTCTGGGGTGTATGCCTTCTTTGCTGTATGCCTTCACACCAAAAACGAGGAAAAACAATACTTCCATCTTTTTAATGTATATTTTGAGGTGCATAATTAGCGCATGTTTTCTTGCATAGTTGCATGCATAATCCTGGAGTTTTTAGTGCATATATCAGCGCTCCTTTATTGATTATCGATGGATCGCTGTTCATGTATCGCTGAACCTCCCAGCTCAATGCGTGAACCGGGTGGTATCCTTTTGCAACAATAAACGCAATGGGCCTTGTCTTGTGGATTTTCGCTGCGCTATGTGCACTGGCGAACTACCTCAAGGAGAAGTATATGCTGAAAGAATCTTTTAAGTCACTCAGGTTTGCGCCTAGGTCCCCCCCTTCCGCTTCATCTTCCGTTTCTATATATACAGGGTGTCCCACCTAACTGCGAATATATTTTTCAAATATATATATGACACTATTTCCAAGATGAAATCAATTGCAACATAGCATATGCTGAAGTGCACTCCTTAGGAGAGCATTAACAAAGTCCAAAGGCAGTGTCTTGATTAACTTTCATTAATTAACTGTTTAATTATAAAAGCTACGAAGTTGTCACAATGAGAATATCTTCACTACTTCATTCTCCGCTTCCAGCACTGCGGCCCTTCCAGCACTGGGGTAGAGTATCGCCCCCGGCGATGAAACTCCCCACCCATCATCCTGAAATAAAGTTGTTGTTGTTGTTTCCCCTGTAGAGTTTTTCATTGATGCTTGCATTCTGCTTTTGCACGAAGTCATATAAAACTCACACTATTGGGAAGCGTAATTTTGTGTGGGAGTGTGAACGGAAAATCATAACGCGGAAGTGCGATATGCTCTAGTTCGCAAAAACGACGTCGAGGAATTGATGCTGTCATTTTGTTCACATTAGAGTGACTTTCCCATAGACCAGTTCGACACTTACTCGTAACTTTTACCTCGTCAGGCTAGCTATAGTCCGCATACAGTGTGGTGGTGGTGGTAGAAGTGCTGAAAGGGCTCGCCGTTGTCGCAATCGAATCCCCAGAACTAAACCAATCGTAGAGTTCCAGCGCTATAAAGCACACACACCCTTTCCCTTCGTCGTTCTCGTCTTCTACGAATGCGATAAAAAAAGACGAAATCAATCCGCAACATCCTCCCCCGGGAAATGAGAATTCTCATTTATACACATAACGTTAAGTAACAAAAAGTTGCATATACAGTGACCAAGATAATGAGATACGAAAGATCAAACACCCCATAGCACACCCAACACAACTCTAGTGGGTACAGTAATTGTACGGGCCTGCGTAACACTGTCCCATCAGGAAGTCCTACCGCACAGGCACGTACCTGATTGTCCCTTCACACAAACACATCCGTTATTCGTCCAGTTTTCCACACATGGCGTGGTAATCTCTCGTTGTGGATGACGACTAAGTCCCCAACTTGTAGCGGTGCTTGGCTCCCACTGGTGGCCTTGACCTGATGCGCTGATCTCAGCTGCAGAAGGTACTCTGTTCTCCAGCACCTCCAAAAGGCATTTAGCATCTGTTGCTGAAGTTTCCACCTTATCTCTACAGCAACCCTTGGTTCGTTGAAGTTGAAGTCTTCGGCCAGAGACGGAAGAGAAGCCTCTTCCCACTAAGACGTGGGCAGGAAGTAAGCGGCGCGGCCTCACTTCAGCTGTCGGTGACGAACATCAGTGGACGTGAGTTGACTACTCACTGGCACTGCTCACACGGCAGCCCTCGTCGAGCCGTAAAACGCTTGAAGGCCAAGAGGAAGCACGCCGTTGTCATTATTGATACCAACTCTAGATGTATGGCTCGAGTGACGGCGCAGGTGAACAGTGCGCTATAGGCCTTCTGGTCGCTTCCTTCTGAAGACTTCACGAACAGTGGCCCCGCATAGTCTATGCCAACTACCTCGAAAGGTCCACTTTCGTTCACTCGTTCGGCAGGATGAGGGGCTATAGGTGGAGCTGCTGGTTTCGCTCTTTAGCGAGCACACAAAGTGCAACGAAACAGAATCTTTTTCGCGAGTTGTCGGCATCTTGGAACCCAATAGCGCTCTCGAACTTCCGGTATTGTGTTTTGTACCCCGTTATGTAGCAGCCGGCGATGAGCTGCCTCCACAACGAGTTCTGCAACCTTATGTCCATGAGGCAGAAGTACTGGCTGCTTCACCTGCGTGGGCATTGTTGAATACTGCAGACGGCCAGAGACCCGTACTGTGCCACCTTCGTCGAGCACAGGTCGAAAGTTTGCGATCTGTGATTTCTGACTCACTGTACAGTTATGTCTCAGTTCTTGTATCTCTCTGCGGTACTCAGAGTTCTGAGTCTCTTGGTTTCAATACATTTCTGCACGTTGAATTTCTTCGGCGCCCAGGAGTCCGCGGACTCTCTTCAGCGGACAGTTGTCTACGAAGCGATAAACCCACGCCGTGATCCGCAGTACGAAATGGAATCTGCTTTAGTTGGCAAGGGTAGAAGAGCGCGGTAGAGGTCCACCAAGGGAGCGTCTACAAGTAGTACAACGGTTTTCGCTTTCTCTGACTCCATTACCTCGTCCTGAGCCTCCGTCAATGGAGTGTGGTTAGGCCACGATTCTAATTCTGTTGTCATCGCCAGCCCCTTTCAACCATTTCCCATTGTTCAGTAGCTTCTTCATTGTCTCTCCTCTGGTAGAACGTCCGGGGGGTTTTTGCTCTCCCGGACAATGTCACCATGTTGACGGGTCGGTTGTCGCTTGAATTTCCATGACTCGATTTCGAACGAACGGTTTCCATCGAAGTGCTGTGTCCTTAATCAGGTACAATACGATACTAGAATCTGTCCAGAAGAAGTACTTCCATGGTCGTGACGGGAGAGAGCTAGATACGAACTTTGCCAAACGGCATCCGATGAGTGCTCCCATCAGCTCCAAGCGAGGCAATGTATGAATTTTCAGTGGTGCCACACGGGACTTCGCCATCATAAGTGTCACGTTAATCCGCCATTTTCGATTTCCGTGCGAACGTAAACCGTGGCTCTGTACGCAGATGGACTTGCGTCACTGAAAACATGCACTTGGACATCGTCCAAGCAATCCTTGATTCCTCTGGTTACGTAGCGAGGTACTTCCAGTCTCTGTATTTGCGGAAACTCCTCGTACCAGCTGATCCACTCCATCGTCATTGCCGGTGGCAAGTCTTCGTCCCATTCAATACCGAGTTGCCAAATGCGTTGAAAGAGTATTTTTGCGCGTATTGTGAGTGGAGAGGCAAGGCCCAATGGGTCGAAGACTGAGGCAGAGACTTGAAGCACGATTCGTTTCGCAGACTTCTTCGAGGTAAGACCGTGAAGTTGGCTCATTTCCGGAAGCTTCAACCGGTCGGTCTGACGATCCCACAGTTTTTCCAAAAGTCTCGTCTCTGTATTTGCATAGTTCTGTCCTGTGGACTCTTGTTCTTCGAACAGCTGATCAAGAACTGGAGAATTGGACGCCCACTTCCTCCGATCCATTCCAGCTAACTTCAGTATAGCCTTGGATTCTACGTAGATTCGCTTTGCTTCATCTTCGTTTGGCGCTCCCTTTAGCAAGTCATTTACATAGAAGGATTTTGCTATCTTCTTGGCCGTTTCTTCGAGATGTCCTTCCACGTGACTCAAATGATATGAGATTGTTGCTGACAAGGAGGAACTGATTTGAAGCCGTACCGAAAGGCACGCGAGTCATTCTCCACACTCTAAAGCTGGCAAAGCCCTTCTGCTGGTGGAGTTTCTTTAAACCAAAGAAAACGGAGTGCATCACGGTCCTCTTCCGTTACGATGATCTGTAGAAATGCTTTTGCTATGTCTGCTACGAGAGCGATCTTCTCCGTACGAAAGCGCAGTAGCAGTCGTAGCAATTTATTGTTAAGTTTCCGTCCTTTTTCAAGGTAATCGTTTAGCGAGTGACTGTCTGGAGCATGGGATGAAACGTCCAATACGATTCGTAGCTTGGTGGTCGCGGAACTTTCACGGAACACTCCTTGATGAGGCATGTAATATACACGTTCCGAGAACGTAGGTTTGAACTCGTGGACAACTTCGGCATGTCCTTCATTTAGATACGATCGCATGGCCCCGTCGTAGTCTAACAGCCGGTTGAAGTTGGAGCGCAACTTATTCACCAGATTCTCAAGCCTGCGTTCCGCCACCCTTCGATTATCCCCGAGACTAGTGCTACTCGTTTTCCACGGTAGACTGGCTTTGTAGCGGTTGTCCTTCTTCTCTACCGTATTCTCGAAGTACAGCATAACGGCATCGCCTTCCAGTCTGTTATCGTTGGTGTCGTCTGTGATCCCCAAGCCTTCTAGCTCCCAGAGCTTCCTTACGTCCGAGTGGATTCCGCCCGTGACGACTTCGACTTGTAGTGCACAGGTAAAGGCTTTCGTGTCTTCGGCAAGTGAAGACTTGAGAGAGGGCTGGTCCCTGGAACATCCAGCCGAGCTGCGTGTGAATCGCAACGAAGCCATTATCTGCCGCAGGACGTTTAACGTCGGTCTTCATTAACTTCCACATTTGGTCTGCTCCAATAAGGAGCGCGATACCGGGTTCCGACTTCATGCCTGGAAAGAAGAGTTCGTGAGCGATACGTTCGCCTTTTGTCTTCACAGCTGCTACGAATACGTCGTCTGGAGGATGTAAGGACACGATGTCCTTACAGATGAAGGGGATCTCGACTGCTTCGATGCAGTGCACCCTCTGGACGTATTGACTTCGCAGTCGTACTTCAACAACTCTGCGGCGAGTAGCACTTGCTACCGCTGAGGCCTCACCGAACGTGTTAATCCTGACATCTAGCTCTTCGAGCACTCGCCTGGAGACATCTTGCCGGATGAACGTCTTCTCGCTACCGCCGTCGAATAACCTCCGTACGTAGGCTGACCAGTTGTCTGCAATGAGCCATGCTCTGAAGGTTTGCAGCAGGACGACGGCATTGCCATTTTCTTCTCCGGTACTGGACGTATACATGCTGGTGGTGTCCAGAGCCTTTGTTTTGGTTGCTGCAGCTGAACGCCACTCAGGATCGCAGAGAGGAATGACGTGTCTGCCTTGGCACGATGGACAAGCAATCTTCTGCTTGCAGTCTTTGGCGCGATGGCCCTTGACAGTACACTTGAACTAACGACCTTCTGAAGCGAGTATTTTCTTCTTTTGCTGCAGATATACGGACGCCATGCAGTTACCAGTTTCATGCCCTTCTGCATTACAGAAGATGCACCTCTTCTCAGTCTTCGCTACCGTGTGCAGCACAGCAGCTGCTGATTGAGTTTTTCTGGATTGATGACTCTTGGACTGCGTTGGAGTGGGTTCATCTTTCCTCGTGCTGACATTAAAACCTCTTCCCCTGCTCTCCGCTTCAAGACAGAGGAAATCCAATATCTTCTCTAGGTCAGAAGATGGGTCTGGCGAAGTGATGACCGTGTCATCAGGTCCTCTACTTCGTGGACCCTCGCGCGTTTGCCCTGATCTGTGGGTGGACCGACGATAGTAGTCCACCGTAATCTCGTTGGGCAGAGGCTTTAGTAGGATGTCTGCCAGCAATGTCGAATACGTCGTCGGTGAATCTCCAAGCGCTTTAAGTCCTCGCATATGCGTCTACATGTGGTCGCATATGTGGTCATACAAGCGTCTAAGTCCACGAACATCATTCGACGAAGATACGCAAGGGAGCAACCGTAGCTTTCCGAGATGCATGCTCTTGCTCGATTTTCTTGCGATCTCCAAAGCGACAGGTCAATATATCGATGCCATCCTCATAACATCCCTGCGTTGCCTGTAAACCGGCCATTGCTGTTGCGGGGGGCCCAGACAGGAGAGTTCTCAAGTAGTGCAACTTTTTGCAGTGGGAGAGGCAACCGTTATCGTGGATAGCCACTCGAAACTATTGCCAAAAGGGTTGCCATTGAGCAAGATTCCCGCGGAAAATCTGCAGCTGCAGCTTCGGTAGTCGCATCTTGCTGGACCTCTCACCGTTCGTTCTTGTGCCCGCTGACGGTGTGGACGTTACCATGGGGCTTCGAGTGGACGCTGTGACGTCCTGAATCTCCGCTTTCAACAAGACCGTTGTTCGAATAGCCTGGTCTTCGTATTCCAGTACGGTGGCATACTCTTGACCCACTTGCTCGTCCGCAACAAGGGGCTCGATCTCCTTGTCTAGTAGACTAAGCTCCCTGCCGCTGGCAACCAGTCTATCCAGTAATGAGCTGTATGTATGTGACGGGGAGTCCACATCCGCAAGCGCCGCTGTCGTTTCATCGATGATCCTAGTAGTCTGAGTGCGGCGCGCGTTCCTCTTCGGTTTGAGGCGTTCCATCGCTGCAATCTGACGACGATCTCTTGACGTGGGAACTATCCAGGTCAACCGGTCTTTCCCTCGACCCTGTAAACTGTCGTTGCAGAGCAGACTTCCCGGGTTTCGGTACCAGTTTGACACTTACTTATAACTTTTATCTCATCAGGCTAGCTATAGTCCGCATACAGAGTGGTGGTTGTGATAGCGCTGAAAGGGCTCGCCGTTGTCGCAACCAAATCCCCGGGACTAATGTTGAATTCCAATGGCAGATTCGGAGCGCTTCCGGAGCAAGTGTTGTTGCTCCGCCGAGAGCAAGTCTGCTCTATTGGCAGATTGGGAACAGTGCTGGAGTCTTCGAGCCTTCGGCATTCGAGCCAAGGTCGCTCCAGGGAGCAACCCAAACTGACCCGCCAAAATAGGCAGATTCTACCTGAACTCTACGTGACGTGTCACTTGTCGCTCGTGCTTCCTATTTCCTGTCTCTGCTTCGCCAACATGGCCGCTTCCCGACGCGTCTTCGCCGTGACTACTATTTCGCGTCGTACGTTAGCCATTTTGTTTATTGAAGAAAGCGATAAGTCAGACGTCACCAGGGCAACGTTAGGAGATTAGGAGGACCTTGATGTTGCAAAACATGGCGTTGTAGTGGAACATGAGTACCTTCTTCTTCTTCTTCTTCTTCCGTCTCTGGCCGCCATCCACCAAGGAAGATTGGCCAGGGCTAAATTCCAAGTTGGGCGCAAGTGTTCCAGTCGCAGATTTGGATCACTTGCTCTAGGCCAGATCAAGCCGCTCCACTGCAGAGTGTGCCACTTGCTCCGACTCTGCCATTGGAATGCAACATAAACCAATCGGAGAGTTCCACGCGTTATAAAGCACACACACCCTTTCCCTTCGTCGTTCTCGTCTTCTACGAATGCGATTAAAAAAGGACGAAATCAATCCGCAACAACCTGTACCAACCAACCAACCAACCAACCAACCAACTTTCTTACGGAATGATAGCTGAGGAGTTTCATCGCCGGGGGCGATACTCTACCCCATTGCTGGTGGTGATGCGGGGAATGAAATAATGAGCTCCTTCACAATAAT
The DNA here is from genome assembly GCF_037126465.1 of Ornithodoros turicata. Classification (NCBI taxonomy): domain Eukaryota; kingdom Metazoa; phylum Arthropoda; class Arachnida; order Ixodida; family Argasidae; genus Ornithodoros; species Ornithodoros turicata. The sequence continues at coordinate 1,033,389 of NW_026999361.1, forward strand.
GGGGGGGGGGGGGGGGGGGCTGAAGTCAGAGAAAATTTGCGAAGTCAAGTTGCCGGTGGTGAGTAAAGCAAAGAGTGATATTAAACGGTAGGAGCAACTTATTTATTTACGCATGGTAAACAAGACTTTCGTGTACAAGACTGCGCTTCTTCAGGTTACAAAAATATGAACATGGTACAGGCACATACAGGGTGTTTCCTTCTATCTGCAACAGATTTTCATAAAATGGAGAGGTTCCTTAGGGCAAGTTTACTTTTGGCATTCGATTACTCGATGGGGCTGCTACTAGGAATCCAACTTTCACCTTGGTTGGGGGACTCATTAACAGATATATTTTAATCAACTTTTTAATTATTGGCTTTAGGGAACACATTGCAATTGCAATATTAAAGCCTGATCACCACATGATACGCTCGAACCACTGACGAAGCACTAAAGTAATCTCAGGACGTCCTATAGACACAAGTATTTAACCTCGGCCGGCCGCAAGAAACAGAAAGTGATCACAAAAAGAGCGACGGCGACGTCGATAATACGTCGACGTCGCGCCCCCAGAAAAACGTCATACGCGATGTTGGCAAACCCTTATCGCGGTATGTTTCACGATCTTTTTTTTTTTCTTTCCTTCCTTTCGTTCTTTCCTGTGTTCGCAAGTCGCCTGCCGTATCAGCCCAGCTGAAATACTTGGGTCTATAGCACGCGCTGAGATTACTTTAGTGCTTCATCAGTGGTTCCAGGGATCATGTGGTGACCGGCCTTTAATATTTCAATTGCAATGTGCTACTTAAAGTCTGTAATTAAAAAGTTGAAGAAGTTAGAAAATTAAAAGTAAAACATTAAAGGCCAATTTTGATAACCCGGGATCATTTAATTTATCTAAGGAAGAAAGGGTAGCACTACGGAATCTTAAGTCTCGTGATGATATCATAATCAGGCCCGCTGATAAAGCCGGAGGAATTGTCTTGATGAATACTTCAGACTACATCAGTAAAGCGAATGAACACCTTAGTAATGCTAGGTTTTACAAGCCTCTTGACTGTCACCCCATTCCACTATTCCGTCCCTTTTCAAAAGTCAGTCTGGCCACCTTCTAGCAGACGACATTCGGCCATATCTTGGGCACGCCGTACATGTGGCGCCGTTTATGGTAAGCGAGCGCGCGATGGCAACATACCAGATGGGTTTTCCCAAAGACGTGTGGACCCTTTTTGTGAACATATGAGTTCATCTGGCACGTCTGGCCGCGCTAGCGAGAACAGTGTGCGTGTCATATACGGATTCAACTTCCATCCACGTTGCTTTCTCGACTTTCAGATACGGTACACCATATTTTTGCACGCTGTATTGTGTTTCTTATGGACATTTCAAGACCAGTCGTGTATTTTGAATGTGGGACCTTACTGTGTTGCATGCTTTCGCCGATGCTTCCTACTATATCCTACTATATGTTCTATGCTTTCGCCTGCGAGGTATTTATAGTTCGCCCATTTAGAATGGCAACAGAACGCTTCTGACGATAGCTATTTGGAAAGCCATGTATCATGTGAACTTTAGCCGCCAAACAGTTTGTGCACACGCCTTGTTCCCTTCGGCGTCTCTCATGCCACGCTGGCTGCAGAAGGGCACGCAACAACAGACTGACATTACAAATGCAGATGGATGAACAACTCATGAAAAGAGCGATGCTTCGATGAGAAAGCAGACCAAGTCCCTGGCGGCGGACGACAAAAGTCACGCGGTTCAAACAGAGCCGTAATATCCGCGCGCGGGCAACGCTTCCATATTTGCCCAAAATATGGAGGACGCGCGCTGCCAGAGCGTAGTTGGCTCGCCTTAAACTAGATGGCGCTGACTTATGAAAACCCTCTGAAAACCCACATAATATTGCGGAGTTCATTAGATCGAAAAACGCTACTCCAGGTTCATTTTACCTATTGATTAAAGTACACAAGAAAAATAACCCCAGCAGGCCTATAATATCAGGAATAAACACGCCCATCGAAAAAAAAAAATTCTCTCCATTTGGGTCATTGTATTTCCTCCGCTTGGCCCTCTTACGTAAAATACACTAATTCGCCGTACGAAAATCCCGGATCAAGTCTGATCACATTTTTAATCAAGCCAGATCAAGAGCGATCCGGTATCCTTCCGGAACCTTCCAGTGCGTTCCGGGCCGGATTTGCCAGGACCTGTCCTGATCAATAACTGGTTCTTCCGAACTCAGGTTGCGGATCTGAAGTGTATCAGAGATATCCGAAGCAACCATGGTATATAGCTGGATTACTAATGATGTGCATAAGTTAATTAACAGGTTTGCCTGTCCGTGCCCGTCATCATTTTTACAAGAATTTTTCGACAGCTTAAATTTTCATTTAAGCAGAGAAGTATATACATTGTACTTTATGTGCAGTAATCAAATTTTTCAAAAAGTCTTGCCTCAATTAACCCAGCCGCTTCAATGCACGACGTCAACACCCAAATACTGTTAAATTTGATGCGTTTAAATGGTCGAGATCATCGCACGTCCTCAAGCATATTCCGTATCGTAGACGTTCCACAGTTCGTCGTGCTTTCTTGCCCCTGTGGCGTACAAGCAGCAACCGCGTAGCCATCGAGCGCACCACCGTCATCATCATCCTTATCACCGGCCTCGGTGGCTCAGTCGGTAGCGTGTTCGCCTTCTGATCCCGAGATCGCAGGTTCGAACCCGACCGAGGACGCCAGCAACTTGACATCGTGATCTCAGATGTCTCGCGACGTAAACACCCAATTATTATAATTATTATCATCCTTATCACTCATTAAAGGGACTATGAAATTTCCCGAACCCCCATGCTTTTTTTCGCTGGAAACTGTTCTTCCCGCAGAGAAACTAATATGCCACAATTTTAGTGTAACTAGATGTCGGGGTGTGGGTAACAGAACAGGCTGCGAGGACATCTTGTAGAAGCTTGGCGAGGAAGGGACGCCCACGGTCGCTTACCAAGGATCGAGGTGCTCCATGACGGAGCAGGATGTTGGCAACGAAGAGTTTTGCTATTTCTTCGGACGATCCCGTGGGGAGTGAAGCCGTCTCGACGTAGCGTGTGAGATGATCAATTGCCACAATTACCCATCGATTGTTGCGTGACGTAAGGGGCAGGGGGCCGAAAAGGTCTATGCCGACGCGTTCGAACGGCGCAGCAGGTGGTGGTATGGGGTGGAGCTCGCCCGATCGGGGTGGAGGTGACGGCTTCCGCCGCTGGCACGATTGGCATGAGTTGACGTATTTCAGGATAGATGTGTAGAGACGGGGCCAGAAATATCGGTGACGCACTCGTTCATAAGTTTTGAAGAAGCCTAGGTGACCAGCCGTGGGGTCATCGTGCAAAGCACGAAGGATGTCGCGCCGGTGTGCGGCGGGGATCGCAAGAAGGAGCGGGTGGCCGGTGGGCGAGTAGTTGTGCTTGTAAAGAAGGCCATTCTGCACTGTAAACTGCTGAGCCTTCCGAGCGACTTTCCGGTTGGTGGTTAAGTGGGTACCCTCGATATGATGAATTAGTTCGGTGTAGCCTGGTTCCTGAAGTTGAGCTTCGCGAAAGGCAAGGGAGTCTATGGGTGAGAGGACACCTAGGACGTCTCCTGCGCAGCCGGGCTGGTGGTGGGAAGGATCATCTGGAAGGGGACAGCGGGACAGTCCATCCGCGTCGGAGTGTTTTCTTCCTGATTTGTATTGTACAACGAACTCGTATTCTTGGAGTCGAAGTGCCCAACGTCCAAGTCGTCCACACGGGTCCTTTAACGTCGAAAGCCAGCACAAGGCGTGGTGGTCTGTGACGACGGTGAAAGGTTTCCCATACAGATACGGGCGGAATTTGGTGACTGCCCAGACAACCGCTAAACATTCTTTGTGCGTGGTGGAATGATTTTGCTCAGCTGATGTTAACGAACGGCTGGCGAAAGCGACAGCTGACTCCATGGGAGCATGAGGATGTCGCTGAGCCAAGACTGCGCCAATACCATGTCCACTTGCGTCAGTATGGATCTCAATAGGTAGGGTGGGGTCGAAGTGGCTGAGGACGGGCGCCGTAGTCAAGGCGGTTTTCAGGTTCAGGAAAGCTGCATTGCATTGAGGACTCCAAGCAAAAGCGATATTATTCCGGAGCAGAGAGGTAAGGGGAGCGGCGATGTCACAAAAGTGACGAATAAAACGGCGGAAATATGAGCACAGCCCAAGGAAGCTGCGTAGTTCTTTTATGTTGGTAGGCGTGGGAAATTCGGTGACAGCACGAATTTTGTCCGGATCAGGGGAGATGCCGTCCTGGGAAACGAGGTGTCCAAGTACTTTGATTTGTCGATATCCGAAATGACACTTCTTACGGTTTAGCTGGAGTCCAGCGGACGCGATACAGTCGAAAACTGCGGAAAGACGTGTGATGTGGTCATCCATGTTTGAGGAGTAGATTATAATGTCGTCAAGGTAACATAGGCAAATGTTCCATCGTAACCCGCGCAAGACTGAATCCATCATTCGCTCGAATGTGGCCGGGGCATTACATAATCCAAACGGCATAACAAGGAATTCGTAGAGCCCGTCAGGTGTTGTAAAGGCAGTTTTCTCGATGTCATCTTGGGCCATAGGAATCTGCCAATACCCGGATCGAAGGTCGAGAGACGAAAAGTAGCGGGCTCCTTGGAGGCAGTCCAGCGCGTCGTCGATACGGGGCATCGGATATACGTCACGGCGGGTTATTTTGTTTAGCCGCCGGTAGTCGACGCAGAATCGAATGCTACCGTCCTTTTTAGTCACCAAAACAACAGGCGAGGCCCAAGGGCTGTTGGACGGGCGGATGATCTTCTTCGAGAGCATCTCTTGAACTTCTTTATCTATGACTCGACGCTCCGAATGTGAAACGCGGTAAGGTCGTTGGCGTAGGGGACGGGAAGCGCCTGTGTCGATGTGGTGCTGAACACTCTTTGCCACGCCCAAAGGAGATTTGTTCAGGTCGAAAAGCGAGGCGTTGGCAACTAGCAGGTTCAGCAACTTGGACCGTTCTGGACCGCTGAGTGATGGAGCAATTGTCTGCCTAAGGGAAGAGATGTCGCTGTCTGAAACAGGTAGGGTGGTAGTATCTCCTGAGGCATCAGTCAGAACGGCGAAGATATTGTCTTGGGGCAAAGGGTCATACGTAGCCAAGACGAAGCCAGAAGGAAGAACTGCAGGCTCAGAGGAGAAATTAGTGACGGGGTAGTCGACGAAGCCCTCGTGGGTACGGGAGAGTGAATGGGGCGACATGAGGCCTTTCCTCGCCAAAGAAGTGTAGCTGGGTGTGATGATAATGTCTTCGTCAGCCGGGATCCCGATGCGGAGCCGGAGTGAACAGGTGGTCTTCGCAGGGATGGTGACATTTTCCAGAACAGATAGTGCGAGAACTGGCGCAGCAGATCCTTCCGAGTGGTAGTTAGGCAAGACGGACAAAAACACGTCGGGACGGGTGCAGGTAATGACAGCAGAGTTCGCGCTCAAAAAGTCCCAACCAATAATAGCATCATAGCAACATGACGCAAGCACCAGAAACTCGACCGGATAACATGTATCTGCGAACGTGAGACGGCAGGTGCAACGCGCGACGGGCACAATTGTGTGCCCAGCAGCGCCCACGAGAGGTTTTCCTCGATATGGCGTGGTGACATTGCGCAACATTTTGCATAAATCCAGAGTTACGACAGATGACGAGGCGCCGGTATCAATTAAAGCAAGAACAGGATGTCCGTCTAGCACGATTGTAATGACGTTATGGGATGAACAGGGGGAAACTTTGGGCTCTGAAAGCGATGTAGTCCGGCCTCCTCCGGCTGCTGCTATGGGTTTCCCTGTGGTGAAGGCGTTCTGGGGCGGAAAGAGCCCCGGTTGGGGGACCGTCCACGGAAGGGAGAGACGGAGCGGCGTCTGGGAGCGGGTGGAGACGAGCCGCGGCTGTAGCGGCTGTCCGTTGGGGGATACCCTGCACAATCGTCGACGCGACGTTGCGCCCCTATTTGTCCGGGAGGAAGTCCGAAATAAGAGCCGGAGTGGGAGGCCGACATGGCGAAGTCCTGCCGTCGGCGACGACAAAACCGGGCAATATGTCCCTGAATGCCGCAATAAAAGCAGGTGCGCGTTTCGCGACGTCGAATTGGGGGGGAGAAGTCAGCAATATGTGGACGGTAAAGTGGAGCTAACGTTTGCAGCGGCGCTGAAGGCTGAGCTGCTAGGAACGAAGGCTGGGAAGAAACGGGCTGAGCTGTGCGCAGAACGTCAGCGTATGTTGGACGGAAGGGCAGTGAAGCCTCCGGGCGGAGAGCAGCAGCAACTTCTTCACGGACTAACGCGTGCATGGCGTTCGTGGCAGAATCGGGGCCCAGAGATCGCGCGTCCGTCGTACCAGGAAAAGTTTGGAGAGCACTGCTAGCTAGCTCCTCACGGATAAGGTCGCGGATAAGTGACCTCAGGCTGTCAACGTCGGGCTGTCGTAAGGTAGGAGAGATATAAACGACTGACACCTGCGGGAGGCGAGTATTCCGTTTTTCTTGGAGTGTCGTGCACGCATGGATAACGTCGATTACAGTGGTGGGATCTTTCAGCAGAACGTACTGAAATGCCTCTTCAGCGATACCTTTCATTATGTTGGAAATTTTTTCTTGTTCGGGCATGCTAGGAGCGGACCTGCCGCAGAGGGCAATGACATCTTCGATGTAGGCAGCATAACTCTCTCCTGGGCGTTGGTATCGTGTCGACAGCTTGCGAGCCGCGTTGGCCTTCCGAACCGTTGGCTTACCAAACAACTCACCAAGACGGTCGCGAAAGCATGACCAGGTGGAGAATTCTGCCTCGTGATTCTCGAACCAAGTCTTCGCCAGATCTTCAAGGGAAAAAACAACGTTCGCGAGCTTGGTTGTATCATTCCAGCGATTGTATGTGCCGACACGTTCGTACGAGCTGAGCCAGTCCTCGATGTCTTGACCGGCAGCTCCCGAGAAGATAGGGGGGTCACGTTGACGGGGCGTTGGCGCCGGAGGTGTGGCTGCCGCCCTATGGGACCCAGGTGTATGGTCGTGATGTAAAGGCAACCCAGCATTTCCTTCCGATGTACCACCACTGCTGGTAGGATTCGGAGGCGCCATTGCGACTTGCTTGCCGGATCGGAGCTCCGTCCTGGTGAAGAAGTTGCAGAATAGGAAGGGAATCGAGACGCACCTCCACCAAGTTGTTAGGTAGAAAAGCGAGACAGGTGTAGCCAATGGAGGTAAGGTTCTTTATAAGCAGCCGGAAAGGATGGAGGCCGAGACCAGAATGAATTGGGCGCGGTCTCGCGCGATGATCAGAGCGATGGGGATGATTGGGATCGGTGATCTTCCTCCTCACACCATCCACAAACCAACGGGCTCACCGATCGGTTTAACCATACCTTGGCGGACATGCTGTCCTACTATATATCAGCCGATCACAGAAACTGGGATTCCCTTCTGCCATTTGTAACGTTCGCATACAACACTGCTGTCCAATCAACTACACGCTTCAGCCCATTCCGACTTGTCTATGGCCGTGACCCCTCCTCCACGCTCGACACAATCTTCCCGTTTATTCCGGTGTCTGCAGATAACCCCATCCTTGCGGAAGCCGCATCCCGCTCGGAAGAATGTCGACAGATGGCTCGCTACCGAACTTTCGACACCCAAGCAACCTCCAAGATACGCTACGACCAGGTCCACCGTCCTGTCAGCTATGTGCCTGGAGACTTGGTTTGGCTGTGGACGCCAGTGCGGTCGCGTGGCCTCTGCGAGAAGCTGATATCCCGATACCTGGGACCCTACACTATTACCCGACGCCTCTCCGACGTATCCTACGTTGTCGACCCTGTTGATCGACCCAGTGACCGTCGCTGCCGCTCTACGGAAACAGTCGACGTCTCCCGCTTGAAGCCGTATATCCCACCTTCCCACCTTCCAGATATCCCACCTTCACTTCCCGTCGCCAGGATGGCTCCTACACCGCCGGGGGGAAGCTGTGAGGAGGAAGATCACCGATCCCAATCATCCCCATCGCTCTGATCATCGCGCGAGACCGCGCCCAATTCATTCTGGTCTCGGCCTCCATCCTTTCCGGCTGCTTATAAAGAACCTTACCTCCATTGGCTACACCTGTCTCGCTTTTCTACCTAACAATATGCCACATTTTTTTCCGGACGAAATCGCTCCACTCTGCGAGGAGCGCGAACTCGAAATGTCTCTTCCGCTTTCCTCCTCTCCCGCGCACATTTTCCTGTCGATGGTGTAACTGTACGGACCGCACTTCGGCTCCCCGTTACGTCACCGGTGTTGCACAATGGCAAGTACTGCTGCTGCGAGCTCGTGCTGTGGCTGCCGCTAGTGATGGGAAATTCGGTTCTTTTTAGTGAACCGGTTCGCCCGATTCAGTTAACATTAGTGATTCGTTCGAAAGATTCGTTCGTGAATCAGTGTCGTCACTGGATCATGTGGCCCTGTGATGGAGCCCCCACCATTGCCAGTCACGATAGTGGTGGCGCCAAATTCGAAGTCGGCAGGAACCCGAGTTCGGTCTAAAGATTTTCTCAGCTGTGATCAAAGCACTGTCAAATGCTAGTTTGCATCCTTCTGTGGTTTATCTCGGAGCCTTAAATTTTATAAGCGGAAACCGAGAGGGAGGTAAAATGTAACGTCATAAGAAGAATGGAGCATGTTCTGTTTTTAACTTAGGATTTTGGAGCTAACGTTAGAGATTCGAAAACCAACTTCCTTAAACTGCAGGCTGCGGAAATATTATCACGAAATACCTGGGAAGCACCTCCGCCAGCCCACGTTATAAGTCAAAAGGGATTTGTCCAGTGCACCTCACAAGCAACTTGTAATTATCCAGTGAGCATAGCCAGCGATGCGGAGAGCGAGCACACTTCTGATTCCGAAGGCTTCCACCCATACAACGACCGCCATAAAGCTCGACGTCGACGCGCCGAATGAACCAACGGTAAAATCCCAAACGCGGAGAGCGAGAACAACGCGGTTCTACGCAGAGTAGCTGAGAACCGAATAACCCTGACAACCGAATAACCCGTGAACCAGTGAATCGTTTGCTCCCAAACGGTTCTGCTGCTCCTCGACTCATCACGCGAGTCAGCGGCTCTCCGTCTTATCCGATTCAGCGATACGGTTTAGTTGTTTGGTTCTCTGTGGTTCTGCGATCTCTTCGACTCTCCGATTCATCCCGAATGGTGAGGCTCGACGGCTCGACGGCTCGACCAATCACGATCCCGTCAGCCCTCCGTGTTGCCAACAGTCGAGCCCGTCGAGAGAGGGTCTATGTTACATTTAAGCCTGGGAAGATTGCAGACAGATGGCGTTCGCGCCCGAATAGCTTTCAGCCGCGGGGCCCGAGGGAACGGTCGGTCTCGCTCCCATCCTTCCATCCGCATTCGGATCGGAAGAGAAGGAGCAACATGATTGCAAATTTGTCTACCGGCGTACGGTTCATCTGTGCTCCACAAGTACCCGTGAGATATTGACTCATGAAAAGTGTGCGAGCTCAAAGAGGGGTTACGTGATGAGGTGAACATTCCATATCTAAAATAATTAAAATTGGAGCTTTGAAAACACATTTTCTGAAGCGTCATGACTTGTGTCGCACCTCGTGTGTCCTACAGCTGTGCTTCCTTCTTAATGCGTCTGTGGCCGATATTGGAGTACACCTGAGTCAGCAATTAAACAGTTAGGTATCACAATACTTGTGTGTATATTAATTAGGGCAGTCCAGTGGTGCGCATTCAATCTTGGTAAGAAGCATAAGGGCGGATATGTTACCCCTTACCTCAATGCGTTATTGGTCATGTTATGGACGATGCAAGCGATTAAAGGGACGGTCTCTCGTACAGCCGGGGCGATTCCGAAACTTTGCCACAACTATCTTCACGAGTACTGCACACATACAACCGTCAAAGTTTCATTCGGAATAACCAAGTCGTTTTCGAGGAACTTGTCGAAACGTGTCGTAATAGCAGACGACGGAACATGCGCTTCTCTCTCATGCAACGTCACGCATGACGTCGACCTGCGGGTACGTCGCCGTTGCCATGGCAATCGAAACCTGCAGAAGGATCTTGGGTTGAATCATCACCTTGCTCTCGAAATGGACACCCTCAGACATATACCTCCGCGAGCGGAGAATGTAGCCCGTTCATTGACTGTGGGGTTCTTTCCCCGAGTATTTAATTCGTTTTTTTTAAATAAACATGCACTCATTCTCCATGTACGTCGTCAGCGACACTTCATTTCGAAATATGATCAGTGTGCAACGGGGAGTGTAATGGAAGCGCGCGTAATATATTTTTGGTCGGAGCTGTAATGCGACTGCGCGCGCCGATGGCCGGCGACTTCAGGTATGTGACTGTGAGTGGGGTGGTTTTCGCGATTTCCGCCTCTGCCTGTCATTTTATAACTTCATTTGCCTCTAGTGGACTGTCGTAATTAGCTTACATCATACTGGAAGCAAATCAAGTACAGGAGGACAGCCATATGTTCCCTTGCAGTTCGGATAAAATAAGACGTTCACACCGCGAAGCAAGACAAACGAAGTCCTCTTCTGGGGATGCAGATTTCTTCTTCGATTTCTTTCATTGAAGACTTCAGTAACATGATCAATAACATCTATAAGGACACAGTTTCCACCTTTGAATGGTGCAACGAAATCTAGACAAGGATGACTGCTGGAATACAGAAAAATATGCAAAACCAGTCTAAACTGCAAGTAAACAAACATTGGCCTATAAAAAAAATAGACAGGGTGTAAACGATAGAATAAAATGAATATAACACAGAACTGCGAGTGTGTTATTTGCACAGTGACACAACTAAACCTGACTAACCGAACTTCACTATATACACAGCATGATTGGCGTACACAACATCTACAAGGCTCAAGAAGACAGAAAAGTAGCTCACGGGATATATAGCATTTGACAGCTTTAGCTACATAACTATACAAAAACGTGGTATTATTTACAAACCCCAATGATGACGTATCAAATGTATCGAATGATACACCTTCTGCCGCAAGTATTGCCGACTGCCCTTTGAATTGGGTGAGCTTTGTAAAAAGCTGGCGACACCTACGCTTATGCAGCTCCTCTGTACGTGTCTTGGCTGCATGACGCATACGTATACTTAAATACCTTTGGGCAACAGACCTTATCAAGTGAAAAAAGTGATTTTCAAGGCATGTTTGTTCAAGCATGTGCTCACTCCGTATTTGGCTAAAGACACTGCTGTCCAAAGTGGACTCCATAACCTGCAAGAGTACCCTCTGCAGAAGGGTGTTTGACGATATGCCCTCTTGAAGGAGAGCCCTTCGTAACAGCCTTTCCGCTTTCCTACATATTGTGATAACATCGTTTGTGATCGTGTGATCGTGTCATCGTTGTGATAGCACTACCTCCGTTTGCGTGCTCACATTCCCCGCCACCCGCTACTCAGGAAAATTCGATACCGCCCTGGAAGCGACTTCTATCGAGTAGCGCAGAGGACACGCCAGACTCTCACTGGCTTCATAACTAAGGACATTATACCGCCGGAAGCCCCCTGGTCTCTACCGGTACCGCCCACTTTTGTACGCCTCCCAAACCTTCTGCAAAGAAGAGATCAGGTCCCCCCTCAAGTCCTCCGAGCCCATTTTCATGCTCTGGTAGACGAGAAGTTTTCTACGTTTACGGCAGCATATACTGATGGCGCATCCCGAAACAACAAGTCCGCCTCAGCCTTCGTCATTCCATCCGAAGGCGTCATGCACGGAAGACGCCTTTCACATCCAACCTCCTCCACAGCTGCGGAACTCTATGCCATCTTTTTCTTTCTACAACACATCGCTGATTTTCCACCCCGGGAATGGGCAGTCTTTACAGACTCCAAATCTGCACTTCAAGCAATTGAAACTTCCGGCATACGAGGCCCATCCGCACCCCTAGTCACAGACGTGTTAATGGCTTACCACACTATCTACGCCGCAGGCCAAAGGCTAGTTCTCCAGTGGGTTCCAGCCCATTGTGGTGTCGTGGGGAACGAGCAGGCCGACAGCGCCGCAGAAGCAGCACTCTCGTCTCGGAACCGGACCCGTATTGTTCTGCTCAGGGGAGACCGCCGTTCAATTCTGCGACGTCTAGTGACACCCCTGGCTTCCCGCCAACGGACAACCGACATTCTTCCCCCCTCTATGTTGAACAGAGTTGATCCCACGCTCGCTTTCCGCATGCCACGAAACACATCTCGTCAGGATGCTGCATTAATCCACCGCATGCGCCTCGATGTGGCCTTTACAGCTCAGTGGCGTTACCGCTTGAGACAAATTGATTCTCCCACCTGCTGCCACTGTGGTGCTCTTGAGGATCTGGAGCACATTCTTCTTCATTGCCCTCACTACGAACCTTCCCGAACCACACTCTCCGAGTCTCTTCGTCAGCTGGACTCTCGCCCTTTCTCCCTACCGAAATTGCTTGGTCCCTGGCCCAATCCAGCCCAGCAACGCTCTGCGCTCAAAGCTCTTCTGACATTTCTGGACACCATCGGACTTCGATCGTTCTTGTGAAGGGGCTCGTTATTTTATTCCCCCCATTCCACCCAGCAATGGGGTAGAGTATCGCCTGTTGCGATGAAACTCCCCACTCTCCAAGGCTGAAAATAAAGTTGTTGTTGTTGTTCCCAAATACCACATACACGCGTTTTTAGTCCACACCTACAAAATAAAAAGTATGACCTATAATTTCAAACTAATTCAATGATAGAAAGCGCAGTCGTGCAAAGTTCATCAGGTATTCACTTTTGCCCAAATACCACGTACACGCGTGTTTATTCCGCACTTACAAAATAAAAAGAAACACTTATAATTTCAAACTAATTCAACTTTAGAAAGCAATAACGTGAAATATAGATCAGGGATACACTCTTGTCCCAAATATCACATACACGCGTTTTTAGTCCACACCTACAAAATAAAAAGTATCACCTATAATTTCAAACTAATTCAATGATGGAAAGCGCAGTCGTGCAAAGTTCATCAGGTATTCACTTTTGCCCCCATTTTATTCCCCCCATTCCACCAAGCACTGGGGTAGAGTATCGCCTGTTGCGATGAAACTCCCCACTCTCCAAGGACGAAAATAAAGTTGTTGTTGTTGATAACATCGTCAGATGGGTACCGAAATTCACCATACTTGTCCTTTCGCTGCATGAGAGAATGGTGGATGGAAGACATGGGCACAGTTAGCTGGGAGATACAGGTTTCACAATTTTAATATTCTTGTAGGCGGCATGCTATATGTCCCGCAATGAAAACAATTATTCTGTCCCCGAAAATGGTTGGCTCCGTTGGGTCCAAGAAGTAATCATGGTCAGGAAGGTCATCTTGGAGAATTCCTTCAGCTGTGTTGCTTCGTCCTCTCGATGTGCAATTTATGACATCTTCTGAACGAGGTTGTGTCACACTGCTGACGTGAAGTACTGAGATATTTTCAAGTGGAAGGCAGTTCCCCTTTTCAGAGGCTTCTACTTCGGTATTAACAATCTATTAACAATCTTTTGTAGGCTGCTTCGAATTGCCTTGCGGTTGGGTTGTTGTTGTAGCCACCATGTGATCTTATCAAACCAAAGAAGAGTTCAAGGTGGTCTTGGCTGACCCTGTGTGTGGGAAGATGCTTGACAAGGGACTTGGAAAGAAGGAAGTCATAGAGTTGAATGGTACTATTGCAGCACACAAGGAAGCCAAGGAACCCGGTTTTTCGGTTTGTCTGCACAAGAAGTGGCCCAGATTTTCCACATTCACTTTTACGAAGAGCACGTATGTAGGATGTAGCCATCTGGAACATTATTCGGGCATCTTCAATATTTTCAGGGCACAGCGGCTTCTTCCAACATTTCTGGTGAACGTTTACAGAGTTTAGGACATCAAATACGTTGTTAATTATCCTCAAGAACCTCTCAGTTCCTTTAGTGTTTTCAAATCCAGGTGCACCCAGATCTCGACACTCACTTATGGCATCTGCAACTGATGTGCTGAGAAGCTCTGCAGCAAGGCTGACCTTCATGACCTGTTGTTGAAAATGTATATGTGCTGTTCGTAGTCTATTTGCTGCATGAAGTCCCTTTTTCTCCTGGATTGAGTGAAGGGCTTCAATGTGCTTCCACGATATTTCATGCCCATCTTCGTCAACAAACGACTCGAAGTGGCAGAGTGCGTTCCTCACCAACTCCAACATGTGGCACGCATCAAGAAAAACACTTATAGGCATCGCCGTGTTGGGGTGTGGAAAGCTTGTGCGTAAGCTGTTGTACTGCAGTGAGTAACCAAGGCTTTGAAGCATAGATAGGTTGGCTGCAGCACCATCGCAGGTTAGGGAAACAACTGTCACGCCAGCGTCGTGACAAAGCGACAACCCTTCGAGTACAAGGTTACTTCGTTGTTCACCGGTAATCCCATCAACCAGAAAGTAGCCAATGGGTAACTTCCACTGTTCACTCAGTGCAACAAGCAGCATCACAAAAGCTTCTTTGGCAACTACGCTGGAATCTTCACAATTTGGCCCAGCAGTTGCATACCCGTACGTCCTCCTCCCATCCCACTCAATGTGTCTTCTAATGGCCATTTCGTCAACCATAAGGCTGCACGCAGTTTGTACTCCTTTCTTTGAGTTAGTCACAGCCTTCATTTCCAATGCAGACAGTGCTTCCTTTGAAAATCCAGCTTCTCCATCAATCGACTGGTACCACTTTTTTATAGTGCGTGGATGGGGCAAGCATGTGTCAAACGTTTTACGCACATAGTTGTAGGCACGCGGTGAGTAGAAATGAAGGGTGAGTGCAAATGCACGCAATTGAGGGCTATACTCATGTGGCAAACTGGTTCCTCCCTTTTTCGCTACTTGTCGCATCAGCAGATCTTTGTTCGCCCCAGCAATGTTCTCAAGACAGCCTGCATGTTCTTCAAGCAAAATGTTTTTGGAAGTCAATTCTGATATGATGTGCTGCAATTTAGCAACCTTCTGCTTTATACGACGTTGGGCTTGCTGCAATGCCTTGATCCGCTTTTTGCTGATGGTGTTCAGATTGCCAATCCGTCTTACTTCTTTTTTTGAGGAAGGCTTTCACAGGTGTGTCCTCAGCTGAGTTTTCCTAGGACAACATGCAGGTACCTTATTGCATAGGCTCCACTGGATATTCCGGCAAGTCACAAAACGGAGCATGCGTACTACCTCAGATACTGCAACCTTTTGCAGATTCTCGTGACATGCATTTATATTGGCTTAATAGTACAATTAAAATAAAATCCCTCACGACTCAAAATAGGGAGAAGAGTGTGCTGGTACTTCATGAAGGGAGTTTGAATACAGCACGCACTCTAAATCGTTTCACACCTTTAAAGGTGTAAAATAGGTGTATTAACAAAGATCACACCCCTTTCACACCCTACAACTTTGTTTTGTAAGTTCATGAGGATGTAACAATGGTGTAGTGCACCCTCAGGTGAAATATGCATGATAATAAGTGTGCGGCATGAGTGTAGAAAGGGAGTACGTTTATTTTCGGTCACATGAACAAAAGTAAATATATACAACAACGAGGAACGGGAAGTTACATTATAAAAGTGCATGGCGTGCATTTACAACACGTCTCCCATCTGGTAATTTATGCAGACTTAGAAGATCTGTTGAGATAGTGCTTAAATTTCTTAAAACACGTTGCTCCTCATTGCAAGACAGAACAACTTTGATAGTGCTCATCATACTCAACTGTAGTTAATGTTTGTATGAGAAAAATAGTGGCAGAGTTAGTAACATATATGCCTGCAATCTCACGAACACTGGTAAGTCCTCCTCGGAAGACTGTTTGGCAACAACACAGCCAACAGTAAATGCCATATTAAGTGCCATGGTATGTACAAGATATCGATCTGACTGCATATCCAATTTGCCAAGAAGGCACGCATGTAACTCTTATAAGTATTTTTTTTTACCTTCAGAATAGAGAACTGCATATTTCTCGGCAAGCGATTTGTAAGCTCATATATTTCTGCACTATAATTTCTAAGTTACGGATATTTGTTCAACGGGATCCCAGCTTATAGCTCATTCAAGTTTGCTCTAGTCATTATATACATCCACATGTATTTTTCATTGTATTTAATAAAATGATAACTACATGATTGCCTGTATGTCGGCTGTGCATGTTTACACAAATATTTAATCACCTTCATGTGCATACATATATGGACCTCAATGTGATTATATGCAGTATGCTGGTAATTGTGAATACACAGTTACCAGCATATTGTCACGAACACAGCAGTTTTATTCGGCGTTACACCTCTACACCCCACTTGCCATGAGGGTGTTAAAATACACCTTAAAAGGTGTGCGCCATGAACATTTTGATTTACACCCTTTAAGGTGTAAAACGGTTTAGAGTGCAGAGTATAAAGTGCCATGCAATTGCACCTAACTTTAGATATTTTCTCAGTGTCAACATGCACGTAAAACAAAATACTTACTTCCTTTGGTGTATAGAGTATAATTACCGAATAAAGAAGAGATTTGGCTTTCAATCGTAGCAGCCGCAACAGGTGACAAAGTATCAGGCATGCAAATCACAAGGACCTCATGGCATTGTGGTCGATACAATCCATTTTTATTGGCTCAGACTGAGTACAATTCATTGTAACATGTATGAGGGTTAGTAAGAACCATCAGCATGCACAAATGCCGAATGAACTGGACAGTTCCCCATGACATCCAACTGTCTGCAAATACACGTATTTATCTCATTTTTTTCCTTTGAAGGCACTTCGTAATGCAAAAATATTTAACCTCGAACTGCACTATGCACAGTGCATTATTATTTGTCCCACTCAACAAAACAAATACTAATTTTGCCCGTATCAATAGTTACACACTATACAAGTGCATCATGAAAAACTGACCAGAGTGCTTCGTAATAAGAGTGCTATACAGAAACTGGAGGCTACCTTTGCGGCACAAACAAGTGCTGCTCTTGATGTACCACATGTTTGTAACTCAAGTAGCTTTTTATCACTCTCTTCGTGAAGTGGTCCGACCAGTTTCTCGCGATGTGACATGTATATGTCAGCACCGCAAATGTAACTGTGAGTCTGTTCAGCAGGCATGTACAGCTATGGACACAGTTGCATGAAATCTCTGTATGACGCCTTAGCGACTCTCCAGAACAGAACAGTATGAGGAAAGTAGTAGACTGCGTCCTAATATTACTCTTTACTAGGGATGTGCCAGCCGAATCCGCCAATCCCCAAATCCACGAATCCTAGGCAGGGATTCGGGAATCTGAATCCCAGTACCCAAAACGGCGAATCGAGTCTTTCGAATCCTCTGACCACATTTGGTTGATTCTTTTATAAATTGGCGCCTCCGGAGTCCGCCGAAAGCCTCATTGACCGACGGGTGTTTTCTTGTTTCTTTGTTTACATTGTTCTGGACTGAAAGAGTTCAGGCTGGAACTGTTACATTACAAATTTAAAAGTAATATGGTTTTGCTTTTGATTGTTGCTTTAGCTTTATGAAAATAATTCAGACACGAGAATTTATGAATTTTTCGTAGTCGATGAACAATACGTTAGATATACTATATGGGTATACTTTCACCCGAAACTTAACTTTTTTTTTCCATTCAACAAATGTGTCATGTTCTGCTTCAAAGCACTCTCCAGTACAAGTCTTTTTTTTCTTGGCTTTTCAAACTCTTTTTAAAAAAAAGGATTTGAAAGATTCGAGATTTGTAAGATTCATGGATTCGCAGAACCTTCCTGGGATTCGGATTCGCAAGATTCTGGATTCGTCCCATCTCTACTGTTTACTATACTTCATTCCCAGCACTGTGTCCACCAGAAATTGCAGAACATAGCCATAGCGTGGAACTGAGATTTCAGACGTCCGTGTCACAAGTTGTAACCTGACTAAAGGTATTGCATCTGTTTCCTATCAGGTACTGCCAGTTCACGACATAACGTATAATATCATATTCAAGTGTTATGTTTAGGAGTATTACCCTTACCACGAGCACGGCTCTGCTGGTGCTTGGGCTAGTAAGGGAGGCAAGCGGGGAAGTGCCCTGGAAAGGTCAGACAGATAGGAGCATAAATGAATAGTGCATCATAAAGATGCTTAACTTTGTACAGTCCGCATACCCTAATTCATGGAGGAAAGAAGCCAAAGGAGAGAGCGGCTGCCATATAGCTGTTGGTTGAACAAAGCTCCTCTCTTGGCTAGCCCCTCATGTGCTTCGCTCCCTCTCCCCCCGGCCTTTGTTTGACCAACACTAATGGCACCACACTACATCCTCTAATTTACATTGCCCATGTGGAGTAACATCAATTCCGCCACTTTTTGTCCTCCGTTTCCACCACACCTTCTCCAACCAGGATAATGTGGTGCGCTCCCTCCTTAGGTTTCTTTATTCCTTGCTTTACTTATAGCGGTTAACCTCCCTTGCATGCAGCATTTAGATACTACCAAAAGTGCAATAAGACTTACTACAGACGACAGCCTGGATGACTGAACGGATGGCCCAGGTGTCCCTACTGAACTTGTGTCATCAGTGAAGCTCTAGAAGCAAAATACAAAACATAGCATTATGCTGAAAAGACGTTATTGTTGCAACAAGATGCACAATTTATGACACCTAAACCAACAGTCAAAACCCACGGACCCACAAGTTAAATGCCGGCCCTAAGAACTGCGTGCATAAGTACTTATTGCGTAGTCGGTGATATGTCTTACCAATGGGTCATTTTGCTCGTCACATGTAAGAATATGTGTGCAGTCAAACCCAGTGCTGTCCTATATAGATTAAGAGAAGGGATATTGTAATGGAAAACTTCCCAAGTTGAGATGCTAAACAGCACCATGACAATGTGCATGTGGAGGTAAGTGAATAACTCACCCCACTGATGTCTTCATGTATTTCACCCACCGATATGTCCTATAGAGGGGAGGAAAAGGATATAGATATGAGTGTGTTCAATGAGCGAGTGTCAAGAAAAAATGTTTAAAGAGAGCAATAAAAGAAAAACGAATGCTACTTTCTTGCTACTTGAGTAACAAACAGGCGATACTCCTGACATAGAACCTGTTTGTAACTCAGGTAGCAGATTGAAATATTTTTTTCGTGACACGCTCTCGTTCAACAACCTGCGTAAAGGACAGCAATTTGGACTCCCTGTACTTCAAAACAAGAGAGTTTCTACAGGCATAAACTCATCAAAAGTTTTATTGAAGCGACTCCACACAAAGATAGTCGCCCATGCCATAACGTACGTGGTTTCAGAACCACTGCAATACGTTTTCAGGAGATTTTTGCACTTACCAAAGGAGGTGAAGGAGGCACAGAAGGCATATCCGCGACCTCGTGCACCTGTAATATGAGAACAGCTGTGATACTCATATGTATACTGCCTGCGACACAGTTGTTCGAAATCTGGGTTCTACCGCTGTGAAGCCTTTCTGCAGTTCCTGGTGAACACCATGGGGAATGAAGGAGTACACACTGGCAGTGGGACCTAGTTTAACTTTTTGCTACTACTTTCCCGACACAAGTTCGTCCAGGTCTCACGGGGATTCGCTTGTGCATGAGACTGAGATTGAGACAACCATATGTCGCAGGCATATATACTGTTCACATGATATATATGCTCACATGTCCTGCCTCTTGTGCACTGGGTTCTGGTATGCTCACTCCTGGCATGCTTGACTGTTCCTCAAGCAACTGTGATGGGATAATAAGAAGATGTGCTGTTTATTATAATACACATACTGTCATCAATGCTCTTGCCTCTTGTGCACTGGGTTCGGGATCGCTCACTCCAGCAACGTCTGGCTCCTTCCCAAGCAACTGAAGGCAATGCAGCCACCGGTCATTGACTACACCATTGCATTTTGTTTACGATGCCTACCTGCTGAACCTGCAGCGAAGGAATGGGGACAGCACCTTCACGTAGACAGACCCGTGTTAGCGAAGTTCTGTCGAAGTCTTCGTTTCTGAAGTGCTTCGAGCAGACCACGCTGTGTTTTGTTGGCACAAGGTCTGGTCTCCTGATCGCATGTTCCCACGACAATCGTAGAGACGGTTCTCGAGGGAAGCTGGGAAGTGTAGTCGGGAAGTGAAACTACAACTGAAAGCACGTTCAAGTGGCGTACTTACTGGTGGTATGTTATGGCAGATGCTTTGCCAGCAAACGTGGAACGGTTACTGCAACCCGGATAACAACAAAGTACCATGTTCGATTATGGATACGCCATAAAAAATTCGGAAGACTAATGAAAGCCAAACACAATCGCGTCTGTACCCTAATCCCAACCTTAGAAAATCTCGCCGCCGGCGAAGCAGACGAAACGGGGGAGCGAACAGGCGGAATCATCAAAACATAAGGAAAACAAACCGGCGGAGCATATGATTGGATGATGGCTCCGTGACGTGGGTCCATGACAAGATGGCGGCGTTGCCACAAGCGACCGCTTGAGGGTAGTTACAAAAATGGCGGACATATGGCCCCCCTGTGGTCGTCAGTGTGTTTGTTCCCCTCTGTCCTTCCACAGTTCCACAGCCACAGGCGATTGAATGCGTAGTTGGCGTGTTGGTGCGTGGCGCCGTCTGCTGCCGGACGACGATTGGTTCAAGCTTCAGAGGAGAGCCGATAGATGGCGCGGTGTAACTACTGAATCTAGTGCTCTAACCGAACTGAACCACTTTGAACCACTGAACGAGGATTTGCGGGACGAGGAATCGGTTCTCGTGGTTCACTCTTATGATTCGTTCGCTGCGAACGAATCATTTGCGAACGACACATCACTAGCTGCCGCCGCCCAGTCGCACATACAAGGTCACAAGGTCTCTGATCGCGTCTGAGGGTTTGAAGTTGAAGCATTACGTTTTCTTGGTTGGAGGCGTTCGGATAACACGCTATAATGAACAGCTTTTTGCATGTGAATCGTTTGCTACAGTTGAGCTGGCAAGTATGACATGTGAGCTGTACTTTTGACATCGAATGTATTCGTCGTCTGATCTGCGGCCGTTCACAACAAGGAACTCACGCACCTCCGTGGCTTTGAGAGTTTTGCTGACAAGTTACGTTAGCCTCTAGCGATTCACCGCAACATGTATTGGTTGTATCGCCGTCACCATTGGAAAGTGTCTGGTGGTTGCTTCGCATTGCAGTTATATTTGCGTCAGTTGCAGTTCTGTTTACATGTTAGCAATCTGACAACACAGGAAGTGCGTTGTGAAGTGAGACTGTGATATTTGGAAGATGCCCCCGTTGTTGCTCGATTTGTTTGCACGAATTCTCTAAAAGACTGGGTGATCTAATGGTTTGGTCTAATGTTTTGTTTTACTTTGTTTCAACTCATTACATTTACATCATTACTGTTATTATTCAAATGAGCTTCGCGCCTTCAGGCGATTTTGATTTACTCTGCATTTATTGTTCTACAGGTGGCAGATTATGTTTCATGCAAAAATTTATTTAGCACGTCACGTATTCTGTATTCAATGTTGAACACGTCGGAAATCTGAATATTTAGCGTTGCCTACCATCAGCTGTAGCGTATTCTGTAAGAGTATCCTGCACATCGTATTGATTTCTGATAAGTGTTTGTCGTTTAACAAATTTATTGTTCAACCAGGTTTCTAATACTGTGTAATACATCTGTAGAGGACGGTGGTCTTCCTCTACATGAGCCCCGACCGGCGATGATGGTATGCCACGGAGAGGCGATGACGGTGGCCTATCTCCATGGCCGCGCCGGTGGAACTGAGGCAGGTGCTCCAGGCGCGTGGCCATCTTCGTCGTTGTCCACGGCCCGCTACAGGGCTCCCCCCTCAGACGCGGAGCGGCGATAAGAAAGATGGAAGAATCAAGTCTATACCGGAGGGAGAGAGCGAGGGCGGCCGTGGATGACGTGCACTACAGGACGAATTCGTGGGACGGCACAATACCCGTTGCGTGAAGCTCTCGATGAGCGAGGCAGATGAAGGGCGAATCGTTGGGCGTGAGAGTCGTGGCCTGGGGTGCCGCAACCGGCACGGGAGCGTGAGCTCATAGGGTCCCAGGAAATGATGCTGCGTACCCGTGAGGATTGCCGTGTAGACTGCCGAGACGCTGGCTAATGCGGGCCGTGGCGTCGGCGGCCGCGACTGCCGAAACCAGCAGGCGAGCACTTTGCTCTGTTGTCGCGGCCGGCTGCGAATGTGCGTCGAGAGGCGGAAGGGAAGTGGCGGGTAGTGAGTGTGCCGGGGTCCGTGCACAGCGCAGGGCGGTCCCCGGGATCCGTCAACCGATGGTCGGTTAGAGGATCGCATGACCAGTGACCGGTTGGAGCGTTGCATGGTCGTCCGAATCGGTACCGTGGAGGGTGACGGTACGTGAGCGTCGGCGCGTCAGTCGACAGGAGAAGGGCAGTCGTGATGCTGTCGTCGTGAGCCGGACGGTGAAATGCTGCACGGCTGCAGAGGTGGGCGGGCCGTGCTGGACGGTGAGGCCGCAGGTGGAAAGGCGCCGGGTACGTTAACGGCGAGGTTTGCTGGCGGTGGGTCCATGTATAGCGCTGTGGTAGTGCTCGTCGAAGGCGTCGTCAGGAATTTGGGATAGTAACGAGCCGAATTGTATCCGAACATGGTGTTCGTTGTTCGGGTCACCAAATGTAGAGTAGGTGGAGTTCCTCTACATGAGCCCCGACCGGCGATGATGGTATGCCACGGGGAGGCGATGACGGTGGCCTATCTCCATGGCCGCGCCGGTGGAACTGAGGCAGGTGCTCCAGGCGCGTGGCCATCTTCGTCGTTGTCCACGGCCCGCTACACATCCATAACCCTAAGACTGGGGGACACAATCTCATGACACCAGTTCGCCTGCTTTGTTGCCCTCTTTTATTGTTGTGTTACGTAAGCTTGAAATCACCAGTTGAGTAACTGGAAAGAAGCAAAAAAACCCAGTACTGACGTAGCGTGCCCAGTATTTTGCAATTAGAAAAGCGACAAGTAATTGGTACTATTTCAAGTAAACTGCTTCTTGGTCTTCTGGCGGAAATCTGCTTTCTTTGTGAAAGAACTGTTCCATTTGCCACCGGGCTCGCGTCCTCGCGAGTCCAGAGTCCTCGCTATGCAGGCTCCTCCGAAGGTGTGGGCGCACTTGTATGTGCGTCAAGGACGAGGGCATCAGGCTCAAACAGCTGGAATGTCGACATTTAGCTTAAATAGTACAATAACTACTAAGACCTAACGTCTACACATACACATTATATGCTATACATGCATAATTTTTATTTTTAATAGAACACAGGATATATTCTGTTTTACACTGTCAGACAGCTCATCTAACATCTGTATTGGCACCAGTATTACCAGAAAATAAGGGCTGAAGTAGCTGCACGGCCTTGCAGGATGCTCAGAGCAAGTTGAACCGGTTGAACAGAGCAGTACACCACTGGTATGATAATGGATGGTAGGATTATCTTTTTGGTAATGTGAAACAAAGCGCAGAGTTGTAGCAGGAACAAAATCTCATGAGGACATAGTGCACCAAAGGTAGGTTCCTTTAATTTAGAGGTGACCTGGAGAGCACTTGCTGGAGTTGTCCTGGCATGTTACCCTGGTGAAAGACTTCAGCTGCCATGCACATGGGCTGCCCTGATTTGAGAAAATAAAATAACACAATACACAACAAATGATGTGCAAAGCAAATGTACAAATGTGCAAAAAAAATGTACACGACAAATGATACATGCAAATGATGTAATCTAACTGAGCAATGATTATAAGATAAGAGGTGTAAACAAGAAAATGTCCCCCTCAATATCAAATTTGTGCACATGATAAAGCAAACTGTAGATCAAATAACAAAAAAGGTCAAAAGAAAACTTGTGAACAATATACAGAGCCCGAATGGTAGGCAAGACACTGCAGAGGAATCTGGAAAGAGGGTGCACAGCATTTGTCTGCTCTGAATAGTGGGTTACAATGATCATACTGTCTCACCTAAGTGGTTTCAGGCTCCGCTGAGGAAGTCACCTGTGAACATGAAAGCAGGTTAGTGAAGAGAAAAGAACGGATACGTATGTTCAACATATCACATAAATATTCTGTTGAAATATGGTTTCTAAGATCATGCTAAATGAAGTGTACTTTTATCAACAGTGCACCGCCTGAGTTTTGGGACTAGATTCGGTAACTTCTTTTTTTTTTTCTTACTCTCTCTCTGCCGTAAACGGCGGCAAGGTTCAGAGTCACGCAGATGAGAATTAACCCATTCACACAATCCTGAAATCTATGACAGTATTTGACCCACACGGACTGAGAGACCTTTGTTAGCTCCAATAACGAAAAATACTCACTCCTTTGCGCGTTTAGGTGGATGTTCTTTCCCCGGTGTGGACAGGTATTGTGATGCTGCTACACCTTGACTCAGACGACACTAAGCTCGTTATACAGCACGTTGAAGAGGTTCAGCGTACGCTTAGTAAATTCGATCATGCAAATGTCCGCTACAAACACGAGCAGCTAGTCGATAGCACCACATCGTCTTTCCACTCCGGCGGTCCGATTGCTTTGTGGCGTCAAAAGCTGTCCGTCTCGTCACTGATAAGCATGAAACATTGGATACCAGGCGAATATTGACGTAAATTGGGGCAAGCAACTATCCAACATCGTCTCGGCATGTCGACGAAAACCACAGGATGCCACCATCGCGCGAAAGCTGCCGTCATGGAGATTTCCACTTCCGATGAACGCATACGCGCGATCCTACGGTGCATGCTCCTGGCGGGATTCCTCGGCTCGGCAAAACGTCACGATGACGTGTTGCTGAGCCGGCCGTGGTCCCGTCAAGTTACCCGCTGTGTCTCCGCTCGGCAGCTCGCCACGGCGCGGCGCCAGCTGTCCTCCCTTCGCCGCTCCGTTTAAATTCGTTCCCGAGAAAACCGCTCGCGTGACGAAGGTAAAATTTCGGTTCTAGACTCAGAAAAATGTCTTCTTTCGAACGAAACGAAGAAAAAATCGTTTCGTAGTCCCTTTAAACCACCTTAAACATATGTGTGTCCCGTACTCTCGTACGGGGGATTCACGTAGACAAAGTGTACTAGGATATCATTCTATTGCGTATACGTAGTTTTGCCGTTTGGCGTGTAGTTGGGGGACTCAGTGAGTTGCTCCGTTTTCAAAGAAGTTATCCAACGAGAGCCACAGTTACGACAGGGGAGCACGGTACGCATATTTCATCGAAAGTAAAGGTTATTCACGTGGCTGTGCCCCCTCTGGAGGTGACAATAGCAACTCGCGTACCTGCTGCGAAGACGAACATCGGACGACGGATGCCTTGCAGCAAGTGGTCGCAACTGTCGCGGAAAGCGTCCAATGCATGTGAGTGTGGTGACTAAATCCAGCACACCTTGATTACCGTTCCATCTTGTAAATCATTATTGCACCCAAACGCCGAAGAGGATAGATGCGAAGCTCAAACTAAGAAAAGAAGGTAGCTTTGTGCAAGTTTATCTTCCTCGCAAATTTCCTCGCTCATTTTTTAGAACCATGTCGAATGCAGATTGTGATGACATCATGATGGCCAAAATCATCATTGTGATCATGTTGCTTCTGTAAATCAAAATGAGAATTGTGTCTGCCTTGTCAATCTCTTAATTGCATTTCACTGGCATATTTTCTGTTCGTTTAATAAATTTTGTTGTTACAGATGACCACAGTATGCGAACATATGCAGAAATTTGTTGGTGAGGGTTGGACTACCCCTTGGCACACGTGAAAGTATGGCTAGGTTAGTTGTATTTTCTCTTTGTTTGCAGTTGTGCACATTATCATTGCATGTGGGCTATTACCATCGAGATACGCACAGCAGTGTAAGAGAGCCACTCCACGAAAAAGCCGAATATCCAACAATACACCAATAAAAATAAATACTGTTTAAAGTTGGTCGAATTTGATGTAGTAAATTAATGTGAGTTTAATTCTGATGTAAGACTATGACATTCTAGCACAACATCACTTCTTATTTCCTATTGTCAAAGCAATCGCGACCTTTCAGGATCTAGAGAAACTGAGCGGTGTCTTCGTAACATTTAAGGATGCTATGGTCTTCACATGAGATTTCGTATACATAATACTGGTCACGTCTTCGTATAGACCAGAATTTTAGCTAGGAACCAGTGTGACCGAGGCAACCCCCTTACTTTCGACACAGTCACCACCTACAGCCAGTGGCGTAATGGTGACGGCAGGTGAGCAGATATTTATCTGGACAGGACTGCACTGTGGTTAACTCTACTAATAACTAACACTCTCACGTTGACGCACAGTATTTTGCGTATTCACTCAAATGAAATTGTGGGGCAGCAATGCGTTAACTTTGTCTGCATCCAGCACACATTGCTATATTAAGTCGGAAGATTATCTCATTACACGTTGAAATGCAAAATATTTACACAGCAGTCAATGCTTCGTCCAATTAAGCTTTCCGTAATCATCAGCCATTACCTTGACGATAAAAGCGCTGAAAGAGACAAACATAGACGACACAACATAGAGCACTACTTACATCAGCTATTATTTTCAATCAAATTTGAACTACTCAGGATCCACAGCTAACAGTTTGGTGTTCTTCGCAAACTACAAAATTCCTATTAGGTACATCGTGAACATGTGTGAGTAAGCAACACCAACAACAAAATTATGAAGACCTTGTTTGCGCCACGTAGTAGGATTTGCAAGCATTTTAAGAACCGTGTCACACATTAGTTGTAAGGCTAGGTTATAGATAGGTTATATATAGTTATATAGGTTATAAGACTAGGCCACATAAACATAGACTAATAACTATGTTCGATCAAACTGGGCACCAAACATAGCACTTGCAGCAGCGCAGAAGTTTATTACATAGCACGTTATTTGCCGACTCGAGTTTTTCCTCTGTTTTATTCCTAAGTTTTATGAAACGCAGTCACATGGGAAAACATGCATTTGCATCTTTAAATCCAAAAGGCACCCCAGACGACAAGCTGTATCCCAAGCGCACGCCTTCGTCAATCGATTGAGCTGAGGTACCCACAGTCCCCACAGGAAATGCTCGCATTGTGGCTCCACGGTCTCTGCAAAAAAGCTACGCTCTGGATACAGCAAAAAATGCTCGTCTGTAACTGTTTGTGTGTATGGTAATTGTGACATTGCAAACTAAATAATGTAGTAGAAAAATATGCTATACGTTGATAGGTGCGGAAACATATTTAAATACGAGAAAGTGATCATTTACTACATCCGGCTACAACTACGCTGAAGACGTACAGAACTTTCTACCTAAATCACCTCGACGAACATTATAGTGCTTGTATTTCAAATGCTACAGCTTTAGTGCAGACATACGGCATCTTCAGTGTGGTTTTAGTTATTTTGCACGATTCTCCTTTTCTTTTTTTCTTGCATAGTGGACGGCTCCTGAAATTGAGAATGCTGTGAGGGGGGAAACAACAGCACATGGCTGGAGTCATGGTGGAACCTAAACACAAATTGTGTTTTATTTTTCAGAGCAGATGTACATCACAAAAGCTACTGGACCACGATCAAGAGACTGCATCGCAGTTAATCAGAGGAGCGGCAGAGGCCTCAGAAAGGCTTTCATTTGCTAAATATATCTAGCTACAAATGTAAATTACATATATGCAAGATAATTAAAGGGGCAGTCTGGGAAAATCGGAAGTTGATTTTGTCCAACTGCCACGCATGCTTGCTGTGTGGAAAATTTCATCTCACAAAATGGCGTGGTTTTCGAGAGACCAAATAAAAACAACTCTACCGATGACATCCGGTTTCGTGGCGACATTGGTGTGCACCACCGGCATAAATTTACAACACATTGTACATGCTTGCCCCAATGGAACAAAAATAGTACACTGTCGCAATGCCCCAAGGCAGGAAAGAAAGTGAAAACCAACAAAACGAAGTAACTGCCCATTCTATTTATGACCTCGTGCTGTGCATCGACACAATAGTAACATAGCATTGTCCAGAACATTACCTCTTGCGAAAATTACAATTCAGTGAGACAAATTTACATCTAAATACAGTTAATAAACACATTAGAAGTATAGCTGCATCAAATGGCTATGAACACAATACATGATTTATTATTGGGGACATGGCTAACTGAAATTTACAACTCGTGGTTTCTCCTTACTGGAATCTCCGAATATCGCAACATTCTTTGTGACAAATAAGAAACGTGCAGGATATAGTCCATTCTCAAATTCAGTATTAACCGAAGTCTCTTGAAGTAGGCAAATTAATACAGGTTCGTGAACCCGAGACTCAAGATTGCAGATAGCCGTGTCCCCCACAGTAAAATATGGATAGTCCATATGCTGCACTTCGTGCTCTGTACAACGTGGGTTTGGGGCTACTGAAATGAACTTGAGTATTTGAAAACAAAGCTACCGCTAACAAGTCTCAGTAGTGCTTCCTCGTCGTATGTAAGTTTCTCCAGCACTACATACATCTCACTGTCCACACGTGCGAAACACAAAATGTTACCATATTCCGCTCCATGTGCCGTTGTGAACATGACAGTGTAGTTATTTCGGCGAAGTTTGTTTTGCACTATTGCCTGATGAACTGTTTGCCTGATCTATTTTGCACGTTTACGCTTGCTAAAGTTCAATTATTTTCACAATTTTCAAATTATAGGTGTTTATTTTTATTTTGTAGGTGTGGACTAAAAGCGCGTGTATGTGGTATTTGGTACAAGAGTGTATTCCTGATCTATTTTGCACAATTACGCTTTCTAAAGTTGAATTATTTTCAAATTATAGGTGTTTCTTTTTATTTTCTACGTGCGGAATAAACACGAGTGTACGCGGTATTTGGGCAAAAGTGAACACCTGATGAACTTTATTAGTTTGCAATTAGTTTGCAATTATAGGTGATACTTTTTATTTTGTAGGTGTGGACTAAACACGCGTGTATGTGGTATTTGGGACAAGAGTGTATCCCTGATTTATTTTGCGCGTTTATGCTTTCTAAAGTTGAATTAGTTTGAAATTATAGGTGATTCGGTTTATTTTGTAGGTGTGGACTAAAAACGCGTGTTTGTGGAATTTGGGCAAAAGTGAATACCTGATGAACTTTGCACGACTGCGCTTGCTATCGTTGAATTAGTTTGAAATTATAGGTGATACTTTTTATTTTGTAGGTGTGGACTAAAAACGCGTGTATGCGGTATTTGGGCAAAAGTGAATACCAGATGTACTTGCAGATGTAAGTTGCAGATGTAAGTGCAGATGTGTAAGTTGCAGATGTAAGTGCAGATGTAGGTTGCACGACTGCGTTTTCTACTGTTGAATTAGTTTGAAACTATAGGTGATTCGTTTTATTTTGTAGGTGCGGACTAAAAAGGCGTGTATGTGGTATTTGAGACAAGAGTGTATACCTGATCTATTTTGCACGCTTACGCTTTCTAAAGTTCAACAAATTATAGGTGATTCTTTTTATTTTGTATGCGTGGACTAAAAACGGGTGTATGTGGTATTTGGGAGAAGAGTGTATTCCTGATCTATTTTGCACCTTTACGCTTTCTAAAGTTGATTTTTTTTTCAAATTATAGGTGTTTCTTTTTATTTTGTACGTGAGGCATAAATGCGCGTGTATGCGCTATTTGGGTAAAAGTGAATACCTGATGAACTTTGCATGACTGCGCTTTCTATCGCTGAATTAGTTTTAAATTATAGGTGATTCTTTTTACTTTGTAGGTGTGGACTAAAAACGCGTGTATGTGGTATTTCGGACAAGAGTGTACCCCTGATCTATTTTGCACGTTTATGCTTTCTAAAGTTGAATTAGTTTGAAACTATAGATGATTCGTTTTATTTTGTAGGCGTAGACTAAAAACGCGTGTATGTGGTATTTGGGCAAAAGTGAATACCTGATGAACTTTGCACGACTGCGCTTTCTACAGTTGAATTAGTTTGAAACTATAGGTGATTCGTTTTATTTTGTAGGTGCGGACTAAAAACGCGTGTATGTGGTATTTGGGACAAGAGTGTATCCCTGATCTATTTTGCACGCTTACGCTTTCTAAAGTTGAATTATTTTCAAATTATAGGTGTTTCCTTTTTATTTTGTACGTGCGGAATAAACACGGGTGTATGCGGTATTTGGGCAAAGGTGAATACCTAATGAACTTTGCACGACTGCGCTTTCTACAGTTGAATTAGTTTGAAACTATAGGTGATTCGTTTTTGTTTTGTAGGTGCGGACTAAAAAAGCGTGTATGTGGTATTTGCGACAAGAGTGTATTAGTGATCTATTTTGCACGTTTACGGTTCCTAAAGATTAATTATCCTCAAATTATAGGTGTTTCTTTTTATTTTGTACGTGTGGGCTAAACACGTGTGAATGTGGTGTTTGGGCAAAAGTGAATACCTGATGAGCTTTGCACGACTGCGCTTTCTATCATTGAATTAGTTTGAAATTATAGGTCATATTTTTATTTTGTAGGTGTGGACTAAAAACGCGTGTATGTGGTATTTGGGCAAAAGTGAATACCTGATGAACTTTGCACGACTGCGCTTGCTATCGTTGAATTAGTTTGAAATTATAGGTGATTCTTTTTATTTTGTAGGTGTGGACTAAAAACGCGTGTATGTGGTATTTCGGACAAGAGTGTACCCCTGATCTATTTTGCACGTTTATGCTTTCTAAAGTTGAATTAGTTTGAAACTATAGGTGATTCGTTTTATTTTGTAGGCGTAGACTAAAAACGCGTGCATGTGGGGATTTGGGACAAGAGTGTATCCCTGATCTATTTTGCACGTTTATGCTTTCTAAAGTTGAATTAGTTTGAAACTATAGGTGATTCGTTTTATTTTGTAGGCGTAGACTAAAAACGCGTGTATGTGGTATTTGGGCAAAAGTGAATATCTGATGAACTTTGCACGACTGCGCTTTCTACAGTTGAATTAGTTTGAAAGTATAGGTGATTCGTTTTATTTTGTAGGTGCGAACTAAAAACGCGTGTATGTGGTATTTGGGACAAGAGTGTATCCCTGATCTATTTTGCACGCTTACGCTTTCTAAAGTTGAAATATTTTCAAATTATAGGTGTTTCTTTTTATTTTGTACGTGCAAAATAATCACGGGTGTATGCGGTATTTGGGCAAAGGTGAATACCTGACGAACTTTGCACGACTGCGCTTTCTACAGTTGAATTAGTTTGAAACTATAGGTGATTCGTTTTATTTTGTAGGTGTGGCTAAAAGGCGTGTATGTGGTATTTGCGACAAGAGTGTATTAGTGATCTATTTTGCACGTTTACGATTTTCTAAAGTTGAATTAGTTTGAAATTATAGGTGATTCGTTTTATTTTGTAGGTGTGGACTGAAAACGCGTGTATGTGGTATTAGTGCAAAAGTGAATGCCTGATGAACTTTGCACGACTGCGCTTTCTACAGTTGAATTAGTTTGAAACTATAGGTGATTCGTTTTATTTTGTAGGTGCGGACTAAAGACGCGTGTATGTGGTATTTGGGACAAGAGTGTATCCCTGATCTATTTTGCACGCTTACGCTTTCTAAAGTTGAATTATTTTGAAATTATAGGTGTTTCTTTTTATTTTGTACGTGCGAAATAAACACGGGTGTATGCGGTATTTGGGCAAAGGTGAATACCTCATGAAGTTTGCACGACTGCGCTTTCTACAGTTGAATTAGTTTGAAACTATAGGTGATTCGTTTTATTTTGTAGGTGCGGACTAAAAACGCGTGTATGTGGTATTTGGGACAAGAGTGTATCCCTGATCTATTTTGCACGCTTACGCTTTCTCGAGTTGAATTATTTTCAAATTATAGGTGTTTCTTTTTATTTTGTACGTGCGAAATAAACACGGGTGTATGCGGTATTTGGGCAAAGGTGAATACCTGATGAACTTTGCACGACTGCGCTTTCTACAGAGTTGAAACTATAGGTGATTCGTTTTATTTTGTAGGTGCGGACTAAAAACGCGTGTATGTGGTATTTGCGACAAGAGTGTATTAGTGATCTATTTTGCACGTCTACGGTTTCTAAAGATTAATTATCCTCAAATTATAGGTGTTTCTTTTTATTTTGTACGTGTGGGCTAAACGCGCGTGAATGTGGTGTTTGGGCAAAAGTGAATACCTGATGAGCTTTGCACGACTGCGCTTTCTATCATTGAGTTAGTTTGAAATTATAGGTCATACTTTTTATTTTGTAGGTGTGGACTAAAAACGCGTGTATGTGGTATTTGGGCAAAAGTGAATACCTGATGAACTTTGCACGACTGCGCTTTCTACAGTTGAATTAGTTTGAAAGTATAGGTGATTCGTTTTGTTTTGTAGGTGTGGACTAAAAACGCGTGTATGTGGTATTTGGGAGAAGAGTGCATCCCTGATCTATTTTGCACGTTTACGCTTGCTAAAGTTCAATTATTTTCACAATTTTCAAATTATAGGTGTTTATTTTTATTTTGTAGGTGTGGACTAAAAACGCATGTAGTGGTATTTGGGACAAGAGTGTATCCCTGATCTATTTTGCACGCTTACGCTTTCTAAAGTTGAATTATTTTCAAATTATAGGTGTTTCTTTTTATTTTGTACGTGCGAAATAAACACGGGTGTATGCGGTATTTGGGCAAAGGTGAATACCTCATGAAGTTTGCACGACTGCGCTTTCTACAGTTGAATTAGTTTGAAACTATAGGTGATTCGTTTTATTTTGTAGGTGCGGACTAAAAACGCGTGTATGTGGTATTTGGGACAAGAGTGTATCCCTGATCTATTTTGCACGCTTACGCTTTCTCAAGTTGAATTATTTTCAAATTATAGGTGTTTCTTTTATTTTGTACGTGCGAAATAAACACGGGTGTATGCGGTATTTGGGCAAAGGTGAATACCTGATGAACTTTGCACGACTGCGCTTTCTACAGAGTTGAAACTATAGGTGATTCGTTTTATTTTGTAGGTGCGGACTAAAAACGCGTGTATGTGGTATTTGCGACAAGAGTGTATTAGTGATCTATTTTGCACGTTTACGGTTTCTAAAGATTAATTATCCTCAAATTATATGTGTTTCTTTTTATTTTGTACGTGTGGACTAAACACGTGTGAATGCGGTGTTTGGGCAAAAGTGAATACCTGATGAGCTTTGCACGACTGCGCTTTCCATCATTGAATTAGTTTGAAATTATAGGTGATTCGTTTTATTTTGTTGGTGCGGACTAAAAACGCGTGTATGTGGTATTTGCGACAAGAGTGTATTAGTGATCTATTTTGCACGTTTACGGTTTCTAAAGATTAATTATCCTCAAATTATAGGTGTTTCTTTTTATTTTGTGCGTTTGGGCTAAACACGCGTGAATGTGGTGTTTGGGCAAAAGTGAATACCTGATGAGCTTTGCAAGACTGCGCTTTCTATCATTGAATTAGTTTGAAATTATAGGTCATACTTTTTATTTTGTAGGTGTGGACTAAAACGCGTGTATGTGGTATTTGGGCAAAAGTGAATACCTGATGAACTTTGCACGACTGCGCTTTCTACAGTTGAATTAGTTTGAAACTATAGGTGATTCGTTTTATTTTGTAGGTGCCTACTAAAAACGCGTGTATGTGGTATTTGGGAGAAGGGTGCATCCCTGATCGATTTTGCACGTTTACGCTTGCTAAAGTTGAATTATTTTCAAATTATAGGTGTTTCTTTTTATTTTGTACGTGCGAAATAAACACGGGTGTATGCGGTATTTGGGCAAAGGTGAATACCTGATAAACTTTGCACGACTGCGCTTTCTACAGTTTAATTAGTTTGAAACTAAAGGTGATTCGTTTTATTTTGTAGGTGCCTACTAAAAACGCGTGTATGTGGTATTTGGGACAAGAGTGTATCCCTGATCTATTTTGCACGCTTACGCTTTCTAAAGTTGAATTATTTTCAAATTATAGGTGATTCTTTTTATTTTGTAGGTGTGGCTAAAAGGCGTGTATGTGGTATTTGCGACAAGAGTGTATCCCTGATCTATGTTGCACGTTTATGCTTTCTAAAGTTGAATTGGTTTGAGATTATTGGTGATTCGTTTTATTTTGTAGGTGTGGACTAAAACGCGTGTATGTGGTATTTGGGACGAGAGTGTATCCCTGATCCATTTTGCACGCTTACGCTTTCTGAAGTTCAATTATTTTCACAATCATTTTCAAATTATAGGTGTTTCTTTTTATTTTCTACGTGCGGAATAGACACGCGTGTACGCGGTATTTGGGCAAAAGTGAATACCTGATGAACTTTGCCCGACTGCGCTTTCTATCATTGAATTAGTTTGAAATTATAGGTCGTACTTTTTATGTTGTAGGCGTGGACTAAAAACGCGTGTATGTGGTATTTGGGACGAGAGTGTATCCCTGATGTATTTTGCACGTTTATGCTTTCTAAAGTTGAATTAGTTTGAAATTATAGGTGATTCGTTTTATTTTGTAGGTGTGGACTAAAAACGCGTGTATGTGGTATTGGGGACAAGAGAGTATCCCTGAGCTATTTTGCACGTTTACGCTTTCTAAACTTGGAATATTTTCAAATTATAGGTGTTTCTTTTTGTTTTGTAGGTGTGGACTAAAAACGCGTGTATGTGGTTTTTGGGACAAGAGTGTATCCCTGATCCATTTTGCACGCTTACGCTTTCTGAAGTTCAATTATTTTCACAATCATTTTCAAATTATAGGTGTTTCTTTTTGTTTTCTGCGTGCGGAATAAACACGCGTGTACGCGGTATTTGGGCAAACGTGAATACCTGATGAACTTTGCACGACTGCGCTTTCTATCATTGAATTAGTTTGAAATTATAGGTCATACTTTTTATTTTGTAGGCGTGGACTAAAAACGGGTGTATGTGGTATTTGGGACAAGAGAGTATCCCTGAGCTATTTTTCACGTTTACGCTTTCTAAAGTTGGATTATTTTCAAATTATAGGTGTTTCTTTTTCTTTTGTAGGTGTGGTCTAAAAACGCGTGTATGTGGTATTTGGGACAAGAGTGTATCCCTGATCTATTTTGCACGTTTACGCTTTCTGAAGTTCAATTATTTTCACAATCATTTTCAAATTATAGGTGTTTCTTTTTATTTTCTACGTGCGGAATAGACAGGCGTGTACGCGGTATTTGGGCAAAAGTGAATACCTGATGAACTTTGCCCGACTGCGCTTTCTATCATTGAATTAGTTTGAAATTATAGGTCGTACTTTTTATGTTGTAGGCGTGGACTAAAAACGTGTGTATGTGGTATTTGGGACGAGAGTGTATCCCTGATCTATTTTGCACGTTTATGCTTTCTAAAGTTAATTAGTTTGAAATTATAGGTGATTCGTTTTATTTTGTAGGTGTGGACTAAAAACGCGTGTATGTGGTATTTGGGATAAGAGTGTATCCCTGATCTATTTTGCACGTTTACGCTTTCTAAAGTTGAATTATTTTCAAATTTTAGGTGTTTCTTTTTGTTTTGTAGGTGTGGACTAAAAACGCATGTACGTGGTATTTGGGACAAGAGTGTATCCCTGATCAATTTTGCACGTTTTCGCTTTCTAAAGTTCAAGTATTTTCACAATAATTTTCAAATTATAGATGTTTCTTTTTGTTTTCTACGTGCGGAATAAACACGCGTGTACGCGGTATTTGGGCAAAAGTGAATACCTGATGAACTTTGCACGACTGCGCTTTCCATCATTGAATTAGTTTGAAATTATAGGTGATACTTTTTATTTTGTAGGTGTGGACTAAAAACGCGTGTATGTGATATTTGGGACAAGAGTGTATCCCTGATCTATATTTCACGTTATTGCTTTCTAAAGTTGAATTAGTTTGAAATTATAAGTGTTTCTTTTTATTTTGTAAGTGCGGAATAAACACGCGTGTACGTGGTATTTGGGCAAAAGTGAATACCTGATGAACTTTGCACGACTGCGCTTTCTATCATTGAATTAGTTTGAAATTATAGGTCATACTTTTTATTTTGTAGGTGTGGACTAAAAACGCGTGTATGTGGTATTTGGGAACAACAACAACAACTTTATTTTCAGCCTTGGAGAGTGGGGAGTTTCATCGCAACAGGCGATACTCTACCCCATTGCTGGGTGGAATGGGGGGAATAAAATAACGAGCCCCTTCACAATAACGATCGAAGCCCGATGGTGTCCAGAAATGTCAGAAGAGCTTTGAGCGCAGAGCGTTGCTGGGCTGGATTGAACCAGGGACCAAGCAATTTCGGTAGGGAGAAAGGGCGAGAGTCCAGCTGACGAAGAGACTCGGAGAGTGTGGTTCGGGAAGGTTCGTAGTGAGGGCAATGAAGAAGAATGTGCTCCAGATCCTCAAGAGCCCCACAGTGGCAGCAGGTGGGAGAATCAATTTGTCTCAAGCGGTAACGCCACTGAGCTGTAAAGGCCACATCGAGGCGCATGCGGTGGATTAATGGAGCATCCTGACGAGATGTGTTTCGTGGCATGCGGAAAGCGAGCGTGGGATCAACTCTGTTCAACATAGAGGGGGGAAGAATGTCGGTTGTCCGTTGGCGGGAAGCCAGGGGTGTCACTAGACGTCGCAGAATTGAACGGCGGTCTCCCCTGAGCAGAACAATACGGGTCCGGTTCGGATACGAGAGTGCTGCTTCTGCGGCGCTGTCGGCCTGCTCGTTCCCCACGACACCACAATGGGCTGGAACCCACTGGAGAACTAGCCTGTGGCCTGCGGCGTAGATATTGTGGTAAGCCATTAACACGTCTGTGACTAGGGGTGCGGATGGGCCTCGTATGCCGGAATTTTCAATTGCTTGAAGTGCAGATTTGGAGTCTGTAAAGACTGCCCATTCCCGGGGTGGAAAATCAGCGATGTGTTGTAGAAAGAAAAGGATGGCATAGAGTTCCGCAGCTGTGGAGGAGGTTGGATGTGAAAGGCGTCTTCCGTGCACGACGGCTTCGGATGGAATGACGAAGGCTGAGGCGGACTTGTTGTTTCGGGATGCGCCATCAGTATATGCTGCCGTAAACGTAGAAAACTTCTCGTCTACCTGAGCATGAAAATGGGCTCGGAGGACTTGAGGGGGGACCTGATCTCTTCTTTGCAGAAGGTTTGGGAGGCGTACAAAAGTGGGCGGTACCGGTAGAGACCAGGGGGCTTCCGGCGGTATAGTGCCATAGTTAGTTATGAAGCCAGTGGGAGTCTGGCGTGTCCTCTGCGCTACTCGATAGAAGTCGCTTCGAGGGCGGTATCGAATTTTCCTGAGTAGCGGGTGGCGGGGAATGTGAGCACGCAAAAGGAGGTAGTGCCGAGCCGTTTCCCGTTCACGGAGGACTTCAATCGGGAGATCACCAGCTTCAGCCAGTACTTGCCGTGTTTCAGCCATTCTTGGAACTCCGAGGCATCGACGAGGGCTTCGAGCAAACAGGGACCGAAGTGTATTTAATGAAGTTGTTGATATCCTGTGCAGAACAGGAAGGCTGTAAAGCACAGTTGCCCTCACCAATGCCGCGTGAACCGCGAGCAGGGAACGCTGATCACAGCCCCATCCTGAGCCAGAAAGATGTTGGATTGCTGGGAGCCATCGCTGCACTTTAGTTTCAAGGTGTTTAATGTGCCGAGCCCAGCGCAAGTCCGAGTCGATTACCACGCCAAGGAAGCGGTGAAAGCGTACTCGTTCTAGCTTCTTTAAACCAAGCCAAAGTGGGAAATTGGCCATAGCTTTACGCGTGAAAGGGAGCTCGACACACTTTTCGGGTGAAAGGTCCATCCTGAGGTGCGTCAGGTACGTATGGATATTGTTTAAAGCGAGCTGCAGGCGGCGCTGGAGAGCCGGGCGTGATTTTCCTACTGTCCAAAGGGCGACGTTATCTGCATACACGGAGAACGACACTTTGCGAGGAATTGCTGATTGTAGGCCGGCCATCACCACGTTAAAGAGTGTCGGGCTGAGAATCCTTCCTTGGGGGACTCCTTGGGGAACAGGATGCTGAGGGGTTTGGCCTTGGGACGTACGGACAGCGACAGTTCGGTCCGTAAGGAAGTCTTGGAGCCAGATGAAGAGCCGACAGGATACTCCAAACGAGCGCAAGGCGTGCAGCACACAAATGTGCGAGACGGTATCATAGGCGCGCTTGATGTCGAGGAAGACCGATCGGACGATCCGTCGATGGGCTCGAGCATGTTGAACTGTAGAGACTAGGTCGAGAACTGGATTCATGGAGCTTCGGTGGCGACGAAATCCAGCCATTTCGTGAGGGAACGCACGTTGTTTTTCGAGCCACCAGTCGAGGCGATGCAAAACCATTCTCTCCATCAGTTTCCCCATACAGCTTGTCAGGCTCACCGGGCGAAAGGAGGATAGGGCATTTGGGGGCTTGCCTGGTTTCAGGATGGGAACAACCAAGGCCTCCTTCCATGTATGTGGTAAAGATCCTTGTTGCCAAGACGTATTATAGACATGAAGGAGAGCTTGGAGTGACCGCCCGTCAAGGTTTCGTAGGGCGGCATATGTGATTTTATCGGGCCCAGGGGACGAGCTGGCGTTCACAAGCTTCAACGCTGCCTTTAGCTCGATTAGTGTGAAGTCGCGGTCCATAACTTCCGGGGGACGGGGCCAGTCGTGGTGAAGTTCAGCTGTCAAACTGTGGACAAAACTGCGGTGTAGGGGCGTGGTCGAGGCAGCCGCCGGAGTCGTTAGTACCACACAGAAGTCCGTCGCAAGCGTGTTCTCGTCTACACGCTGAACGATAGCCAAGGCCGCGAGAGGATTCTTTTGAGGGGGCGCCTCCTTCAGAGATCGGATTGTCCGCCAGATCTTCGTGGCCGGATCGAACGGTGAAAGGTGGTGGCAAAACTTACGCCAACGCTTCCTGTCCTCGTTTTAAAGTTCTCGTGTTACTTTAGCTTTCATCCGGCGGTATTCCACAATGTCCGTAAGTTGCCCTGTCCGACGAGCCGTTCTTTCTGCTCGGCGACGTAATGCTCTAAGGTGATTAATAGCGGGGGAATGGCCGATATGGCCTGTTACGCTTTTAGACATGACCACCGCGTCCTGAATACCTCGGGTAATTGCTTGAGAGAGAGCCTCTGGGGACATACCGGTGTGCACAGATGTTCTGAGGCCCGCACGAAAACGTCTCCAGTTTGTGAAAGAAATCAGTCCAGCAGTGGCTCAGAGGGGCGGTCTGTCGTGCGAAATATATAGAGGAAAATGATCGCTACCTCTAGTGTCGACGTCCGTAGCGCACGACAAGTGGCGAATTATGTCGGTTGAGGACCACGAGAGGTCCAATACATCAAGTGACATTGGGGATCACATGTAAGTGGGCTCGCAGTTGTTCAGCAGGTACATGTTATTATTCTCCATTGCCTCCAACAACCTCCTTCCCCTACTGTCCGTCCTTCGGCTTCCCCAGGCCGAGTGATGTGCATTGAAGTCCCCTAGCACAAGCGCCGGGGCTTCCAGAGAACCAAGTAAGCGTTCGAGGTCACTCCACGGGACCTGTACCGCGGGACGGATATAGATACTGACGACCGTTAACAGCATGGGGCAAAGGCGGATCCTGCATGTGACGTAATCATAAGAGCGATGACAAGCTGAGCCGATGGGTGCAGCAACGATGTCATTGCGGACGTATAGCGCTGCTCTACTCTCAGGGGAATGATGAGAGTGATAGATTGTGTATCCATTAACACGATGTGTACAATCCATGCCGTGTTCGCATATAGCTATGAAAGGGAACTTGTACTGTTGGATATGTAATTTAAAATCTGGGAGCTTGTTACGCAGGCTTCGAGGATTCCACTGCATAGCCAGGGCTTTTTTATACAATTCCGTCATGCTGATGCGAAGATAATGATTCCAGTGCCAGAAGCGCTTGAACCTCGGGCAGTTGCGACGCGCCAGGAAAAGCAGAGACAATGGCCTTAAGGGCAGCGAGTACCGCTGAGAAGAGTCCCAGAGGAGGCATATATTGGGAGGCTGATGAGGGTGCTGGTTCCGTCACACTGGCGTAAGTGTTTGTAATCTGTCTTGATGGACGAGGAGGCGGTGGGCTTGTGATAGGCGTAGCCGCAACTGTGTTCAGCGATCCTCGTTTACCTGGTGCAGATCGAGGGGGTAGTGCAGGAAATTCTTGTGCATTTGTACGAGACGGGAGTGTGGCCCTAGCATCCCTAGGAGCGTCAGACGGAAGTCGTAGGGTTCGGTCTTGGTGCCTCTTGGTGGCGGCGGTCTTGACAGGACATAAAGAAAATGATGCGGGATGGCTGGATTTGCAGTTAGCACACTTTGGCTCTCTTTTATTGTTGCAGTCTGATCTCCGGTGAGGTCCGGCGCAGATGCCACACCGTGTAGAACCTCGGCAATTTCGTGCAATATGGCCAAATCGTTGGCAGTTATAACACTGTATGGGGCCTTCTATGTACTCTTGGACTGTGAAGGTCTGAAACCCCAGGGCAATTCGGGGAGGAAGACGGATTGTAGGTTCAAAAGTCAGGATAACGCTCCGTAACGGGGTGAACACATCACTGCCATCTTCTGCTATGGAATGCCGAACCTGTCGCCGTGCTGATAAAACCCGTGCGTCGTTAAGATAAAGCACGAGGTCGTCGTTCGAATACTCTCTTGGAACATCATATATCTTTCCCATATTTCTGGGGTACGATTGGGGTATGGATGGTATCACCGGAATGCCAGCTAAGCACTTAACAGACAAAAGGTTGCGGGCGGCTGCTTCGGACCGTACGGAGACGAAGAGAGAACCATCTCGGTGGAAACGGTGGTGCATAACCTGTTGTTGGGTTAGCAGGCGTATCTCACTAGCGACCGCATTAGGATTCACCTTCCAGAAGGAGTAGTCAGTAGTTGCTGGTCGAAACAGTACGGGAATACCGCCGGCTCGGTTCTTCTTGTAGGTGACAGTGGTGAACGGGTCATGAAGTGAAGTGCCAAGGTTGCTATCGTTCATCGCATCTGTCTGCTGAGGAGCTGGCGGTGCCGAAGTGTCCATGGTGTTATCGGAAACATTCACGATCTGTGGAATGTTGGGGTCACTAGAGGGAGGGCTCCCTACCCGTTGGCGTTTGGCAGGGCTGACGGGGACCTGTTGACCTGTGGTAAGTGTCATAGAGACGTTGGACATCCCGTCCAGATTACGGCGGGAGGTCCGTGATGATTCGTTTTCTTTTTCAACGGTTCTGAAAAAGCCTAAAGGCTAAAGGCTGTTCCACTTCACAACGACGGTTATCGTCGTTGCTGCTTATTGGTGGTATTTGGGACAAGAGTGTATCGCTGATCGATTTTACACGTTTATGCTTTCTAAAGTTGATTATTTTCACAATTATTTTCAAATTATAGGTGTTTCTTTTTATTTTGTACGTGCGGAATAAACACGCGTGTACGCGGTATTTGGGCAAAAATGAATACCTGATGAACTTTGCACGACTGCGCTTTCTATCATTGAATTAGTTTGAAATTATAGGTGATACTTTTTATTTTGTAGGTGTGGACTAAAATCGCGTGTATGTGATATTTGGGACAAGAGTGTATCCCTGATCTATATTTGACGTTTATGCTTTCTAAAGTTGAATTAGTTTGAAATTATAGCTGTTTCTTTTTATTTTGTAAGTGCGGAATAAACACGCGTGTACGTGCTGTTTGGGCAAAAGTGAATACCTAATGAGCTTTGCACGACTGCGCTTGCTATCGTTGAATTAGTTTGAAATTATAGGTGATACATTTTATTTTGTAGGTGTGGACTAAAAACGCGTGTATGTGGTATTTGGGAAAAGAGTGTATCCCTGATCTATTTTGCACGTTTACGCTTTGTGAAGTTCAATTATTTTCACAATCATTTTCAAATTATAGGTGTTTCTTTTTATTTTGTACGTGCGGAATAAACACGCGTGTACGCGGTATTTGGGCAAAAGTTAATACCTGATGAACTTTGCACGACGGCGCTTTCTATCATTGAATTAGTTTGAAATTATAGGTGATTCTTTTTATTTTGTAAGTGTGGACGAAAAACGCGTGTATCTGGTATTTGGGACAGCAGTGTATCCCTGATCTATTTTGCACGTTTATGCTTTATAAAGTTGAATTAGCTTGAAATTATAGGTGATTCGTTTTATTTTGTAGGTGTGGACTAGAAACGCGTGTATGTGGTATTTGGACAAGAGTGTATCCCTGATCTATTTTGCGCGTTTATGCTTTCTAAAGTTGAATTAGTTTGAAATTATAGGTGATTCGTTTTATTTTGTAGGTGTGGACTAAAAACGTGTGTATGTGGTATTTGGGACAAGAGAGTATCCCTGAGCTATTTTGCACGTTTATGCTTTCTAAAGTTGAATTAGTTTGAAATTATAGGTGATTTCTTTTATTTTGTAGGTGTGGACTAAAAACGCGTGTATGTGGTATTTGGGACAAGAGTGAATACCTGATGAACTTAGCACGACTGCGCTTTCTATCGTTGAATTAGTTTCAAATTATATGTGACTCTTTTTATTTTGTAAGTGTGGACTAAAAACGCGTGTATCTGGTATTTGGGACAAGAGTGTATCCCTGATCTATTTTGCACGCTTACGCTGTCTAAAGTTGAATTATTTTGAAATTATAGGTGATTCGTTTTATTTTGTTGGTGTGGACTAAAAAGCGCGTATGTGGTATTTGGGCAAAAGTGAATACCTGATGAACTTTGCACGACTGCGCTTTCTATCATTGAATTAGTTTGAAATTATAGGTGATACTTTTTATTTTGTAGGTGTGGACTAAACGCGCGTGTATGTGGTATTTGGGACAAGAGTGTACTCCTGATCTATTTTGCACGTTTATGCTTTCTAAAGTTGAATTAGTTTGAAATTATAGGTGATTTGTTTTATTTTTGTAGGTGTGGAGTAAAAACGCGTGTATGTGATATTTGGGACAAGAGTGTATCCCTGATCTATATTTCACGTTTATGCTTTCCAAAGTTGATTTAGTTTGAAATTATAGCGGTTTCTTTTTATTTTGTAAGTGCGGAATAAACACGCGTGTACGTGGTGTTTCGGCAAAAGTGAATACCTGATGAGCTTTGCACGACAGCGCTTGCTATCGCTGAATTAGTTTGAAATTATAGGTGATACTTTTTATTTTGTAGATGTGGACTAAAAACGCGTGTATGTGGTATTTGGGACAAGAGTGTATCCCTGATCTGTTTTGCACGTTTATGCTTTCTAAAGTTGAATTAGCTTGAAATTATAGGTGATTCGTTTTATTTTGTAGGTGTGGACTAAAAACGCGTGTATGTGGTATTTGGACAAGAGTGTATCCCTGATCTATTTTGCACGTTTATGCTTTCTAAAGTTGAATTATTTTCAAATTATAGGTGTTTCTTTTTGTTTTGTAGGTGTGGACTAAAAACGCATGTGCGTGGTACTTGGGACAAGAGTGTATCCCTGATCTATTTTGCTCGTTTTCGCTTTCTAAAGTTCAAGTATTTTCACAATAATTTTCAAATTATAGGTGTTTCTTTTTATTTTCTACGTGCGTAATAAACACGCGTGTACGCGGTATTTGGGCAAAAGTAAATACCTGATGAACTTTGCACGACTGCGCTTTCCATCATTGAATTAGTTTGAAATTATAGGTGATACTTTTTGTTTTGTAGGTGTGGACTAAAAGCGCGTGTATGTGGTATTTGGGACAAGAGTGTATTCCTGGTCTATTTTGCACGTTTATGCTTTCTAAAATTGAATTAGTTTGAAATTATAGGTGATTTGTTTTATTTTGTAGGTGTGGACTAAAAACGCGTGTATGTGGTATTTGGGACAAGAGTGTATCCCTGATCTATTTTGCACGTTTACGCTTTCTAAAGTTGGATTATTTTCAAATTATAGG
This sequence comes from Ornithodoros turicata, assembly GCF_037126465.1. Classification (NCBI taxonomy): domain Eukaryota; kingdom Metazoa; phylum Arthropoda; class Arachnida; order Ixodida; family Argasidae; genus Ornithodoros; species Ornithodoros turicata. The sequence goes on from NW_026999361.1 coordinate 1,077,361, forward strand.
TGTTTCTTTTTGTTTTGTAGGTGTGGACTAAAAGCGCGTGTATGTGGTAATTGGGACAAGAGTGTATGCCTGATATATTTTGCACGTTTACGCTTTCTGAGGTTCAATTATTTTCACAATCATTTTCAAATTATAGGTGTTTCTTTTTATTTTCTACGTGCGGAATAAACACGCGAGTACGCGGTATTTGGACAAAAGTGAATACCTGATGAACTTTGTACGACTGCGCTTTCTATCGTTGAATTAGTTTGAAATTATATGTGACTCTTTTTATTTTATAAGTGTGGACTAAAAACGCGTGTATCTGGTATTTGGGACAAGAGTGCATCCCTGATCTATTTTGCAGGCTTACGCTTTCTAAAGTTGAATTATTTTGAAATTATAGGTGATTCGTTTTATTTTGTTGGTGTGGACTAAAAACGCGTCTATGTGGTATTTGGGCAAAAGTGAATACCTGATGAACTTTGCAGGACTGCGCTTTCTATCAGTGAATTAGTTTGAAATTATGGGTGATACTTTTTATTTTGTAGGTGTGGACTAAAAACGCGTGTATGTGGTATTTGGGACAACAGTGTATCCCTGATCTATTTTGCACGTTTATGCTTTCTAAAGTTGAATTAGTTTGAAATTATAGGTGATTCGTTTTATTTTGTAGGTGTGGACTAAAAACTCATGTATGTTGTATTTGGGACAAGAGTGTATCCCTGATCTATTTTGCACGTTTATGCTTTCTAAAGTTGAGTTGGTTTGAGATTATTGGTGATTCGCTTTATTTTGTAGGTGTGGACTAAAAACGCGTGTATGTGGTATTTGGACAAGAGTCTATCCCTGATCTATTTTGTACGTTTATGCTTTCTAAAGTTGGATTATTTTCAAATTATAGGTGTTTCTTTTTGTTTTGTAGGTGTGGACAAAAAATGCGTGTATGTGGTTTTTGGGACAAGAGTGTATACCTGATCTATTTTGCACGCTTACGCTTTCTGAAGTTCAATTATTTTCACAATCATTTTCAAATTATAGGTGTTTCTTTTTGCTTTCTGCGTGCGGAATAAACACGCGTGTACGCGGTATTTGGGCAAAAGTGAATACCTGATGAACTTTGCACGACAGCGCTTTCTATCATTGAATTAGTTTGAAATTATAGGTGATACTTTTTATTTTGTAGGTGTGGACTAAAAACGCGTGTATGTGATATTTGGGACAAGAGTGTATCCCTGATCTATATTTCACGTTTATGCTTTCTAAAGTTGAATTAGTTTGAAATTATAGCTGTTTCTTTTTATTTTGTAAGTGCGGCATAAACACGCGTGTACGTGGTGTTTGGGCAAAAGTGAATACCTGATGAGCTTTGCACGACTGCGGTTGCTATCGTTGAATTAGTTTGAAATTATAGGTGATACTTTTTATTTTGTAGGTGTGGACTAAAAACGCGTGTATGTGGTATTTGGGACAAGAGTGTATCCCTGATCTATTTTGCACGTTTATGCTTTCTAAAGTTGAATTAGTTTGAAATTATAGGTGATTCGTTTTATTTTGTAGGTGTGGACTAAAAACGCGTGTATGTGGTATTTGGGACAAGAGTGCATTCCTGATCTACTTTGCACGATTACGCTTTCTAAAGTTGGATTATTTTCAAATTCTAGGTGTTTCTTTTTGTTTTGTAGGTGTGGACTAAAAACGCGTGTATGTGGTATTTGGGACAAGAGTGTATCCCTGATCGATTTTGCACGTTTACGCTTTCTAAAGTTAAATTATTTCAGAATTATTTGCAAACTATAGCTGTTTCTTTTTATTTTGTACGTGCGGAATAAACACGCGTGCACGCGGTATTTGGGCAAAAGTGAATACCTGATGAACTTTTCACGACTGCGCTTTGTATCATTGAACTAGTTTGAAATTATAGGTGATACTTTTTATTTTGTAGGTGTGGACTAAAAACGCGTGCATGTGGTATTTGGGACAAGAGTGTATCCCTGATCGATTTTGCACGTTTACGCTTTCTAAAGTTAATTATTTCAGAAATATTTTCAAATTATAGGTGTTTCTTTTTATTTTGTACGTGCGGAATAAACACGCGTGTACGCGGTATTTGGGCAAAAGTGAATACCTGATGAACTTTCACGACTACGCTTTCTATCATTGAATTAGTTTGAAATTATAGGTGATACTTTTTATTTTGTAGGTGTGGACTAAAACGCGTGTATGCGGTATTTGGGACAAGAGTGTATTGCTGATCTATTTTGCACGTTTATGTTTCTAAAGTTGAATTAGTTTGAAATTATAGGTGATTCGTTTTATTGTGTAGGTGTGGACTAAAAATGCGCGTATGTGGTATTTGGGACAAGAGTGTATCCCTGATCTATTTTGCACGTTTACGCTTTCTAAAGTTAAATTATTTCAGAATTATTTTCAAATTATAGCTGTTTCTTTTTATTTTGTACGTGCGGAATAAACACGCGTGTACGCGGTATTTGGGCAAAAGTGAATACCTGATGAACTTTGCACGACTGCGCTTTCTATCATTGAATTAGTTGAAATTATAGTGATACTTTTTATTTTGTAGGTGTGGACTAAAAACGCGTGTATGTGGTATTTGGGACAAGAGTGTATCCCTGAGCTATTTGGCACGTTTACGCTTTCTAAAGTTGGATTATTTTCAAATTATAGGTGTTTCTTTTTGTTTTGTAGGTGTGGACTAAAAACGCGTGTAAGTGGTATTTGGGACAGACTGTATCCCTGATCTATTTTGCACGTTTACGCTTTCTAAAGATAAATTATTTCGGAATTATTTTCAAATTATAGGTGTTTCGTTTTATTTTGTACGAGCGGAATAAACACGCGTGTACGCGGTATTTGGGCAAAAGTGAATACCTGATGAACTTTCACGACTGCGCTTTCTATCATTGAATTAGTTTGAAATTATAGGTGGTACTTTTTATTTTGTAGGTGTGAACTAAAAACGTGTGTATGCGGTATTTGGGACAAGAGTGTATCCCTGATCGATTTTGCACGTTTACGCTTTCTAAAGTTAAATTATTTCAGAATTATTTTCAAATTATAGGTGTTTCTATTTATTTTGTACGTGCGGAATAAACACGCGTGTACGCGGTATTTGGGCAAAAGTGAATACCTGATCAACTTTTCACGACTGCGCTTTGTATCATTGAATTAGTGTGAAATTATAGGTGATACTTTTTATTATGTAGGTGTGGACTAAAAACGCGTGTATGTGGTATTTGGGACAAGAGTGTATCCCTGATCTATTTTTCACGTTTATGTTTTCTAAAGTTGAATTAGTTTGAAATTATAGGCGTTTCTTTTTATTTTGTAAGTGCGGAATAAACACGCGTGTACGTGGTATTTGGGCAAAAGTGAATACCTGATTAACTTTGCACGACTGCGCTTTCTATCATTGAATTAGTTTGAAATTATAGGTGATTCGTTTTATTTTGTAGATGTGGACTAAAAACGCGTGTATGTGGTACTTGGGACAAGAGTGTAACTCTGATCTATTTTGCACGTTTATGCTTTCTATCATTGAATTAGTTTGAAATTATAGGCGATACTTTTTATTTTGTAGGTGTGGACTAAAAACGCGTGTATGTGATATTTGGGACAAGAGTGTATCCCTGATCTACTTTTGCACGTTTATGCTTTCTAAAGTTGAATTAGTTTAAAATTATAGGCGTTTCTTTTTATTTTGTAAGTGCGGAATAAACACGCGTGTACGTGGTGTTTGCGCAAAAGTGAATACCTGATGAACTTTGCACGACTGCGCTTTCTATCATTGAATTAGTGTGAAATTATAGGTCATACCTTTTATTTTGTAGGTGTGGACTAAAAACGCGTGTATGTGGTATTTGGGACAATAGTGTATCCCTGATCTATTTTGTACGTTTATGCTTTCTAAAGTTCAATTAGTTTGAAATTATAGGTGATTCGTTTTATTTTGTAGGTGTGGACTAAAAACGCGTGTATGTGGATATTTGGGACAAGAGTGTATCCCTGATCTATATTTCACGTTTATGCTTTCTATCATTGAATTAGTTTGAAATTATAGGTGATTCTTTTTATTTTGTAGATGTGGACTAAAAACGCGTGTATGTGGTACTTGGGACAAGAGTGTAACTCTGATCTATTTTGGCACGTTTATGCTTTCTATCATTGAATTAGTTTGAAATTATAGGCGATACTTTTTATTTTGTAGGTGTGGACTAAAAACGCGTGTATGTGATATTTGGGACAAGAGTGTATCCCTGATCTACATTTCACGTTTATGCTTTCTAAAGTTGAATTAGTTTAAAATTATAGGCGTTTCTTTTTATTTTGTAAGTGCGGAATAAACACGCGTGTACGTGGTATTTGCGCAAAAGTGAATACCTGATGAACTTTGCACGACTGCGCTTTCTATCATTGAATTAGTGTGAAATTATAGGTCATACCTTTTATTTTGTAGGTGTGGACTAAAAACGCGTGTATGTGGTACTTGGGACAATAGTGTATCCCTGATCTATTTTGTACGTTTATGCTTTCTAAAGTTCAATTAGTTTGAAATTATAGGTGATTCGTTTTATTTTGTAGGTGTGGACTAAAAACGCGTGTATGTGATATTTGGGACAAGAGTGTATCCCTGATCTATATTTCACGTTTATGCTTTCTAAAGTTGAATTAGTTTGAAATTATAGGCGTTTCTTTTTATTTTTTAAGTGCGGAATAAACACGCCTGTACGTGGTATTTCGGCAAAAGTGAATACCTGATGAACTTTGCACGACTGCGCTTTCTATCATTGAATTAGTTTGAAATTATAGGTCATAATTTTTATTTTGTACGTGTAGACTAAAAACGCGTGTATGTGGTATTTGGGACAAGAATGTATCCCTGAGCTATTTTGCACGTTTACGCTTTCTAAAGTTGAGTTATTTTCAAATTACAGGTGTTTCTTTTCGTTTGTAGGTGTGGACTAAAAACGCATGTATGTGGTATTTGGGACAAGAGTGTATCCCTGATCGATTTTGCACGTTAGGCTTTCTAAAGTTGGATTATTTTCACAATTATTTTCAAGTTATAGGTGTTTCTTTTATTTTCTACGTGCGGAATAAACACGCGTGTACGCGGTATTTGGGCAAAAGTGAATACCTGATGAACTGTGCACGACTGCGCTTTCTATCATTGAATTAGTTTGAAATTATAGGTGATTCGTTTTATTTTGTAGGTGTGGACTAAAAACGCGTGTATGTGGTACTTGGGACAAGAGTGTATCTCTGATCTATTTTGCATGTTTATGCTTTCTATCATTGAATTAGTTTGAAATTATAGGTGATACTTTTTATTTTGTAGGTGTGGACTAAAAACGCGTGTATGTGATATTTGGGACAAGAGTGTATCCCTGATCTATATTTCACGTTTATGCTTTCTAAAGTTGAATTAGTTTGAAATTATAGGCGTTTCTTTTTATTTTGTAAGTGCGGAATAAACACGCGTGTACGTGGTATTTGGGCGAAAGTGAATACCTGATGAACTTTGCACGACTGCGCTTTCTATCATTGAATTAGTTTGAAATTATAGGTCATACTTTTTATTTTGTAGGTGTGGACTAAAAACGCGTGTATGTGGTATTTGGGACAAGAGTGTATCGCTGACCGATTTTGGACGCTTACGCTTTCTAAAGTTGATTATTTTCACAATTATTTTCAAATTATAGGTGTTTCTTTTTATTTTGTACGTGCGGAATAAACACGCGTGTACGCGGTATTTGGGCAAAAGTGAATACCTGATTAACTTTGCACGACTGCGCTTTCTATCATTGAATTAGTTTGAAATTATAAGTGATACGTTTTATTTTCTAGGTGTGGACTAAAAACGCGTGTATGTGCTATTTGGGACAAGAGTGTATCCCTGATCAATTTTGCACGTTTACGCTTTCTAAAGTTGGATTATTTTCACAATTATTTTCAAATTATAGGTGTTTCTTTTTATTTTGTACGTGCGGAATAAACACGTGTGTACGCGGTATTTGGGCAAAACTGAATACCTGATGAACTTTGCACGACTGCGCTTTCTATCATTGAATTAGTTTGAAATTATAGGTGATTCGTTTTATTTTGTAGGTGTGGACTAAAAACGCGTGTATGTGGTAAGTAAGTGAGTTTATTTTTTGTTCGGTACCTGCCAACAGCCAGAGGCCTTCTAGGCAGTGCACCAGTCAAAATTACAAAATACAGATACATAGGCAAAGGCCAAAATTCGCGCAAGTTATACAATACTTTGGAATTAACAAATAATCGATACACATACAGACCTAAATTGTCTATAATTAGAGAAAATATCAAGATCCGAGCACACTATCTGATTATACAAAAGTTGCATTGGAGAAGTAGGTACTATTCGTATTTGGGACAAGAGTGTATCCCTGATCGATTTTGCACGTTTACGCTTTCTAAAGTTGGATGATTTTCACAATTATTTTCAAATTATAGGTGTTTCTTTTTATTTTGTACGTGCGGAATAAACACGCGTGTACGTGGTATTTGGGCAAAAGTGAATACCTGATGAACTTTGACGACTGCGCTTTCTATCATTGAATTAGTTTGAAATTATAGGTGATACTTTTTATTTTGTAGGTGTCAACTAAACACGCGTGTATGTGGTATTTGGGACAAGAGTGTATCCCTGATCTATTTTGCACGTTTATGCTTTCTAAAGTTGAATTAGTTTGAAATTATAGGTGATTCGTTTTATTTTGTAGGTGTGGACTAAAAACGCGTGTATGTCGTACTTGGGACAAGAGTGTATCCCTGATCTACTTTGCACGATTACGCTTTCTAAAGTTGGATTATTTTCAAATTATAGGTGTTTCTTTTTGTTTTGTAGGTGTGGACTAAAAATGCGCGTACGTGGTATTTGGGCAAAAGTGAATACCTGATGAACTTTGCACGACTGCGCTTTCTATCATTGAATTAGTCTGAAATTATAGGTCATACTTTTTATTTTGTAGGCGTGGACTGAAACCGCGTGTATGTGGTATTTGGGACAAGAGTGTATCCCTGATCTATTTTGCACGATTACGCTTTCTAAAGTTATATTATTTTCACAATTATTTTCAAATTATAGGTGTTTCTTTTTATTTTGTACGTGCGGAATAAACAAGCGAGTACGCGGTGTTTGGGTAAAAGTGAATACCTGATGAACTTTGCACGACTGCGCTTTCTATCATTGAATTAGTTTGAAATTATAGGTGATACTTTTTATTTTGTAGGTGTAGACTAAAAACGCGTGTATGTGGTATTTTGGACAAGAGTGTATCCCTGATCTATTTTGCACGTGTATGCTTTCTAAAGTTGAATTAGTTTGGAATTATAGGTGACTCGTTTTATTTTGTAGGTGTGGACTAAAAACGCGTGTATGTCGTACTTGGGACAAGAGTGTATCCCTGATCTACTTTGCACGATTACGCTTTCTAAAGTTGGATTATTTTCAAATTATAGGTGTTTCTTTTTGTTTTGTAGGTGTGGACTAAAAATGCGTGTACGTGGTATTTGGGCAAAAGTGAATACCTGATGAACTTTGCACGACTGCGCTTTCTATCATTGAATTAGTTAGAAATTATAGGTCATACTTTTTATTTTGTAGGTGTGGACTAAAAACGCGTGTA